>NC_140975.1:13917319-14039819 GCF_056783735.1 Eptatretus burgeri | reverse complement strand
CCAGCACCCTCACTTTGTGTATGTGTGTGTGCATGTCTAAAAAAAATCAAGAAACTGATCTCAAACAATAAAATTAGGCCACTTGTCCCATTATTGCCATGGTGCACTCTCAGCTAAATTTTAGTTACAGTTTTAAACATCAATTTTCTTGATGGTTTACTAAAGTATAAATAACCCGATCTTGATAGGGTGATCCAGCTTGGGTGGGGTACCCAGCGTTTCATGGAAAAAAAAAACTACATCGGGGTTCGGCACATGTTGTGCATTGAAAATGTTGAAATCTTCGAAGTATTTTCAAGTGCTTGTGTGATTGTTTGTGCATTTGTACGTTACTCTTTCATGGCCAAACCATAGCACCTCGAGGTCCCAACGTTAGGGTGTTGGTATTTCATAATCTGGGCAAGGTTTTAACCGACCACACATTGACCTTGACGTCCGTTTTGAGGTCACAAAAGACCACGATAAAGTGTATATTTGGATGTGGAGTCAGGTAAGTCTGCCACAGGCCAGCAGGCAGAAGGTAACCACCATGAAGCCAATAACTACATTGCTTTTCAATGTCCAACATGTCCCAAAATCACCATAAGGAAAAGCTCACCCACCCAGGCAGTGCTGGATTCCCTCTCTCCCCCCTCCCAGGGTGGTGCTGGGTAGTCCCTGCTATTAATAAAAAATAGTTCAATAAGAGAGTTTTCAAAATCATACTTCTGAGCCTTTGTCCTCAGAAAAAAATTAATCCCCACCTTCTGCCTATTCTTTCGTTTTCAGTATTTTGCGAAGGATTTCCGACATTTTGGATACATTTTCTTCAATCACAAATCAAATTTCTAAACTTTTTTTTTGTTTGGAGCCGTTTTATAACTTCATCTTAGTTTTTTTTTTATTCATGAGGCAAAATAAACAATAAATAAAGTTTGTGTTGATGAATGTAATTGATATGCTGTATATTGTATTTCCCACAGAATCACAAAACCTGGACACAAAAAACTGCACAATCGAGGAAAAAGATAGAATGAGATTTGAACTTTGTGCAGAACTTGAGCTTATCGGTGTACGGGATGAGGATGTGATTCTTCCTTGTCCGTTTTATCACAGCAGACGAGACACCATCAGCGATCTACATTTGTTGCTGTTCGAAATCAAGTCATCATATGAAAATTTAGTTTATAACAGCGCCTCAAACTATACATCTGATGATTTCAAAGGGAGGATCGAACCTGTAGGGAACCCAAGTGAAGCTGATGGGTTGTTGAGGATCAGAAACCTGACGATGGAGGATCGGGGGACGTTTCGGTGTCGGTTCGAGTGGAGAAAATCAAATGGAGATAAAGATGGATTCTCAGTCAGGGAGGGGAAATATGCAAAGCTTCAGGTTGATGGTAAGTTTAAGTACATTTCATATTATAATCACAATGAGGATTTCCTAATTATTATTTTATCTTTTTTAATCATAAGTTGATCTTCGTTTTGATTAGCGAATAATTCCAAATAAAATGTTTTCTTTTTTAATGAGAGCCCAAGCAGCAACAACAGTTGGGATCCAAATCTCTTTTATATTCATAAACCAAAGGAATATAAAAGGGATTTGATAATTTCCATGAGCTTCGCTCTTGTAGGAAATAAAATAAAAACAAAACAAAAAGGAAATCTATGAAATCATAATGGGTGCGAATATCAGTGAATAAAAACAAAAACTAAAGGTGGAACAAACATCTCATGGGACAATCAAATCAAGAGGAGCCTGAACGGTGATATTAAGTTATAAATTATCATGGTGGAGCTTATCATAAAAATAAATTGAATAACCAGATCTCACCGATGTCGAACATGCAGGAGGAATTAAAAAAAAACAAAATCTAATTTCCAGGTAGATATTTATTATATACTATTAACATGTCACAAAGCCGGGAGGTAACCGAAAGAGAGATCACAGGAAACAATCACATCCACGATATTGGTAGACATTTTACCAGAATGACTCGCCTCAAATTTTAATTCATCACAAATAATATAATTCATCTCAATAAAAAAATCGATGGAACCCTTCTCTGTCCAGCACGACTATGTCCAACCCAGTTGGCATGAAGATTGCCACTTGTGATATCTCACCAAGTACGTCAAGACACGGATTCTCTCTTTGGTGTGCGGCATTGTTCTTCGGTTTTGTGACGTCATCTGTGACGTCGTTGCAGCCAGCGAACTTACCTTAATCATGTATTTTTTTTTTCTGGATTAGGCACAGTATTCTCGAAAATATGTCAAATCCACAATTCATAGTTGGTACCAGAAATGCAGTCACAAAATTGAGTTTTCTCACATTTTATGCACGTCCTTTATAATATGGTGAGATAATCTCATGATTGACGGAAATGTTCGAAACATTCACCAATTATCACATGAACCCAAAATTTCTGATTTCATATTAATAATTGTTCTTTGTCTTCAGTTTCAGTTCCAAAGTTTCCCAGAAATCATTTCATGGAATTAATTTTAATTTTCGTTCAATCAATTTCACAGGAATATATTTGGATTTCACCTGCATGATGGGTTGGAAGGATGATGGCCTCGTGGTATGCACCCTCTCCTCTAAGCCATCTCGCCGGGGTTCGTATCTCGACCCACCTATAAACTGTCATCCCAGTGTTTAATAGAAAGGGTGATTCGTCACAATGTGTGTGCCGTCCCTCCAACGGGCATTAAATTAGGCATCCCATCTTCCGGCATTACTTTCTGGGCATTAAAGACCCCACGATATCGATCGTGACGAGTTGGGCGAGCTGCCTCCAGCACAATACACAAATTACAAATTCCTGCTGTAACCTGCAGGGGGCACTGCATCAGTGGCACAGCCATCTTCCCCAGCAAATGATGCAAGCAGCAGCCATGTGCTGCATATTCAAGGAAAGGACATGCATACGTAACAATTTCGAATTGAGATTATTGGACACCTAATTCATTAGGTTTAGGATTATTGTACATTTAACGATTTTGAATTGAGATTAAACATATATGGATATGGGATTTATATTCACACTTGTTGATGTTGGATTGTGATGACAGAAATACAGATTTGCAATTATAATTGCACAAACAACTATTTGGGATAAACCTTTCCATATCAATGAATTAAAATAATAATGGAATGTTTTTGCATAATGGAGTGTAGTGTACACATAATCATATGATCCCACAGTGCATCCGAAGATCCTGAGAATCGAGAGAGAGTTCGTGAACTCCAGTAATTCCTGGAATCTGTTCTGTGAGGCCGAGGCAAAGCCGGAACCAAACATCACCTGGTGGAACCCTCAGGGACTCCTTCTGAATGCAAGCCAAATGTTATTTGATCAAACTGATCCGAACAAACCACAAAAGATCAACAGTAATTTGAACATCACAGACAAACCGTTAGAGGGGTCGTACAGATGCCTGGTGCAGAACAAGCATGGGGCGGCTCAAGGACACGTGTACTTCGAGTTCGAGGAAAAATCACCAAATTTTGACTGGACCATTGTTGTATGGTCAACTTCCCTGTGCTTGGTTCTTCTTCTTCTTTTTCTTCTTCCCATTGGATTCTTTCTTTACACAAAGAAATGCAAACACCAAGGTGAAAGCTTTGAATTTCGATTTTTCATTTGTAAATGGATGGTGAAACGTCTTGTATTGTATAAATAATATTATATTATTGTTTACTAGCAAATACAATCCATCGCTTCACTGAAGGGAATATTAAGAGAGGGGAGGGTGGGAGAGGGAGAGAGGGGGAGAAGAGAAGGAGGGAGGGGCATCAAGGGGGATTGGAGGAGGGAGAGAGAGAAATGGGGAGAGGAGATTTAGGAGGAGCTGATCGCAGAGGGTGAAGAGGGGAGGATGGAGAGCGGACAGATAAATTCTGGCAGACGTGATGTCCAGTTTAACATACATCCAAGATATGGCACACACACACACACACACACACACACACACACACACACACACACACACACACACACGCACACACACGCACACACATGCACACACTCACACACACACATGCACACACTCACACACACACACACACATGCACATGCACACACTCACACACACACACACACACATGCACACACTCACACATACACTCACACATGCACACACACGCACTCACACTCACACATGCACACACACACACACACACACACACACACACACACACACACACACACACACACACACACACACACACACACGCACACACAGGCACACACTCACACACACACATGCACACACTCACACACACACACACACACACACATGCACACACTCACACACACACACACACACATGCACACACTCACACACACTCACACACACACACACACACACACACTCACACACTCACACACTCATCACCCTGCCTGTGAAACACCGGGATGAAAGTGTATAGCTGGATTGAGATTCAAACCCAGGCTAGCCAGTTTTAAGCAAGTGTGCATACCTCTCGGCCATCCTGCCATAGTGTAAGGATTGATTGCTTTGTAACCAATGAAAACATTTTTCAATTCTCTCTTGAACTCATAGTTCACTTGTTCCATTGCTTTACTCATTCTAATCCTCTAATTTATTTTGGAAGGTCCTAACTCAGGGAAGGTTCCCACAGAGAACCAAGCTGCAGTATCACCATGGAAGCTGGTAGAGCACTCACCAAGTGGCATAAGAAATCAAGCAAGCACTCCAACAAAACAGTTGAAGAAACTTTATAAAAACGAAACATTGAATTTTTTTCATATTAACGCATCAGAGTACCCATTGATACATGATTCCCCAGAGCCGGGACCTTTCATCCCGAGGGATGGTCCAAATGGTCTTTTATGGCACTGCATTTAGTATTACTCGAGTTTACGTTTCCACAAAGTCGCCCAAATGAGTCAAAATCGACGGCAAAAACACACATAAAGCAGATAGGTGAAACACGTTTTCTTACCTTTTAAAGAGTATATTTGAAAAGCAAAGTACAGGGAAGAGGTTCAGCAAGAGGGTAGAATAAACAGAACATACCAATCGAGTCACAAGACACAAAGAGGAAAATGGAGATATGCAAACTTGTATACTTGGAGAAATAAAACACAAAACCTAACCCACTGGGCAACACAGATCACACTCATGCAACAAGACAACAAGAAAAAGAATAACATCGACCTCCAGCTTAACATCGATCCAATCATGTTAACATTAGTCCCCAGCTTAACATCGACCCCGTCTGTGCTGCAGCAATCTTACAGTTTAATTTTGTGTCGAGAATCAAATCCAAGCTTGACAAAAGAAAGGTAAGGGTGCAACCCTCTGTTCCATCTCGAGGGGTCTTCTTCACCATATACTTTCTTGTAAACATCAGTGAAACCTGTTTTCTGTTGACAGCTGGGCCTTCGGGTCTTTCCATAAAGCAGTTTCACACCAGATTAATAGTCAACAAAAGCAGTTGTAGTTCTTCTTCTCGTTTTTGTTGTATTTATTCTTACTGATGTTCTTATTTTTGATGACCTCGTTGTTTATCTGGCAGACAGAGGAGACCTCACAGCGACAAGGAATATTCGTGGTCAAGTGAGTTCCAGTTTATGTTTCATTACAAGTAAACACGATGATTCATTCCTGCATTCTTTCATTCCTTTCTTTTCATTCATCAAACTTATTTTGGGTTTCATGTCATCTTTTGCAACTCCACCTGCCCCTTATCACTTAGTTCAATACATGCCACTTCCTTTGGAAGATAAGTAAAGATGAAGTTAAACTGGCAGTCGATTGTCCCATCACTACAGTATATAATCACAATGTGTTTGTTTTTACAATTAGAAAATGACATTCATTTACATAGTACATATGCAAAGGAAGTGGGAAGGGGGAGAATATAGAGAGAAGGACAAATTGAGAAAAAGAAAGGAGCTTCATTTTGTCCCTTTCCTTTTCCTCTCTGAATTTTGTTTTCCTGAAAGGCCTCCTTACCTTTCCCACCCCCCCTATTCTCCTCATTTTTTCCCGACCTTCCCGCATTTCATTCTTTTTCTCAATTTGTTTTCTTTAAAAGGAGTGTCGAGGGACATATAAATTGATTTCCCCATTTACTCCTCACCAGGTCTCAAAGAATATACTGATGATGTACCCAAGTAAAAGATGTGAATGGACATGTTAATAGAAAAATAATCCTTTTTGAAAACTTGTGTTTGTGTGTAACAGGACTCAAGCAATGACAAGAGTAACACGGCACAGGCAAATACCTCCAACATCTATGAGGGTGATCTGTATGAGAATATGCAGCTTTAGATTCCAACATCCCCCCCTCCCCTCTCCTCCACATGACCCTCTCACAATTTTCCATTACCTTCCCTGCCTAATAATTCTCCATGAAATAGAAAATGGTACATCGATAATGCAAATATCAAAGTATCCCCATTTAATTAAAATCTATCATTTAATAACCAGACTGGGTAGCGTAATCTGCTCAGTCTGGGAGGATGATGGTTCTAACCCCGTCCGAGTCATACCAAAGAGTTTTAAAATGTTATTTGCTGCTCCCTTGATGGCTGCTCAGTATTTATGAAGAAGAGAGAATGGACAAACACAGCTGGGAAGGCAATGGCAAACTACAAGGTATAACTCTTGCCAAGAAACTAGTACTTCGGTATCACTGACACTGTACATCAAAATAAAAATGAAAATAATTTAGTAATTTTAATTAGATCCATGCACATTTAGATCATCATCATATCGTGACTGAAAGCCATTGTCACTTAGACTCTTAGAGAGTAAGAGACCACTTTTTTTGAAGATGTCATTGGACCAGATGTGGAAGCCACCCTGAAAAAAGTAACAATACCCCTCCCCTCCCTCCCACCCTTGTCTCCCCTTCTTCCCCATCCCATAAACCCACATGGTGAGTCTATGGAAAACAAACTGAATGACTTATTTCCTCAAAATGAAATATGGCTAACTTGCTAGCAATCTACAAAAACAGCATGTCAGAGTCCTCCCCAATGTTGCAATCATAGTTCTCCAAATTAAAATTGCCTTCTCCTGCCCCACCCTCATTGGACTTCAGTTCAAATTCCAATCATCATGACTTTTTAATGGAATGTGCTTCAGTTTGCCTTTGATCCTTCTCGATTTGGGATTGAGATCCTCACTTTGTTGTGCGACGTTGTTCCTCGTCTTTGCGAAAAGCTAACTTAACCCACAGTGTCAAAAGCAAGTTGAGTAGGTAAGTCACCGCTAGCAGCCTGAACAAATTACAAATTCCTCACCAAATAACCTTCAGTTGAATGTCAAGCCTGGCCGACCGTTTCGTGAAAGATTTAGCCAAAATGTACCGCTTTACCAAGCTCATAATAATGTGGGAATAATTGGGGTCTTTATTTGTTAACAAATAATGTCTGTGGGTCGGCATGAGTCATTTCAGTCTCAACCACCATCCCTCCATCTAATTCTCTTTCCCCTATAATAATAATAACCACAATAAATTTGCATCCAATAATATAATTAGTACGATAATGATCTATCTTTTGAAAACATTGAAAGGTTTTTACAATATTGAAATCTGATTACGAGTGATTCTTGAAAATTCTAACAAACTCTGAATGAAATAATAAATCAAAATCATATTTACTTATTACATTGATTGAGTGGTATACGATACCTTCGGACATTGCTCTTCCATTCATCTTTTCTGAATGTTTAGAAAATTATGAATAAAGATTGAACAGATTGGCATAAAGGATGTTCCACTTGTTGATGTTTTTGAAAGGGAAATTATCGGTAAAAGGAAAGATTTTATTAAACGGGATTAAAGGTAAAAGGTAGTATTTTACACAACTCGTTAACATTACTCATGAACAAGTGAGCAATAAGTTCACACTCTCTTATTGCACATCATACCACAACAAGAACGAGAGAGGTTTCACCACTGGAAAATCATTTCAAACCCACAACAGCACACAGGTTTGGATCCATTTCAAAGGGATTTATAAAATATCATAACAACACAAAACGAGAAGGGCACTTGGTGGAGCGCATACCTCTGCCATGTAATATTGATCCACGGGAACATATCTGGCCAAATACCTTTTTAAAATATCATGCTATACAATACTATATCGTTTTGGCCCGATCTCTCAATGGTGAAGAATCACTTTAAAAATTAAATAATTCTCATATCCAGATTCGAATTCAGACCTTCATCAAAATCGAATCAATTCTTCCTTACACACCCAACATGTCCACCAAGTTTCGTCCGAATCTGTCCACAACTTTTTGAGATATCGTGCTATATATCGTTTTTGGCCCGATCTCTCAATGGTGAAGAATCACTTTAAAAATTCCAATAGTCGGATCCGGATCCGGATCTTCACCAAAATCTAATCAGTTCGTCCTTGTCACACACCGAACCTGTTATGTCCACATAATTTCATCCGGATCCGTCTACAACTTTTTGAGATATCCTGTACACTGAGAAACAGACAAACAGACAGACAAACAGACAAAGTTGTGAAAACATAACCTCCTTCACCTTCGGTAGTGGAGGTAATGACAAAGAAAGATGAAAAAACATAATCTCCAACAGATAAACCTTCACACACATGAAGGGGAAACCCATGAGTTTGGGATATTCAGGTGAGTTAATTAGAAATATTCTGTAAAATTCAGAAAAGGTTTCAGAGGAAAAGTTCGACACAGAAGGTTCTCATGAGAAGATGGAACATGAATTCTGGTGTTGGAATTCACATCATGATCAGAATCATCTCCACTGTACCCTGACCGGAAATCATCGTCTGACTCATGATATTTTAATCTACACACTTGCTTCAAAATCATTTATATATTATATAGGTACTTAAAATAAGACAGGGCTATGATAAACTGCTATAAATTAATTTGTTCAAAGAGGAAAAGAGGAAATCACAGGTGGATAAAGAGGAATGATGAGATATTGTGAAGGAGAGAGGAAATGTGATACTTTTCTTATTGCTAGTTTCACGAAATTATTGATGACTTTTGGTTTTGGTTTTTAAAAAATGGTTTTTAAATTTTTTAGTTCAGAAATGCGATTAATGACATTTCTTGAGGGATGCAATGAAGGCGAATTAAGAGAATAGAGAGAAGAAACACTGTAACAGTTGGTTTTTTTTTTCGATAAAGTTTGAGGGAAAGATGAAATTGAGAGCAGTCTGTCGAGGTAGATAAAGAGTAGTGAATTATGACAGTAATGAGAACCACACGTGTGAAAGAGAAAGATGAAGCATTTTAAGAAACCGTTTTTTATTAATATTATTATCATTATTATTATTATTATTATTATTATTATAATCATTATTTTGATAAAGATTGCTGAAAGAATGCATAAGATTAGGGAAAGGAAAGGTTGAAGAAAAAAATGTGAGGTGAATGGTGAATTTGGATTCGCAAACGCAGAGGGTAGAAGCAGATCCAGCAGAAGCACGTGGTTACTTAAAGCAAATTTATATTTTTATTTTTTTTAGATCCTCATCGAGGATCTCTAAGTCTTACTCACGTTGTTCTTCTTGTGGACTTTTTTGTTTCATAACCTACAGTTTTCATCGAAACTTCCTGAAACTTGGCATATATATGTAAAAATACCCTGCGCAGATAGGAACCATCTCCGATTTTGATAATTCCTCCTAGAAAATTATGTTATGACGTCAAAATATCTCCGCTAATGAAAATCGCCTAAAAATTATCTCCGAAACTAGGCAAGCTTTTTGAATTCTGTTTGCAGGAATTGAACAGGGCATTAGCAGAGATGAATTAACGGACATATGCATCACTATGACGTCATATCAATTTTTATGACGTCATTCCTATTTATTGACATTTTTTGTTTCACAACCCAGAGTTTTCATCGGATCTTCGTGAAACTTGTCATGTATATGCAGAAAGCCCAGGCGCAGGCAGTAACCATCTCCGATTTTGAAAATTCTTCCTAGAAAAAAAGTTGACGTCATAATATCGCCGCTAATGGAAATCGCCTTTACCATTATCTCCGAAACTAGGCAAGCTGTTTGAATTTTGTTTGTGGGAATCAAGCCGGGCATTAGCACAGATAATTTATCGCAAACCTGAACATCACAATGACGTCATATTCGTTTTTATTACGTCATCATTAAGAGGACGAGGATCTTAGCTCATTTGTGCTTGTTTTAATAAGGATTGTGTAAGATTCGTAAAAGGAAAGGTTGAAGTAAAATCATGGAGGTGTATGTTGAATGTGGATCAGTAAACGCAGAGTGAAGCTGATGGATCGATGGAAAGTATAAGGAAGATGAGAGTGAGACACGTGGTTTCAGGAGGTGTATAGTTATAAAGGGTACGAGGAAAAAAAAATTTGTAATGGATTTTTGAAGATTGGGTAAGATTAGGGAATGGAAGGTTGTCAGAAAAAATCATGAAGGTAATGGTCAGAGTGGGTCAGCTCAAATAGAAGGAAGATGGTGAGCCAGGAGGAGGAGAAAGAGGAGGAATTGGAGGAGGAAGGAGCAGAAGAAAAAGAAGAAGGATAATACGAAGAAGTAGAATACGAATAAGAAGAAGACGGATCGGTTCTCATGGATATGGAGGGAGAAAGGTTGATGTTTTTTTTTTTTTTAAATTTAAGACAAGAAAGAGAGGGTATAGTTGGGAGGGATACATGGGGGTGATGGGAAAATAGGAATTGATGGTCGAAGGGAGAGAATACAATTAAAAAGTTCGTACACCTACCGAGATGGAAAGGACAGGTAGGCTTCACGGAATCCGATAAGACAAGGTCGACAAAAACTCACAAAATAGTACGATTTTTGAAACAAAATCGAACTAGGAACACACAGTAAACAGGAGGGTGACAAAATAAAGTTAAAACGTGACATATAACGAACGGAAACTTAACTTTGAGAAAATTGGTGGAGTCCCCTGAGAGAACCTGCCGTTGTCTCAAACCCAGAGAGATTTTGGAGATTTATTCCCTTGTGAACAATGGAGCAAGGAAAGAGTTTTGTAGAATGTTTGAGGTGATAACACAAGTTCTGCTATTTCTCATGTAATCTCAGCTGGCTCGGGTTCTGAACCAATTTTAACAAAAGTGCAGTCAGTCTAGACAGGATTCGAACACTGAGCACATCTTATAGATGTTGTCCTGTTTGTAAGTGGATCAAGGTTATATCATGGTTAATTTCATAAGAATTGGAATTTGTCCAAACGGTATATTCTCTGTTTGTGTCAAATGTAGTTTAACACTTTAATTCTCTTCATTGTCGCCAGGAGAGACCTGGTGTGTTGGCGCAGTGGTTAGGGCAACGGCTTAGAATCCAAAAGGTCCTGAGTTCAAGCCCCGTTGGGCCACTGAATTAATACACCAGGGGGTTGACTCAGCCTGTCATCCTTCTGAGGTCGGCGAAATGAGTACCAGTATACTGGGCCGGTGTATACCCCGGTTAAAATAGGTGTACCATATCCCTGTGTCGTAAGAGGCGACCAGGGTTGCGTCAGGAAGGGCATCCGGCGTAAAACATGTGCCAAATCACTGTGCGGATCATACGGATGATCCGCTGTGGCGACCCCTAACGGGAGCAGCCGAAAGAAGAAGAAGAAGAAGAAGAAGAAGATTGAAGAGCCCTGATCACCATTATCTACCCTTCTTCATGAAAAAGTGACCAATAATAATTAATTGTACACTTGATTAAATTATTTTGTTTTGATATCTCTTTCCACCTACATCTTATTTTTATTTACCTTAGATTCCTCTCGTTCTCTTGAACTTTAAATTTCCTTCATCTAAACTAATAAAAGAGTGTGCATGTGTGCGTGTGTGTGTGTCTGTGTGTGTGTGTGTGTGTGTGTGTGTGTGTGTGTGTGTGTGTGTGTGTGTGTGTGTGTGTGTGTGTGTGTGTGTGTGTGAGAGTGTGTCATTGATTGGAATCTATATATGAGGTTTCAGAATGTGGAATGGAGTCCTCCCAGTGTGGACTCAAAATGTCCACCTTCATTTCAGTAAGGGGTCACCATTAATGGACCAAGATGTGAAGTTTTCTGTCTTCAAAGTTTAGCGACGAGGACTCTCTTTAGGATCGTTACTGAGCCCGGGACGGCTTCCATCTGGAGTTCGTTTGCAGTGATACTCCCAGGGATGGTTTTTAATATCTCTGTGAGGTTCTTCTTCATCATTCACATGAGGTTCTTCATCATCACTGGTACAACTTTGACATTCTTCAGCTTCGAGGATCGTTTCACTTCATGTTTGAGGTCTTGGTATTTGGTCATTTCTTTATTTCTGCATCGATAGTCTAAAATCACTGGTATTAAAACCTCAATTAGCAATGCTTTCTATTTTTTTTTTTGCATGAAGTGTGATATGTTATTTTGATGCTTTGTTTTCAATGTTCATGCCCGATGGGATCATAAGGTTGTATGTGAGCGGTACTTCAATGTTTTCACTGATTGCTTTTGGTCCATTTTCGCACAATTTTTCTGGAACTGGAATTTCAAAGTTTTTGCAAATGTGCCAGCTGATTACTTTACAAACTCTGTTGTGTTGTTGGGTGTACAGCTGTTCTGACATTTTTTTCTGTGTTGGGTCATGAAGCGTCACTTATCATCATTTTCTTTGCTAACCCCACCTCCACCCCTCACCTATCTGGTATTTTTTTCCTCCCCCCCCCCACAACCCTTCACTCTCACTCTGTCCCCTCCTCGCTTTCCCTCTTATTAAAACGCACCACTCTCCTCACACACCACTGTCGCTCTCTCTGCCTGTCTCTCTCTCTCTCTCTCTCTCTCTCTCTCTCTCTCTCTCTCTCTCTCTCTCTCTCTCTCTCTCTCTCTCTCTCTCTCTCTCTCACTCTCTCTCTCTTTCTCTCTCTCTCTCACACACACACGCACACCTCCCTCCCACAGTAAATTGAAATGTTTGGTGAGGTGTCGCTTTCCCCACCTCCCCCTAGCTCACCATTCTTCATCCACTCTGCCTCTGCCCCCCCTCTCACCCTCCACCTGCTTCCTCTCTCTCCTCCCTCTCTCCACCTCCTCCCCCCCCCGTTATTATTGTCCCCATCAGTGAAGCGACAGGTTGTATTTGCTAGTAATATATATTATCATTTGCATTCCACTTAACCCCAGCCTGTGCAGTTAACCACTAGTATAGCATTGCAACTCCTGGTTATTTGGCAATGTCTTACTGGAAATGGAATAAAAGAAGAGAGAAGCAAAAATAAAAGGGAAGTTCACCATCGACAATGGAACAAAATGAACAGAGTACTGTACAACAAATAAACACCACATCCCTTTCATGAATGAGGAAGGTACATCTTCACCATAGTTACTATATGTTAGATATGCTGAAGATACTCAATGAAAACGTTCACCAACATGCACTTCATGAAGTTTTACCTCCTGTTTAAAAATCCAGACTAAATGTCTCATTTACCACTTTTATAATGAGATTAAGTTGGGGTAACCCCACCTTCTGCCTTTCCTTGGTTATCTCCATTTCAGCACCCTATCTTTGGCCTCTCCATGAATGCAAAACTGTTGTTGGATAATATTCCCTCGAGTACAGTGGCATAAATGCCACATTTGGATGAATTACGAATTATGGAGAAACAATTTTTCCAAATGAACTTTTTTATTCATAACTGAAGGGATCAAACAAAACACCATTAGAGTTAAAGTTGGTTACAAGACAGGAATAGCTGAATGGCTCAATCATCCCAGCAAGCTGGTACTCCTTTTGCTGATCCCAAAAGGATGACAGGCTGAGTCAACCACACCTGGTATTAATTCAACAGCCAAGTGGGATTTGAACTCAGGACTCAAGGATTCCAAGCCCACCAACCTCACCATGAGGCCAACACCAACGCCAAGCAGGTTTTCTTCAAGGATTCCCCTGTATTTGTACCATCCATTGTCCTTTCTATTCTGACAAGTTTGCCAGTCCCTGTTGATGAAAAGCAGCTCCACAACATGATGCTGCCTCCATCGTGCTTGACAGTAGGGATGGTGTTGACTTGGTGATGTACAGTGTTAGGCTTGTGCCAGACATAATACTTTGAATTTAGATTTAAAAGTTCAATTATTTCTCATTTGATTTCAAAACTCCACAAGCCTGCAATACCATTAAGATGCTTTTTTGCAAACTCCTTACAAGCTTTTTGATTCGTCTTTTTCAGCAACGGCTTCTTTCTTACCACCTGTGCAGAAAGGCCAGCTTTGTGAAAGTAACAGGATATTGTTGATTGATGAACACTGACCCCCATTTTCGGACAAAGAGCCTCCCAAATCTTTCAAAGTCATCGTTGGATTTATAGTGACATCCCGAACCAGTTACTACTTGCATGGTTGCTGAGTTTGCATGGGTGAATTGATTTGGGTCATGTCTGGGTGGTCTGATACTTCTTCCACTTGTTAATGCTGGATTTCACCATATTCAAAGGGATAATTGGTGACTTTGAAATCTTCTTATAACCCTCTCCTGAACGGTGCTTCTCCACCACTTTATGTCAGACTTCTTTGGAAAGCTCCTTGATCTTCATGTTTGCTTCATTGGCTGACAAAGTGAGTTGTATCTTGAAACTCCTTAGAAAAGTGGGGGAGATTAATTACTAAATTATGCGCAAGTTTTTAATTACGTAAAACCACCGATTACATACAGGTGAAGCATACTGAACTTATTTTGTAACATTTCAAAAAATAATTTGCTCCTGAAGTGATTTACGGTTTATTAGCCAAAGGGTTTGAATACTTTTACAACTGAGAATCATCAGATTTTCTCTGTTCATCAAAGTTTTTCGTATTTTATCAGTGTTTTTTAGCTTTATCACTTTGGAGTAGTTTGTGAAGTTTCTATGTATATGTATATGTATATATATATATATATATATATATATATATATATATATATATATATATATATATATATATATAAATATATTAAATTTGAAAGCATCATGAAAAATGCTCAGGTGGCATCAAAATGTGAAAACTTTGGAGTTGGGGGGTTGGGTGGGGGTGATAGTGAATACTTTTGCAGGCCACTGTACCTTTCTGTGATGGCAAGAGACACCTGGATAAGTGTGGAGTTCTGAGGGCATGTGGAATGATGCGGGATGGTCATTGTGTGGTCGATGATGTCATGTTTTGGAGGGTGCTGTAAGCAGAGCACTGGGAATTACGACTTTGTGCCCAGGTGTTGATTTTTGATTATATATATATATATATATATATATATATATATATATATATATATATATATATATATATATATATATATATATATATATATATATATATATTCTAAAAGCTTGTGGTTAACTGTTTTCTTCAGTTTCAATGTTTATTTATAACGGATGTTAACTTGTGCAATCATTCAGATTGTGAAAAGTAAGTTTACCATTGAAAAAAGTTAGACTTAATTGTCGGTAAAGCTGATGGAAACTTTTACTCTTTTAATTTGACTGGATGATTTATAACACCCTGTATCGATTTATTCTAATTGTGAAGTTATCAAAATAACTTGTGATGTCATGAAATATTTATTTCTCTAAATTCATGCATGATTCCATCTTTCCTTCTGCGAGTACATCCTTGATAAATGGCTGAGCTTACATTAAGTAAATTTTCCTTGACGATTGATTTTTTTTTTCATTGCTCAGCTGCTCGATGTGATTGAACCACATGTGAGAAGGTAATTTGGATAATCACGGCTGTACTACACAATTCCTCCGGGAGACAAAATAGCCCCTTTGGGACCATATTGCGACCCTGCGCGTGATGCTTTCACCCAATAGGATTGGGGAAAGCTTATGCCTGTTATAGTGTTTGCTTCTGCAATTAGCGCCCCCATTTTTAATGACACCACAGTGTTTTTTTCGACCCCCAGGAGTACTAGTCCTTTTTCCTGCATTCCCAATTTCCGAGCTGCATCTCGGAGCTGGCTGGAACTTTCTGAATTAAATTTTGCATCACGAATGTGAATAAAAATTATGCGAGGATGACTTCATTTTTTTGACATTGACCTAAATTTTAAGGTCATGACCTAATTATATACTTTTAACATTTTCCACCATAATTCCGATACAGTTTGGCCAATCAGAAAAAAATTGCCCTCTATAGATAGCCGAGAGCAAGTCGCATTTAGACTTTATTTATATAATACCCCTCCGGGTTAAAGGTCAATGCCAAATGCCAGTCTGAAAAAATCAATGTGTTTTTTGCCATTGCTCAATTTTAACAACACAGAATTGTAGAACTCTTTGCCTTCCAAGATGTTCTTCATCATAATAATGTACCTGCACTGAAGCTGTTTGTGTACCTGATATTTGATCTGTGTCCTTGAACTATTTGTTTCAGATTGTGACAAAATTAATAAAACAGTTTTTATCTCCTCCCATTTTCATGAGGTTTAGTTTTATGGATCGATTATAGATTGGGACACATTTTCCTGATTTACACGTTATCCCTAAATGTTGAAGTTCAAGGTCCTATGGTGGTCCAAAATATATATGTGGCCATCATTGGATTGTGGGCGAAGGATAAGTTGTGAGAAGCTCACCCTTGGAGATCACTTTGTGATCACAGATATCGAGTTAATTAGTGAAGTGGATTTAATTGGTCGACATGTGTTGTGTTTGCGAACCACATCAGACCAAGCTGACATAAATGCAAAGTTTCCCTTATAGTCACACTCCATTTTTCTGTTTGTCTGTCTGTCTGTTCCCTTATATCTTGTCCTGTGTATCTTGAGAATAGAACATTGTAGGACCACCAACCTTAGCAAACATAAAGGGGGTCCCATCGGGAGTGTCATGTGGAGGGGCCATTGTGGGAGGGTTTTTGGAATGAGGGCGAAGGGGAGATATTTGTAACAGCTTATGGGATTGATTGCAACTAAATGTCGCACAGGTAATGGGGGGACAATATGGCAGGACAAAATGGGGGGACAACTAAATTCGGGGTAAAATATGGGGGTAGTAATTTTATGGGGGAGTGGGGTGGTGTGGAAGAGTGTGGGAAGGGGGAATGATCGAGGGGGTTTCCACATCAAGGTCCAGCTATTCACATCAGCCCGATGTACCGCAGTCGTACAACATGTGGATAACAAAAATGGGGCCCCACGGGAGGTTATTGATGAAAAAAATGAATTTATTAGCTTTAATAGAATTTGGTATTTAAGGGGGAGAGAGATTTCTAACAGGGGAGAAGAGTTATCTATTTAATCATTTTAATTGATCATGATCAAACTTGTCAAGGATAGTTTAGGCTTCAAGGGCATTATAAACAGGGAGAGAGGTGAAGTGGATGTTTATGGGGTAGAAGTACGTTGGGTTTGTTTGTTATCGTGATAACAGTGGGGTGTCGGATTAGTTTTAATTACTGATCGTGGAGGAGGGGGGTTGGGGGAGAGGGAGAGGGTGGGTGAAATAATCTGAGCGAGTACTTTAATATCGACTCATTGAAAGATCCTGAAATTTGAATTATTAATAAATAACCGGAATACCCATGGATAAATATACGAGGATCAGTTGAACAAATTTGTTAAAACGTTCCCAGTACAAGTTTCGCAATTTGTACACCATGGAATTCTTCCTTCTCCATTTCTTGTTTGAGCAAACTGCAGACATGTTTCTGAGGTTGGTTGTTCGACATTTTTTTTTAATGAGGGAAATCATTCAAGTTAACATTGAGTGTCCATGAGGGATAATTGCAGTTTTATTATCATTTACTCTCTTGTCTCAAATCTCATCGATATCGTTGAGGATCCAGCCCCTTGTGGGAGGAGATTGTGGAACGTTCTGATTTGATGGGAAGTGAAATATCCACAAGTACTCTTGGTGTTACCGGGAGTGTTTGATATCAGGATCTGGAACTCGGTGCTGGTTCATAGTCTCTGACCTCAGGTTCTAATATCATATCAGCACCAACTCGAGGATCTGATTTTCCCTCCCGACAATGATCTTTCTCATTTATCCCACTCTGCTGATGATGATCTCGGGGTCTGTGCTAACCAGTAAGTGATTTGTTACATTTCTTACTTTCCTCCAAAAACCCTTTTGTGCAAACGTTTATTTGCCATCAAAGAATGTTGGTTGGTTTGCCATGTTGGTTGTGTGCGTTATTCTGTCTGTTTCTTTGTTTGTTTGTTTGTCAACCGCTTAAAGGTCACAATTTTAAACAGGTCTTCACAAATCTTCACCACCTGGTGGAGTTCACCATAAGTTTGAGGCCTATTATTTTTGAAGTCAACATGGGACAAAAAGGTCGACATGTTTCTAAAATTGTCAATTTTCATTCGATTGACTTGAAATTTGAAGAATATTTATATTTTGGGTCACTGAATTCAAACAGCTAATTATTTTTGAGAAGAACAGAGAATAAAAGGTCAAGATAGGCCCAAGTTCAACAACTAAGGTGGTATTTAGTCGCATTTCTGAACTAAAAATAAAAAAACCCAGTTTGCTATGAATGTTCGTTCTCCATCAATAGTTATTTTTTTCCAACTTCGGTACCAATTCACCCCTCTCACCCCTCCCTCTCAAAGCAACCATCACACTCTTTCCCCCTCCAAGCTTCCCTCTCACCTTTCTCAAAAACTCCCCCCTCACCTTTCTCCATCAACTCTCCCGACTTACCCTTCTCCATCCATTCACCCCCCCTCACTCACCTTTCTCAAAGCCCCCCTCTCACATCCACAAAGCTGCCACCTTCCCCTGGCCTCTCTCATCCATCTCATCACTCTCCCCCTCTCATTACTCCCCACTGTACCTCAACCCAGAACCACAGAACCCTTTCTCCTCCTATTCCGGCCCCCTCCCTTAGTTCTATGCAATCCCCCACACTCTTTCAACAACTCTCCTTACCTCCCTCCTCCCTTGTCCTTCCCTCCCCCTCCCCTTCCATCCCCTGCACCCAACGCCTCCTTCCCTCCCTCTTCATTAACAGTGTAGACCTCAAATATCCAGGGCCTTCACTAAAACCTGACAGATCTTTCCATGCAGGTTGCCACTGCCAAACCAGACATAATCTGTCAAACAGAAACTTTCCTCCCTCAAGAAGTCTCTGACTCCTTACTATATCTACCTGATTACTCCCTCCTCTGGTGTGACAGACCTGAGCCTCGTCCTGGTTGAGGAGTTGATCTCTTCATTAAAGACTCTATTCCTCACTCTCCATGCACTGTCCTCACTCCCCCACACCTCCAGGAATACCTCTGGCTGCGGCTTTCCCTCCACTCCCTCCTCATGTTTATATGTGGTGGGTCTCATCCCCTGCTCTGTCTGTGATATGGCCCCCCCCCCATATTTACACAGGGCTCTCATGGTCCGCCAACAACCCGCTTCTGGGAAAACTACCAAAATCACGAATCACCACTCAGCTTCACTCTTTTATTCCTCTTTTTCCCCACCTTTGAAATAAACTCCCACACTCTCTTCAATCCTATTCTTCCCTCTAGGCCTTCAAAAACAGCTGTTCACCACCACCTCTTATCTTCCCCCATCCAAAACTTCGATATTTTCTACCCACGTTAATCCACCCCAAACCCATCTCCTTCAAATTCCCTGCTTTCCTTCCTGAAAGTCCTGTAATGTCCATCTTTTATACCCCATGTTCCCCGCCCATCCCTCTCCCTTCCACAGATCTCCTAATATCTCTGTTCCCCACTGTTTTTCCTTACCTCTCCCGCCCCTCTTGTCTCATACCCCCCTTGCTGTGCATTGCGTGTTATCTCTCATACGTGCTTCCACAACGTATATAAAAAGAAATATATAAAAAATTCTAAAAACCTCAATTTTCATCCGATTGACTTGAAATTTGAAGAGGGTTTATATTTCAGGTCACTGAATAAAACAAGTCAATTACTTTTGAGGTCACTATCGACTAAAAGGTCAACATCAGCCAAAAGGTCAATATCGGCCAAAGGTCAACAACTATGGTTGTATTTCTAAAATCCTCAATTTTCATCCAATTGATTTGAAATTTGAACAGAATTTATATTTCTGGTCACTGATTTTAACTCGCCAATTATTCTTGAGGTCAACATCGGCCAAAAGGACAACATCGGCTAAATTTCTAAAATTGTCAATTTTCATTCAATTGACTTGAAATTTGAAGAGGAGTTACATATTCTTTTATTTAATTCAACCACCAATTATTTTTAAGGTCAAATTAGTTTTTTGTATCTCACAAGTATTATTCTATGCACGACATCTTTCTTGTTTTTTTGAATGTTTGTTTGTCCGGGCGATATCTCTGAATATCTGAAATGTGGGCACAATAGTGAACAATTGCCTTAACAAAAAAGTGTTTTTTTTTCTTTAATTAATTCATTGATTAATTACTTTATTACTGTTGATTTATTAATTGCTTATTTATTTTCTTTCTCATCTGAGCAATATCTCAGGCATCTTTTGAGATAGGAAGCTGATTACTTGGACATGATGGTGACCAAGTGATTTTGCTATAAAGGGTATTTTTATTTTTTGATTAAACAATTGAGCTATTAATTATTTAATTTTTCGATTAATTATTTAATTTTCAAAAAGTTACAGATTTGGATGAAACGGTGATGGATTAGGTATGCCATTAGCCAATTTATTTAGAAATTAAATATTTTATGATTATTATTTATTTATCTTAGTAACGCAATTAATCTATCAACTATTGTACACCACTCCCTCATCATTCTGTCTCCATGTGCTGCATGTACCTTTCACACACATTGACCTCTGAAGTACATTTGTAGACATAAACTAAGTATAATTCGAACATATTTACCTCAGATGTGCATTTGTACACATAAACTAAGCATTATTTAGATATGTTCATCTCAGAAGTACATTTGTACACACAAATGAACTATCATTTGAACACATTTACCTCAGTAGTACATTTATACACATAAACTAAGTATCATTTGAACACATTTACCTCAGAAGTACATTTAAACACATAAACTAAGTATCAATTGGACAAATTTATCTCAGTAGTACATTCATACACATAAACTAAGTATCAATTGGACACAATTATCTTAGTAGTACATTTATACACATAAACTAAATATCAATTGGACACATTTATCTCAGAAGTACATTTATACACGTAAACTAAGTATCAATTGGACACATTTATCTCAGAAGTACGTTTATACACATAAACTAATTATCATTTGGACACATTTATCTCAGTAGTACATTTATACACATAAACTAATTATCATTTGGACACATTTATCTCAGAAGTACATTTATAGACATAAACTAAGTATCATTTGGACACATTTATCTCAGTAGTACATTTATACACATAAACTAAGTATCAATTGGACACATTTATCTCAGTAGTACATTTATACACATAAACTAAGTATCAATTGGAAACATTTATCTCAGTAGTACATTTATACACATAAACTAAGTATAATTTGGACACATTTACCTCAGTAGTACATTTATACACATAAACTAAGTATCAATTGGACACATTTATCTCAGAAGTACATTTACACACATAAACTAAGTATCAATTGGACACATTCATCTCAGAAGTACATTTATACACATAAACTAGGTATCATTTGGACACATTTATCTCAGAAGTACATTTATACACATAAACTAGGTATCATTTGGACACATTTATCTCAGAAGTACATTTATACACATAAACTAAGTATCAATTGGACACATTTATCTCAAAAGTACATTTATACACATAAACTAGGGATCATTTGGACACATTTATCTCAGTAGTACATTGATACACATAAACGAAGTATCATTTGGACGCATTTATCTCAGAAGTACATTTATACACATAAACTAATTATCAATTGGACACATTTATCTCAGAAGTACATTTATACACATAAACTAAGTATCAATTGGACACATTTACCTCAGAAGTACATTTACACACATAAGCTAAGTATCATTTGCATACATTTATCTCAGAAGTACATTTATACACATAAACTAAGTATCAATTGGACACATTTAGCTCAGAAGTACATTTATACACATAAACTAGGTATCATTTGGACACATTTATCTCAGAAGTACATTTATACACATAAACTAATTATCATTTGGACACATTTATCTCAGTTATACATTTATACACATAAACTAATTATCAATTGGACACATTTACCTCAGAAGTACATTTATACACATAAATTAAGTATCAATTGGACACATTTATCTCAGAAGTAGATTTATACACATAAACGAATTATCATTTGGACACAATTATCTCAGTAGTACATTTATACACATAAACTAATTATCAATTGCACACATTTATCTCAGAAGTATATTTATACACATAAACTAATTATCATTTGGACACATTTATCTCAGAAGTACATTTATACACATAAACTAAGTATCAATTGGACACATTTACCTCAGAAGTACATTTATACACATAAACTAAGTATCATTTGGACACATTTATCTCAGTAGTACATTTATACACATAAACGAGGTATCAATTGGACACATTTACCTCAGTAGTACATTTATACACATAAACTAAGTATCATTTAGACACATTTACCTCAGTAGTACATTTATACACATAAACTAAGTATCATTTTTACACATTTACCTCAGTAGTACATTAATACACATAAACTAATTATCATTTGGACACATTTATCTCAGTAGTACATTTATACACATAAACTAAGTATCATTTGGACACATTTATCTCAGTAGTACATTAATACACATAAAATAAGTATCATTTTTACACATTTATCTCAGTAGTACATTTATACACATAAACTAAGTATCAATTGGACACTTTTATCCCAGTAGTACATTTATACACATAAACTAAGTATCATTTAGACACATTTACCTCAGTAGTACATTATACACATAAACTAAGTATCATTTGAACACATTTACCTCAGTAGTACATTAATACACATAAACTAATTATTATCATTTGGACACATTTATCTCAGTAGTACATTTATACACATAAACTAAGTATCATTTTTACACATTTATCTCAGAAGTACATTTATACACATAAACTAAGTATCATTTGGACACATTTACCTCAGTAGTACATTTATACACATAAACAAAGGATCATTTGGACACATTTATCTCAGTAGGTACATTTATACACATAAACTAAGTATCATTTTTACACATTTATCTCAGTAGTACATTGATACACATAAACAAAGTATCATTTTTACATATCTATCTCAGAAGTACATTTATACACATAAACTAAGTATCATTTGGACACATTTACCTCAGTAGTACATTAATACACATAACCTAAGTATCATTTGAACACATTTATCTCAGTAGTACATTTATACACATTTATCTCAGTAGTACATTTATACACATAAACTAAGTATCATTTTTACACATTTATCTCAGTAGTACATTAATACACATAAACTAAGTATCATTTGGACACATTTACCTCAGTACTACATTAATACACATAAACTAAGTATCATTTGGACACATTTACCTCAGTAGTACATTTATACACATAAACTAATTATCATTTGGACACATTTACCTCAGTAGTACATTTATACACATAAACTAATTATCAATTGGACACATTTACCTCAGAAGTACATTTATACACATAAACTAATTATCATTTGGACACATTTATCTCAGAAGTACATTTATACACATAAACTAATTATCATTTGGACACATTTACCTCAGTAGTACATTTATACACATAAACTAATTATCATTTGGACACATTTACTTCAGTAGTACATTTATACACATAAACCAAGGATCAATTGGACACATTTATCTCAGTAGTACATTAATACACATCAACTAAGTATCATTTTTACACATTTATCTCAGTAGTACATTTATACACATAAACTAAGTATCATTTGAACACATTTACCTCAGTAGTACATTAATACACATAAACTAAGTATCATTTGGACACATTTATCTCAGTAGTACATTAATACACATAAACTAAGTATCATTTTTACACATTTATCTCAGTAGAACATTTATACACATAAACTAAGTATCATTTGGACACATTTATCTCAGTAGTACATTAATACACATAAAATAAATATCATTTTTACACATTTATCTCAGTAGTACATTTATACACATAAACTAAGTATCAATTGGACACATTTATCTCAGTAGTACATTAATACACATAAACTAAGTATCATTTTTACACATTTATCTCAGTAGTACATTTATATACATAAACTAAGTATCATTTGAACACATTTACCTCAGTAGTACATTAATACACATAAACTAAGTATCATTTGGACACATTTATCTCAGTAGTACATTAATACACATAAACTAAGTATCATTTTTACACATTTATCTCAGTAGTACATTTATACACATAAACTAAGTATCATTTGGACACATTTATCTCAGTAGTACATTAATACACATAAAATAAATATCATTTTTACACATTTATCTCAGTAGTACATTTATACACATAAACTAAGTATCAATTGGACACTTTTATCCCAGTAGTACATTTATACACATAAACTAAGTATCATTTTTACACATTTACCTCAGTAGTAAATTAATACACATAAACTAAGTATCATTTGGACACATTTATCTCAGTAGTACATTAATACACATAAACTAAGTATCATTTTTACACATTTATCTCAGTAGTACATTTATACACATAAACTAAGTATCATTTGGACACATTTATCTCAGTAGTACATTAATACACATAAAATAAATATCATTTTTACACATTTATCTCAGTAGTACATTTATACACATAAACTAAGTATCAATTGGACACTTTTATCCCAGTAGTACATTTATACACATAAACTAAGTATCATTTTTACACATTTACCTCAGTAGTACATTAATACACATAAACTAAGTATCATTTTTACACACTTACCTCAGTAGTACATTATACACATAAACTAAGTATCATTTTTACACATTTATCTCAGTAGTACATTGATACACATAAACTAAGTATCATTTGGACACATTTATCTCAGTAGTACATTAATACACATAAAGTAAGTATCATTTGGACACATTTACCTCAGTCGTACATTTATACACATAAACTAATTATCATTTTTACACATTTACCTCAGTAGTACACCACTCGCTCCCATTAGCATCTCCATGTGCTGTACAGCGGCATCGCCAGGTGCTAAAGGTGCCCCGGCAATGTTGTGTGCAGGAGGATTTGTTATTTATTTATTTGACATGGTGGCTGTGTACGTTGAATGTTCCTCTACTTGTTACTTTTATTATCATCCAGGACCCCATGCCATCTTCCCCATTTTAAACGTTAATATGATTTTGTAGAACACAATTGTCTTTTTCACACAAAACCGATCCATAGTGTGCACAACTATTGGAAGAGATTGAAAAGTGGAAAACTTGTCCATCTAGTTATTATGTACATAAACATGGCAGAATTTTTCCCTACCTTACATGGACACCTCATTACACTCAACTTCACTCCCTTTTATCCGTAGTCTTCCCACACTCTGAATAACCATTAATCCTGCCAACTCACCTCCTCTCCACATTACATTCATACTATGTATATTATATATATATATATATATATATATATATATATATATATATATATATATATATATATATATAAATATATATATATATATATATATATATATATATATATATATATATATATATATATCTATATATATATATATATATATATATATATATATATATATATATATATATATATATATATATATATATATATATATATGTCATCATTGAGAGATTTTGTTTGAGATGAATCTTCAGAAACTTTGTCTTTGGGCAAAATCCTCACCTGCTTGTTGTCTTTACATTTTTCACTATTTCATGATATCTGAACGTTTTGAACACATTTCCGTCAATGAGACATTAAACTTTTAAACTTAGTTTTTGGGTTTTAACTATTTTATACCATTGTGTTACTTGTTTACTGATATTCCAGAATTACCAACTTGGTGATTATCAATATAAGGTCTGATGTTGTTTGTATTTCCCACAGGATCACAAACCAAGGACACGTATAACTGTACAATTGAGGTTAAACCTGCAGGAATCAAGATTGAACTTTGTGCACAAAGGAATGTGATCGGTTTTCGAGGCGAGGATGTGGTTCTTCCCTGTCTGTTTGAATGTAGCAAACAAAACACCCTCAGTAATCTACATCTGTTGTTCGTCAAAGATAAATTGATAAAGGAAAACCCAAAACTAAATTTAGTTTATAACAGTTCCTCGAAGTATACATCTTATGATTTCAAAGGGAGGATCGAACCTGTAGGGAACCCCAGTTCAGGTGATGGGTCGTTGCAGATCAGAGACCTGAGGATGGAGGATGAGCGGACGTACGTGTGTCGGTTTCAATGGACAAATTCCGACGGAAGAGAGGAGGGATTTGAATCACGTCACGCAAAACGTCCAAAGCTTCAGGTCGATGGTGAGTAATTGTAAAGAACATCAACTTGAAATTACCATCGAAATGTTTTCTTGTTTTTTTCTTGTAATTTTTGATGCTCTCGAAGTAATTAGTCATAATGATAATATCAAAAGGAATAAGAATAACAATAACATAATTAGCAATTGCATGTTGATATTCATAGTGTATAAATAATTCTGAACACGAGACATAAATGGCACATATTTTATATAATTTAATATTTATGTTGAATTGTTGCAAAATTGACTGTATACAGTGAAATAATAAATATGAAGATTTTGGTGTTGGTTCTTCCTCTCGACCCCATCTCCCCTCAAATGACTTCACTGAAGCTGAATTTGCTTGAGAAAATGAAAAAAGCCTTACTTGGTGTTTCCTTCCAAAACTTGTGTACCAAATTCATCAATTCTCCATTTCTCTTAACTTACCATCTGTACCAACTTTCTACTGGACATTGACTTCTATAACCTGCGAAGGAAGAGGTCGTTCTCATCAGTATTGACTCTTGTTTTATATGACTTGCCCACGTGGAATCAAATTCAGTGCCAATCTTCTCACATCCTGCTGTGTTACTGTCACTGATCCTTTGTGTGCTGTGTTCAACCTGTCCTTCACCTTTGGTAGTCGCATGATTGTTGGGGGGAAGGCGAGATATGTATTTTTGGGGGTCATTTCGCAGCATGAATACATTTTTATTGATAAGAGGAAGAGAGAAAGGAGGTAATCGGAGTGCAAGAGGATTGCGGAAAAAATGGAATGGACTTGAGTTTATTTAATAAGTTAAGGTTGGGGGAAAAATTCCGCCATGTTTGTGTATGTAATAAATACATGGTCAATGATGGTCAAACCACACCCATCCCAAAAATTGTCTGAAAGAAGATTCTTTCAAATCAAATACCAGGATAAACTCAGGTCCAATCACATGAAATATCATGTATTTATCATTACAGATAACATCGTCTATACTCCAATGAAAAGGTCAGAAATCTGATCATCAGCTTGAATTCCATTCCATTTACTCCATCTCTCGAGAATGGTTGGAATCTCACAACATATAAACCATGTCAAGTAGAGTAGATGTGTCAGGATCAACACATCAATGAAGGCCCATCTTCTCAAAACACCACAACTAACCACAACCCTGATCTTCACTGCTGTGTTTCGTGACATACTGAATTTCAGGCACTCGACAGTCTGGGACAGTAACACCTGTATCTGTCCTCTATGTGGTGAAATCCCAAACTCTAAACATAATCAGCATGTCCAACGAGGAGGAAAAATCGCAATACCTGCCGCATGAGCTTCATCCTCTCCCTCTCCCTCTCCCTCTCCATCTCCATCTCCATCT
Source organism: Eptatretus burgeri (assembly GCF_056783735.1). Classification (NCBI taxonomy): domain Eukaryota; kingdom Metazoa; phylum Chordata; class Myxini; order Myxiniformes; family Myxinidae; genus Eptatretus; species Eptatretus burgeri. Next base: position 14,011,963 of record NC_140975.1, on the reverse strand, counting down.
CCATCTCCATCTCTAACTCCATCTCCATGTCCATGTCCATGTCCATGTCCATGTCCATGTCCATCTCCATGTCCATGTCCATGTCCATGTCCATCTCCCTCTCTCTCTGTTCTCCTCTTATTCCTTCATCCCTTTGCTTATAACAGTCTATATACTGTATGTTGTCCCACTGAACTGCAGATAGTTCGTTGCCTTGAACACTTTGCCACTAAGACCTGACATATTTTATATTTAAATATTCAAACTACCAAGAATGAAGGTTGAATGTGTTATTACCTCTGCTAATACAGGTGAATAAGGTTATGTTTTCACCCCGCTCTGTTTGTTTGTTTGTTTGTCTGTTTGTGTGCAGGATATCTCAAAAGTAGTAGACGAATCAGATGAATCTTGGTGGACATGTTTTGTATTTGATAAGGACGAATTGATTTAATTTTGATGATAATACGTATGCGGATTCAATAATTTTTCAAGTGATTCTTCACCATTGAGAGATTGGGCCAAAAGCAATCCATCCATCCATCCCTTGGGAGATCATACTCCGTGCTGAGCGTTGGTGCTGCCTCAGCAGTCTCCCTGGATATTGCACACAATCTTGGACAGGTTGCCACTCCAACACAGGATACCAGCATGCTGGCACTCATTTTGCAAACCTCAGAAGGATGACAGGCAGAGTCAACCCCACTTGGTATTAATTCAACAGCCAAGTGGGATTTGAACTCAGGATCCTCAGAACAAGCTCACCACCCTAACCATTAAGCCAACACCAGGCATGTCAAATACGATATAGTAGTGTATAGCATGATATTTAAAAAATTTATTGAGCCCGACATGTTCTCATGGATCAGGCATTATGTGGCGGGGGGTGCGTTTTATCGGGTGCCCTACTCGTTTATAAAGTGTTTATAATCTCACAATGAGTGAATCACTCTTATTTACCTCGTTACACGACATGAAACATCTTGTTTCGTATAAGAAACCCTTCAAGCAAGTTTTAACCATAAGAGGTGTGTTATATAATGGAATCTACATCGTTCTTCCTCATTTTAATCCTTTCACACCTGAATCAAGTTGTTACAGTGCAGGTAACTCGTGTAAACTGCTCTTGTAAATTCCCATGTACTTACTCACCACTTTAATCCATTAAAGGAGTTCCTTACTTTTTAATACATTTCACAACCACAACAACATGAGTTGTTCATAAAAATTATAAACGTGTGAGGATAAAAATGTAAATTTTAACAAGTTCACTGCAGTTAATCTCAAGTTGTAACCAAACAGAATAATCGGGAACATCCTCGGTAGTTTACGATGTGGTTCCACACGTTTACACGAATATGTTTCAGATTTTAATCAACAATAACACTATTAAAGGGTTAATTCACCAAATCATAAACTTTCCCACAGTGTTTGATGAAACACAATGTAGTACCTTGAATTGATGTGTTTCTGTGGTTCCACAGTGCGTCCGAAAATCCTGAAGATAAATTTAGATTTGGATCCTTGGAGACTGGTTTGTAAGGCCGAGGCCAAGCCGAGCCCAATTATCATGTGGTTGAACCCACTTGGGTTCCGCGTTGTTGGAAGCAAGATCACAGTGGGTACAACAACTCATCAAGACAATATACAAAATGTAAGTTTTTTGAACCTCACAGAAGATGATCCAGAAGGAAACTACACCTGCTTGGTGAAAAACAAGTACGGAAATGTCACGGGGAACGTGATCTTCAACATCCCCTCCAGTAAGGCACCGGAGGAGGTCTTGTGGTTTGATTGTCTCGTCGGTCTGCTCATCCCTAATTCTTCTTGTTCTTCTTGTTTTGTTTGTACAAACCCTTTCGTTCACCCTGTGGATCTCATTTATATTCAAATTTGTCTCTTTTGCATAGTTGATGTCGAACGTTCAAGACGTTCATTGTGATGGATAAACATTTCTATTTTATATTGGATCAAGTTTGTAATTTTAAAACAGACGTGCTAATTATCATCTGATGAAGAATTTTGGTAAGTATTGTTTTGTTTATTTTGTGGTGTTTGAGTGTACTGTACTGTGAAGTAAGATTGTCGATGATATTCTCTGGTGCATTATAATATATATTTATTTGGTCACACAGTACATCCGAAGATCCTAAGGATCCAGTCAGACTTCAATTCATCCACCTCTTGGGGCCTGCTTTGTCAGGCCAAGGCCAAACCGAGTCCAAATATCACGTGGTTGAACCCACAGGGACACCTCATTAATGAGGGAGAGGCCACAGTGGTTGCAATGGATCAAAACAAGATACGATATGTGAGTTTTTTAAACCGTACAGAAGATGATCCAGAAGGAAACTACACCTGCTTGGTGAAAAACAAGGATGGAACCACCACGGGGAACGTGATCTTCGACATCCCCTTCTGTAAGGCACTGGAGGAGGTCTTGTGGTTTTTCATTTTCTCTTCAGTCTCCTTGTTATGTGCCTCATTCTTCTTGCTTTGTTTGATCCCACCCTTCCATTCACCCTGTAAATCTCAGTTCTATTTAACTTCTTCTATTTTGAAGAGTTCAGGTCAAAACTAGAACACGTTTATTGTGAATATATAACATTTGCAGATTATATTCCAGCAAATTTATATAATCAAAATAGGTCTTGTTGCGAATCTGGAAGCCATGAGCACTCAACATACAGGTCCTATAGAACAGTAATGTCGGTAATATGTGTTTCTAGTAAGAGTCCCGTTCCTTGTTTAATGGGTAATTAAATGTTCATGAGCTGCGGAGTTATTTTGATAGTCAGGGTTTTGTTTTATTTTTACATCTCCCTCATGCACAGATTTATCCCCTCTCATGTTCAGTTGTCCTACCCTTCCTCCCGCCCTTGGTTTACTGAAGCTTGTGGCGAGGCAGTTGTCCTGAAACAACTTGCCTTTGCCTCATGGAGAGCAAACCCAACTGAGGACAATCTCAGTTCTTTCCACAAAGCTCGGAACAAGTGTGTATCTACCCTCAGGAGAGCCAGAAAACAACATCTTTCTCATCTCAAGTCTGAACTCTCAAACCTCTCTCCCTCCTCAAAATCCTGGTGGCGTTTAATCAAATCTGTTTCTGGTGTATGTTCCCCCTCCATCCCCTCCCTTACCTCAAATGGCCGCACTGCTGATTCCACACGTGATAAAGCTGAATGTCTAAACTCGGTGTTTGCAGCTAAATCTTGTGTCCTAAACCCATCACTATCTCTATCCCCTTTACCCAGCCGCACCCAACTGTCCCTGGACTCTGTATCCTTTTCTCCTGACAAGGTGGCGAGCTTGCTTTCAAACCTCGAGTCAGATTCTGCAACCGGTCCAGACGGCATCAGCCCACATGTCCTCAAAGCCTGCTCTTCTGCTCTTGCTCACCCTCTCTCTGTTCTATTCACCCTCTCATTTGCCCAAGGTCATCTGACATCTGCTTGGAAATCTGCTAACATCACTGCCCTGCATAAAAAGGTGCAAAAACAGATCCCTGTAACTACAGACCAATCAGCCTTCTCCCAATCATCAGCAAGGTCATGGAATCCATCATCGCTTCAGACATGAAATCCTTCCTCTTCTCCAATGGCTTGATTTCCACTCATCAATTTGTTTTCAGACAAGGTCACTCTACCCTGGATATGCTGCTTCTGCTCTCCCATCAATGGATGGAGGTCCTCAATGCCAGACAGGAAATCCGAGCCGTATCCCTGGACATATCACGTGCTTTTGACACAGTCTGGCACCCTGCACGACTCACCAAACTCTCTTCCCATGGTATTCAAGGCCATCTCCACTCATGGCTCGCAGACTTCCTCTCCTGTCGCAGTCACGTGTGGACGTAAATGGAGTTCTTTCATCCCCTCTTCCTGTGCAGGCTGGCGTTCCTCAAGGTAGCGTTCTGGGCCCTGTTCTTTTTCTGGTTTTCATCAATGATCTCTCGGACTCTCTGGAAAATCCTCTATTTCTCTTTGCCGACGACTCCACCCTCTGCCGTACCATCTGTCATCCCTCAGACCGGCAAGCAGCAGCTTCTTCGCTCACTGCAGATCTGGATACAATCACAAACTGGTCCAACACGTGGAACATGTCTTTCAATCCAGACAAATCTCACACTCTCACTATGTCTCTTCGAAAGGACCATTAAGAAAACCCCCCCATCCACTTTCTGAACAATCCTCTGAAAGAAGTCTTTTCTTTCAAGCTTCTGGGTCTCACTATCTGCCATGACCATTCCTGGGAAAGTCACATTTCCAACCTCGCCTCAAAAGCCAGTCGCCGACTGGGAATCCTCCGTCGTGCAAAGTCCTTCCTCGGCCCTCTTGAGCTCCTGACCACTTACAAAGCTTTTGTCCATAGCCTGATGGAGTACTGCTCTCCCCTCTGGGCTGGTGCTCCTGCCTCCCACCTTTCTCGGCTTCACGCTGTCAAAACCAGGGCATTTAAGATCATCGGCATCTCCAGCAATGAAGCTGAGTTTTTGGGCCTCTCACTCAATCACCGCAGGTTGGTCGGTGGTCTTTTTGTCTTCTACCGACTCCTCTCCAGCCTTGCCCCCCCTGCTCTCTCTGCGATTTGTCCCCACCACATTTCCACAGGGCGCTCAAGGTCCGCCAACAACCCCCTTCTGGTAAAACTACCAAAATCACGAATCACTGCTCATCTTCACTCTTTCATTCCTCTTTTTTCCCGCCTTTGGAATAAACTTCCTCACTCTATTCTTTCCCATTCTTCCCTCCAGGCTTTCAAAACAGCTGTTCACCACCACCTTTTATCTTCCCCCATCCAAATCCTCGATCTTTTCTACCCCCGATAATCCACCCAAGCCCACTTCTTTCAATTCCCCTGCTTTCCTTCCTGAAAGTCCCTGTAATGTCCATCTTCTCTTCGCCATGTTCCCCGTCCCATCCCCATCCCTCTCCCTTCCACAGTTCACCTAATGTGTCTGTTCCCCACTGTTTTGTCCCTTCCACTCCCGCCCCTCTTGTCTCATGCCTCCTTGCTGTAAGTTGTGTGTTGGCTCTCATACGAGCCTCGACCAAGGAATACAAAAAATAAAAATAAAAAAAACATCAACAATAACTACAACAACACTCCTTCACCTCGCTTCCTCACACCGATGCCATTGTCTACGTGCGTGCGTGTTAGCACGTACATGGGCGGAGTTCACGAAGACCTGACATCTCTCTCGCCCAATCTGGGGGGCGCGGACGAGGTGGCCGTAAGTCGGTCAAAGGGCACAGAGTGGGCTCCAAGAGAAGCAAAGCCTCTACTCGGGGCGGGGAATCAAGATGCCCCGTCACCCCCCCCCCCCCGGTATAATCAACGGCCTTGGCACCTCTTTTGGCCAATGACAGGGCGACAAGCGCTTCTGTGCACCAAAACCGTCCAGTGAGGGAGAGCGGAGAAGGAGACGGCGTCCCCCCCCCCTCCCCCCGGCGAGAGTGAATAAGGTTGCGGCACGATCAGACAAGGAGTGATCCTTCCTCCACAAGAACTGCAAGTCGGTTGTGCGCCATCTCTTTGTCAGTGAACGAGAGTTTTTGAGATTGTTGATGACCATCCAACAGGCAAAGTTGTGGTCAATCTGACGGGCAGGTTGAACGAGTGTGGAGTTATCAGCCCTCGCTTTGACATTCAACTCAAAGACTTAGCGAAGTGGCAGAGAAACCTCCTGCCTTCTGGACAGTTTGGGATACCTAGGAGAGTTTTTGGTTGCCGGTATGAGCACTGAAGGGAGCTCTGGATTCTATGATCGCATCTCGATGCTGGACTGGTTCACCCGTGTCAGCTGAATCACACGAGGTGGACAGGTCCATGTCCTTCTGGGTGTGTGTGTGTGTGTCTGTCGGTGGGCCCGTCTGTAAGTAGGAATTGTATAAGTGCTCTTTGCTGTGCATATGTGCAGCTCTATAGTCAGATAACTCTTCCTCTTGCATGCTCCCCCCTATCCCCCATTATAAATAAATACATTTGTTAAATGGATCGGTTCGTTGCTGTGTTTCTTCCACTGGCGAATCATGGCGTGTGTTGGTGAATTATAAAGGGTGTTGCCACTATAAATGTACATTTGGACCGACAGGACTTCGGCAACCATCCGCTCGGGTTGCGCACGGGTCAGGCACGCTAACGGCTTGACTCGTACGAAGGCCGTCGAGGGTGTGAATACTCGGTAACTCACCACGTGGATCGCTAGGTATTTTGAAGATTGGCAAATAACCCTGTACCACGTGGTGGAATTATTGACGATTCACGGACCGGTAAGGGACCCGTACCCTCGGAGTTTTCTGAAAGGTACGATCTCGACTCCGGGTGTTCGGTAGAGTCGACCCTACTGCTCCACCTAGCGGTCAAGCTCGCAGCTGATACCCGGTTCGCAACCCTATCATGTAGTGCGATATTTTAAGAAACCTTGTATTGTATGAGTACAAAACAATTTTGATGATTTACTTTTGCTGATAAAGTACGGCAGTGCACCTTTTTGAACAAAATAATTATTTTATACATAAAATATATCAATACTTGATCCTCCCACAGTGGCTCCAAAGATCTTGCGCATATGGAAGGAGTTTGTGTACTCCAGCTACTCCTGGAAGCTTTTCTGTGAGGCCAAGGCCAAACCGGCACCAAACATCACCTTGTGGAACCCAAAGGGAGACTTCTTGGTCGAGGTCTCAGTGGACCAAAATTATCCAAACAAACTAGAACAAATCATCGGTGATTATAACATAACAGAAGAAGATGCAGCAGGAAACTACAGCTGCCTGGTTATGAACATACACGGTACGGCACGGAAATACATATTATATGAAGGAGCAAGAAGAATCAATCCACAAATCATCACGACTGTGGTTGTATGCTCAACTTCCCTGTGTTTATTTTTTCTTATTTTTACCAATGGAATCTATATCTACAGGAAGAAATGGAAACTCCAAGAAGGTGAAAGATTTGAATTGAATGTTTTTATTTACATGTGTTTATTATACCCGTTTACTGATCGGGTGTCCTGTTTGTTGATTTCCCAAAAGATCATCTTTTTTTTCATGTCTTTCATTTTTTTCAATGTCGAGGCAAATGGAGGAGCTAGAACATAGAAAGAATTGGGACATAAAAGGACAAAAGGAACAGCGAGAAGAAAGGGATGAAACACACTGACAGCAGGTTTGAGGGGGTTATATCGTTATCGAATTCCGTCAAGTCGAGTCCGACTTCTGGTGAAATTCACGTTAACATTTCTCTAAATATCCCTGTCCTGCACTGGATCTCCCTCCAGAAGCTCTTGCAGAGACAGCCTGTTTACAGCCTTTACCCCATCCTCTTCCTCTTCCTCACTCAAGCACACCCAGCATGGTTGATTTCTCCTGACTTCCCTCAACAAGTATGACAGTTTCTGTTTCAGCATCAGTGTTTCTAATGCACATGGTGGGTAAAGAAAATCATGGTTTTGGGTGGGGTGAGGTTAGAGGAGCTGATCTGATGTGGTGGTAGACACCTGTCTTTAAGATCTGGAAGGAAGGAAGAGATTGAAGACAATGTAGAAGTTGGTTCCACAGGGGGGAAATTGGAACAAAAAACAATAAGAGATGAGCAGTGATTATGCATTTTTGGAGATTCACCAGAAGAGGGTTGCTGATAGAACACAAGCACCATGAACAAACGTGTGGGGACAAAGGACTGAAGAACAGAGGGTGCAAGTACAGAACCGAGGTGTTATAAGACAAAGACTACAGACCTGTTACAATGAAAAGTGATAGGCCCCTCGATTCCGTTTCATCATGGGAGGTTCCAATGATCTTACAGACCTCGGTTTCCATGGCACCAAGTTGAGTATTGTTACCTTTCGATCAACTCTTCACTCTTATGGAGATATTTTCACTCCATGTCTCTTTCTCTCATTTGATTCTGTGGATAGACATTGTTCACAATTGTTCTCTCTCTGTTGCTCCTCATGAAGACTGGTTCAGTGTTTTCCAAAAGACAGTCTCGAGCATGGCAAGGATTACACTGTGTGGTTTGCTTTTGCCTTCTGAATGCTATTCAGGACAGGAATATGAAATTTCCTTCGGTAGCTAGTGATAACTCAACCACTCTTTACCAAATATGTTGTGCGATTCATATTCCCGAACAAGGCTTGGTGACATTCCTGTTCGAGATGTTAGCAAACAGACCACAAAATAGCTTGACCTGCATCCGAGTAATGGGGGATTTATGATGGAATCACCGATCTGACAGGTTATAGTCTAATCGAGGGACAGCTGAAGAAGAAGAAACAGAGATTGTTTTAATTTTTTTATGTCTGGCCTGGAAACAAAGCCACATGAAAGATGATATTGCAGTAACTATGTTTCTTCTTCTTCAGCAGTCCCTCGATTTGGGTATGATGGACCATCCTGACAGATTCTTCTTCAATAAATATTTTTTTTATAAAATGTCCTTCAAACCTGTTTTCTGTGCCCGACCTGGGGCTTATGATATTCCCACAATCGAGTCTCACAGTGGATTACTTGACAACACACGCCGTTGTGATTCTTGTTGTTGGTGCTGTCCTTTCTTGTTATTTATCAAATTGTTAATTTATTGAACTGATTATCGTGCAGGAAGAGCAGGTCGTAGAAGGACAAGCAATATCCAAGAGCAGGTGAGACCCATTTAATGCTTCATGACATGTGAACACGAAAAATCAATCAAACATTCTTTCACTCCTTAATTTTCATTCATCACATCTTCTCTAATGGCAACCATTATCCAACATTTCTTGTGGCTTCGGCCAAGGGAAGCCTGGCCCGAGTCTTCACGAACCGGCTCGCCAGGCCTGACGTTCAATCATTCTGCAAATCTATTTTGTTGGTGATATAATCTCCTGCATTTACACCTCCACATTGCACCTTATCACAAAGTTCAATTATTGCACTTTTCTGGGAATATATCTGAAGGTGAATTTAAACTGTCGAGTAAGTGTGATCACCCTCCGGGCATCAAATTGTTCTGTTTTTCATCAATACTTGCATTTTAACATGTTTTACATTTGGTGTAACATATATATATATATATATATATATATATATATATATATATATATATATATATATATATATATATATATATATATATATATATATATATATATATATATTTGTATATTTATATACATATATATATTTGTATATTTATATACATATATATATATATATATATATATATATATATATATATATATATATATATATATATATATATATATATATATTTATATACATATATATATATATATATATATATATATATATATATATGTTTATATGTATATATATATATATATACATATATATATATATATATATATATATCTTCTTCTTTCGGCTGCTCCTGTTAGGGGTCGCCACAGCAGATCATCCGTATGATCCGCATAGTGATTTGGCACATGTTTTACGCCGGATGCCCTTCCTGACGCAACCCTGGTTGCCTCTTACGACACAGGGATATGGTACACCTATTTTAACCGGGGTATACACTGGCCCAGTACACTGGTACTCATTTTGCCGACCTCGGAAGGATGAGAGGCTGAGTCAACCCCTGGTGTATTAATTCAGTGGTCCAACGGGGCTTGAACTCAGGACCTTTTTGGATCCCAAGCTGCTGCCCTAACCACTGCGCCAACACCAGGCTATATATATATATATATATATATATATATATATATATATATATATATATATATATATATATATATATATATATATATATATATATATATATATATATATATATATATATATATATATATATATATATATATATATATATATATATATATATCCTGTAGATATATATATATCCTGTAGATATATATATATCCCTGTAGATATATATATATATATCCCTGTAGATATATATATATATATATATATATATATATATATATATATATATGTTTATATGTGTATATATATATATATATATATATATATATATATATATATATATATATATATATATATATGTTTATGTTTATATGTGTATATATATATATATATATATATATATATATATATATATATATATATATATATATATATATATATATATATATATATATATATATATATCCATTTGAACCATACTTTGTGCTGCCTAAGCAATCTCCTTGGCTATTGGGCACAATCCTGGACGGGTCACCACTCTGCCACAGTCTAGCAGCATGCTGTCACTCATTTTGCCGAAATGGTAAGGACAAGTAAATAACTCGAACAAGATACGCACCGAGCCGCGAGTGCAAAATGCGGCCTTTCCGAGGAGAATTCGGATCAGGAATGCTGCATGCCCACTTCTGATCCGTCCAATCAGCAAGCGCGGTGCGGTTTGGCCCCGCCTCCAGATGCGTCAGTGCAGAATCGAGGTATGCAAATTCTAGGATCAGGGGAAACTCACGCCCCTTTTTCTCCGTCCAATGGGCGAGCGTGGCTCCACCCCCAAGCTCGTTCTGATCCAGAAATTTGCATATGGGTTCTCCTGCCGCCTATAAAGTGCCGAGTGCGGGACGAATCTGGGTCGAGGCGGTTTTAGAAGAGCGGAGAGTGGCAGAAAGTCGAGTCAGTTTTGGTCGAGTCGGTTTTGGTCGAGTCGGTTTGGGTCGAGTCGGTCTCGGCAGAGTCGGTCTCGGCAGAGTCAGTCTCGGCAAAGTCGGTTTGGGCAGAGTCGGCCTCAGAAGAGCGGAGAGTGTTTTGGGCAGAGTCGGGTTGGAGCGCGGAGTGGAGTCGGGAGGCGAGGCCGTACAGGTGGTTTGCTGCAGTCGGCTGAGGAGAATTGGGGAAGCGACCGAGGAGCTCGGGTCCCAGGCAAGGAAGATGGCGGTCGGCGATGAGGTCGCGGTGGAATCGCTCGTCACGGGACCCAAGCAAGCCAGCTATCCTCTTTCCCCAGAACATCAACAATTCCCCCCCCCTTTTTTCCCCCCGCGCGGAGATAGTGCGAAAAGGGGGCCCCGTTCCCACCCCACTCCAAGCAGTGCCAAAGAAACCCGCGAAGAAGCACGAAGTCGGGGCACCACCGCGCTGCCACATTTGCGGCTCATCACAAAGACACGGGTAGGATCCACCCGGTCTCGCGGACCTGACCGCTCTTTCAGGTCCCGCGCAAATATTGGCCCACAGGCCCCTTCTGCCCCATTGTCTTTGAGGGTGGCCCTTTTCTTTTGTTTCTGTGTAAACGTGTGTGTGTGGCGCCAGTCTGGTGAAGTAAAACTGTTTAAGTATTGCCGTGTGTACGCGTTGTCGGTTGTAGATCTGCATTGTTGTGTTTCTTTTGTTGCAAATGCTTTATGTGCATTCTGTTTAATTGTATATGTGTGCTCTCCGTGTGCCATGAAATAAATGTGCATCATGTTGAACTGTTTTCCCGTTTTGCTTCGTCTTTTCTTTAATTGAATCTCCATCTTGCTTCACGTAAAGGGTTGGTAGTGGGCTTAATATGCCCGATAATTAATCGGAACTGTCGAGGGCGACAAAAACACCGCTCGGTTATCCCGATAGTATGGAACGGATCGCTTTAGCAGCCCATGTCCGGAGTCGACCTGCGGCGAGGTGCGATCGCCCGGTCTACCCTCCGCGTGGGTACTTAGGTAGGTCGAGTTTGGCGAACAACCCTATCCCACGCGGGGGGCCGATTGGCACTATCGTGGTGAGGCCGAGAGGCCCACCCATAACTAGCTCACGGCGTTAGTCTGAGAGGGTCACGACAGAATTGTCCGTCCAGTGGGCGATGTGCAGCAATTCGAGTTACGTGGCCGTTCGCACGCCGGCGGGCGCGAATTTGCAACACTATATATATATATATATATATATATATATATATATATATATATATATATATATATATATATATATATATATATATATATATATATATATATATATATATATATATATACTTGCATATACCCATGCTCTGCACGGAGATGAATGGGTGGCAAAAGGTGGATGAGGCGTAATAGTTGATGTTATGGGAAGCTGGGGAGGGTGTCATTGGGGATGTGATGCACTATGGCTACCTGTCCTTAGTTTTCTAAAGGACCTCCCTGTAGATGGCATTTTGGGTGAGTGTCTTGTTGCTGAATAGTCCTTGTGAGGAATTATTGTCCACTTTGATAGATATATAGGAGTAACCCCTTGCACGTGAAAATGTAACATATAGTTGGCCATGGGAGAACATGGGGGCTGGGAGGTATATTCCTAATTTGTCAAATGTTTGGCCCTGGGATTTGTTTATGTTCATCGAGTATGCGAGTCTGACTGGAAATTGCATCCTTTGCAGTGTGACTGGAAGGTTGGCGTCTGATGGGGCAAGTTTAACATGATATAGGCCAAGCCCGAGACTGAACAGGAGCAGTAATATTAAAAAAAAATCTTTACTTTATATACAATGTTTCTTGTAACATTTTTTGTGTCATATTCACCTTCTGAGGTAGTGAGCATGCGCAGAAGAGGGTTTTACATTGCAGACACTGTTTTCTCGGAGTGGCATTACACCTCTCGGCGGTGACAGTTTGTCAACGACACACGTAATGACGTCAGCGAATGACCGATGATCTCCTGACGGAATTACGCCTCTCAGTGGTGACGTCACACGTCGCCATGCAAACGAATGTAAAAATTAGAAAATCGCCAAAAATTCCCAAACCCCTCCGTGTGGCGAGATCTCACATAGCCCATGTTGTTCATTAGACCACAGAGCACCCACATTCCGAAAGTGGCGACAATCCGTCTGGCAGTTTTGGAGGAGATACTTCAAATTATATGCAGACGTTAACAGGAATTATATGTATATATATATATATATATATATATATATATATATATATATATATATATATATATATATATATCTATATATATATATATATATATATATATATATATATATATATATATATATATATATATATATATATATATATATATATATATATATATATATATATATATATATATATTTGGATATAACTATATATATATATATATATATATATATATATATATATATATATATATATATATATATAAATATATATATATATATAAATATATATATATATATATAAATATATATATATATAAATATATATATATATATATACATATATATATATATATATACATATATATATATATATATATATATATATATATATATATATATATATATATATATATATATATATATATATATATATATATCTATATATATATATATATATATATATATATATATCTATATATATATATATATATATATATATATATATATATATATATATATATATATATATATATATTGTTGTGCATTCTCGCCACTCCGGCATGAGGACGACCGCTTTTATCCTGATTGCGGCCGCGCGCACCCACCATACGTGATAATCCAGTCGCAGCTTTCGGATCAACGCCGAAATCCAGCTCCGGGTGTGTTTTTAACCACACCACAACCTTGTCAATGTTCTGCACGCTACAGGGTCGATCACCAAATTGTCGATTTACCTAATTTTTCACGTGGACAGACTAACGAGAGGTTGTACCTCAATGGGACCTGCTCGGAAACGAGCCACTTTAAGCAGCTCTCTCCGTTTGCGATTGCTGAACGGTTTATTATCGCCAAGCCCCATTGGACCCAATTATCTTATCGGTGTTAAAAAAACAGCTATTTTTTCCGAACGCATCATGGCAGTTTAATGGCAGAAAAGGACACAACGAGCAGGTTAACATTCAAACAATGGGGGTATTTATTTTATATGCATGCAGTCAATGAAGCAATGGGGGGGGGATGGGGACAAGACACGAGCAAAAAGACCTACAGCCATTGTTTCCTCAGTATGTACATGCACTTATTACAATTCTACTTAAAGGACAAGGCGCCACAGACTTCCATACAAAAACCCCAGAAAAGAAAAGGGAGAACTGAGCCCGTAGGCCTTTAATGTTCCTCGGAGCTTGGGAGACTGAAGGAGCTCCGTGAGGCCGTGCAGTTTACCTGGCACCCTCGTGGTGACTCGCTGGGCCCTGGTTTAGTGACCATCGGTGTCTCTGCCCGACTTCACTGCCCTTGAGCTCCACCTCCAAACTCGACTGGACTGTCCACCTCCGAACTCGACTCTCGTACTGAGCCCGAACTCCACTCGAACTCAGTTGGTATCCTCCGACGCGACTCCACCAACTCCACTCACTCCGGACTCCAACACTCAACTCTGGCGCTCTTCACACCGATTCGCCAAGGAGACCAACGAGAGAGACTCTCTCATCAGCTCGCCAACTGCCCACTCTCTTTTCGGCATTCGAACGCAGCCCTTTATCGCCCGGGGCGTTCACCCCTCCCTTCTCGGTATGCGGGGGAAAATTCCAGGAGAGTTCTTGGGTTTTCATACGTTTAGTAACCGTCAATTCTGTTTACCTGTTCCAGAATATTTGGGGCGGGAGTTGTCGAGTTGTTCTCTCTTCGGAGTATTTGGTTATTGTTAACCGTTGCTTTTGTTTGTAGAGGAGGGTCGCTGTGTTGTGGAGATTGACGAGGTTGTTGATATGTCGTTGTTGCAGTGTGGTTGGCGCTGTGGTGGGGATGGCGTGGTTGTTGAGATATCGTTGTGTTGGTGGAGGTGGCATGGTTGTAGTGGTGTTTGTTGGCGTTTTGGAGAAGGTGGTGAGGAGATGAGTGTTTAAAATAAAGATAGAAAAGAATAACACTACCTCAAGATTCACAGCCCGTTATACCTTGGTGGGGAAATATAACCTGGAACACACACTTACCGACATAACTGATCTCTGGGAAACCTGAATGGTGTACTGTGAATTTCCACAACCATAACTATATATATATATATATATATATATATATATATATATATATATATATATATATATATATATATATATATATATATATATATATATATATATATATATATATATGAATACACACACACTCGGTGAATGCATCCGGTGTTACCCGAGTTCTTTTTGAATGAATTTAATCTTTTGTTCATCGCTCTGACGCGAGCCCATTATCAGTTCCCTCTTGGGTCACGGCAGTCATCGCTGAAGGGGGTTGGTGAGGGGGAAACACCCCACCCTCCTGGCCGAGGGGCCTCGCCACCTAGCCTATAACCTTCCCAGGACACGTCCTGACATTTTTGGGTTCATAGGTTTCCTCCTATCTTTCACCATTCAGGAGATTAGCGCGTGCGAACAAACAAACAAAAACTTCAAATTATATTTTAGATATAGAGTACAGATGTAGAAAGTGGTGAAGGAGTGGGAGGTGGGCAAGGGTGGAATGGGAGGGGGGAGATTTTGACAAAGAAAATTAAATTGGAAAAAGAATGAAACATAAGAAGGTGGAGAGATAATGAGGGTACCGATGACAAAGGAGGTTGATAGGACAAAAGAGATCCGTATTATCCCTTTTCTTTTTCTTCTCTGGGTCTTTTGTCCTGCCAACCCCTTTTTCCACACCCTCATTTTCTCTCTCCATTTCTTTCTTCCATTCTTTTTCTCTTTAATTTTGAAATGTCTGGTGATGGAGGTAGAAACTCATTTCCCTAATTCCTGTTCATTATGTCTCATAAAAGATATTCCATTGACATGTGTATCCAAATATTACACATTAATGGTTTGACACAGATCGTTTTTATCATTTTTTAAAACTGAAACCTTTTTAATCATTTTATCATTTTTGATCTTAAAATAATCAATTTTCAAAACTCTTGTATCCATGCAACAGGACCAGAGCAACGATAAGACTTACATGATGCTGGCAAAGACTTCCAAGGTCTCCGATTCCCAGGTGTATGAGACAATTGTGATTTAGATCTCCCCCTCATCCACATGTTTCTCTCAATTTTCATTTACTCAACCTGCCCTTCTGGCACAATGTCCAGATTTTCTCTCCCTTTTCCCTGGATTTATTTTCATTTTTTCTTCTCTTTGTCGCTTTTGCCAACACTTATAATTTATAAGTCATGTGATCATTGCTCTAACCACTTGAGGTTGAGTGTGAATCAGTCTGAACTATTTCTAGTCTTCAGGAAGACTTGGTCATGTTCAGAATCACACCATCAGCCTATTGGAATCGGAGTGCATGATCTAACGGAATTCCACTGAGTGTTGTTTGGGAGTATGAAACTACCTTTTCTGACACTTGTGAAACCAGGTGGGAAAAGTCAACCTGGAAAATGTGGGATCCCCCATGAGCATTGAGCAAGCATTTAAACCCCAAGAAATATACTGAACTATTGGTATTTGCTCAAAATATAATGTGGTTATTTACTATCGATCTGTGAAAATATGAATGATATAGTGGTAATCATGCCTGATGTTACAATCAGAGTTCACCGATTTGGAACTTTATTAACCTGCCCCAGGACATTTGCCTTTAGTTGCAATTTCAATACCAATGAATCATGAATGGGTTGTACTTGAATCTTATTTTGATCTTTCTCAGGACACAAATGGGAAGCTGTTCTCAGCAGGTAGTGGTTCAATGATCCAAATAATTTGATTTGAAGCCAGGGCCATGAGATGCAGTTTTAAAAGTAATGTCACAATATGGCGGTACTGTCGCGAGATGTTGGATTTGGAGATTTGCTTTCGGATATGAAAAGTTGAGCAGAAAAGATTTGAGCAGATGAAGAGCAGGAGACGTTTGTAGGTAAGATTGTCATCACCAAATCCAGAAGGGAGGAATTTCCATTGGGAGAAATCTGGGTCAGATAGTTCACAGACTGAATCAGTCCCATGGAGTCACAGAAGTGATTTGCTGAAGTGTCATGGCTGGTGAGAAAGGTACCAACACCCAGCCAATTCGCATGGTGACAATTGATATCACCTCGGCCAAAGGTTCTCATTTTTTAATTGATTATTGATGTAAAGTGCAACACTGCCGCTGGGGTGGGGAGTTCAGGCCGATCAAAACAAAGGAGGCAACAGCCAGGGAGAGACACTGTTGTTGTTTCATGTGCGGCTTCTGGCTGCTGGTTACATCATTATCTGGAAATGTGGTTGTGCCGCTGAATCATTGCCCCTGTTTCCAATAAGATGGTACTCATTTGGCTGACCTCAAACAGGATGACTGGCTGAGTCAACCCACCTGGTGTTAATTCAACTGGAAGACAGGGGCTCAATCTCGAGACCGTACAAGATCTTAAGCCAGCCACCTTAATCATGAAGCCATCACCAAGCTTGGGAGAGTCACGAAGGACTCAAGAACATGCTGTTTGAGGAAAAGATTCTGTTGATGTCCAGTATATCAGTGGTGGCCTGGATTGAGAGATTTGTCAGGTTGAAGCAGTGACCTCAGAGACAACACAATGAGGGACAGGGGAGGAGGTGATGGGACGGTGCAGAATGGGATTGGAGGATAATGTTTGTGAGGGCAGCTTGAAGGGTGGAGTGATTGGAAGATTTGAGTGGGTGGGGTTAAGGTGAGCTTTGAGAGAGAGAGGTGTGAGGAGGGGTGCAGAAAGGAAGGACATGAAGCTTTGGGGTTGTGGGGTGAGGGGGCATGTGAAGAGAGGGGACATGAAGTGGGGGGATTCTGATTCCAAATTCTCAAATTAGACAAACGTATATAAAGATCATGAGATGGGAGGTAAGTATTTTTATTGAAGTCATGGAGAAAAGTGGTGCTGTAGTTGTTGGTGGATAGTTGGTGGACTAAACGCTGAGCTGACGGGCAGGATTTAAACCCAGTGACAAAGACCTACACATCGAGTCCTCCTCATGGATAAGTAAGGAAAGTTATGCATTTTAAAATGTTTTGAAGTGGTTTCAAAGGAAGATGTTAGAAGGGTTTAAATATTCAAAGAAGATTAAGTTTGGAGATATTGAGAAAAGGTAGAAAAAATAATTGAAAACAGGAAATTAAGGCATAAGGAAATTCACATGGAATGAGATCATTGTGGAGCGGAAAAAGTTTTTTTTTGAAGCAATGAGTGGAAAGAGAACAAAGATGAGAAGAAGAAAGCATAATATTTGAGAATAGAGATAAAACGAGGAATTCTGAGACAAAGAACAGAACTTTCACAGCTGCTATCTGAGTAGTCCACTTTGAACAACACGAAAATGAATTCGACAAATACAGTACAACAATGTACAGTTTAACTCGGAAAGTTGGATGGAAACACAATCGGCAACACAGGGATGAAGATAACAAAAAGCACGAATATTCTGGTTCGGAAAGTTTGGATTTAATGAAGTGGAAGAGATAGCTGTACATCCAACGAACACGTGCAAAAATCCGCCAAAGCAGAAGTTAACATTCGGAACGGGAAGGGAATCACAATTATTAGCTCCCAATACATCTTTGACACGTTCCCGGTCGCTTCAACAAAGATATGGTATTCCATTGCCAGACATTTACTCATGCCATAACTTGGCTACATTTCCACCAATCTCGTTCCCCATCACCATCTTACTATAAGATCACAATTACTACAAGATCAACATTAATCTTGTGCTATATCTACAACATTACAACACAGCAGACTGACAGACGTTTTAAAAGAACATCAAGGCAGATTTCCAAAGGTTAGGATATTAAAAATGGGGTCAAAAGGGATGTAAATTTTAAACATAACACTGGGAGAGGGAGACGATGTTTACCTTTTACATATGCGACACCTTTCTCATATCATTAACTAATTACGTCACTCTTTCACTATTACATTTAGTGACAAAATAATTGCACGATAAGAAGCACTATTAATCCCAAAAAGCTATTTCCTCATGAATATTATCTCTAAGTATGTTTTGCTTCAATTATAACATGCTATGAATGAAACAAAATATTATAATCATGTTTACATATTCTGATGATTGAATGATTTGCAATACCTTCTGGCATTTATCTTACTTCCTACTTTTCTGAACGTTTATAAATTGTAATAAATACTAAACTGATAAATATAAAGGATGTTCTGAGTGGTGTTTTTGAAAAGAGAATTAAAAATAAAAGGAGAGATTTTATAAAATGTTTCAGAATCTGAATATATCATTAACTATACATCTCAACAGGTGATTACATCATACCGCAATAAGAACACGGCTTCACTAAAATAACCTCCAAAATTGAAAACAAACAACAACAACAACAACAACAACAACAACAAATGGATGCATGTCAAAGAGATTTAAAAATCCAAAATGTCAAAACAACAAGAAAAAGATTTGTGAGGTGCTGGAGCTACACTTTGGATAACCTGTTGGAGTTCCCATCTGAACTTTGTGTCATACTTATTCCTAGAGTGAAGGAATCAAGTGACCAACAGGTTTTATTCGTTCAAAATCTCGAAGGCACATTCGATGCAGCCTTCCCACACTCCTCCCTGCCTCTTCTCTCCGACCAGGCCCTCTCTGTGCACTGTCACCCCCAAGCGTCAACTCTATAGAAAACACCACATCCCCCTTCTTTCGCCAAATATATACCATAATAGTGGACGACAACGTATTGCAGTGAACTGGAAGATGAAATGTACTAATGACATGTCTAAAGACGACGATGGTTCACGAGTGGTATTTGACGATGTAGATTGTTTCAGAAGTCAAGGATAACTGCACCGACATTGAATTCACTACCATTTCAAAATATGACCGAAAACAAGATTTATCATTCCTGGAGTTGAGTAAGTAATCCTACTCATTTCGATATTTTCTAATCTATAATTAATTTGTTGTCCGTCTAAACATTTCTTAGAGTAAATCGACCCCACTGAGTTCGAATATGCAGTCCGTTTTCACCTAGGAAGTTCAGAAGTGTACGGATTCGCATCTCACCATACCCTAATTTTTCAATCAATAGAATTACAAACTATTAGAATATTTCGTCTCATTTACCAAATACCACTATCATCTCCGCCTCTTTTGCTGTCTCCACTCCCGCCTGAACTTATTTCTAGCCGGCCCAGCATCCAGTGTTTCAGATTCAATGATTCACGAAAAAATATGTTAGTTATTTACTTAGTTATTATTTTAAATTAGAGTATGGTGAGATGCGAATCCGTCCACTTCTGAACTTCCTCGGTGAAATGGACTGCATATTCGAATTCATTGGGGTCGATTTACTCTAAGAAATGTTTAGACGGACAACAAATTAATTATAGACCAGAAAATATCAAAATGAGTAGGATTAGTTACTCAACTCCAGTTATGATAAATCTTGTTTTCGGTCATATTTTCGAAATGGTGGGGAATTCAATGTCAGTGCAGTCATTTCTTAGAGTAAATCGACCCCATAGAGTTCGAAAATGCACTCCATTTCCACTTTGGAGATCCAGAAGTAGCCGTAGTCGTACCTGACCATACCCTAATGCATTCAAGTCATGAGACTAAAAGTCGTCATATGGAGCGACCTCTAAATCACCTCCGATGAAGCTAAGCAAATTTATGCACGTTATTGGATCACATTAGAATAATTTTAAGCTTGTGGAGCAACATTCTATTTTTCGACTTTTTTGGACCACCCTAATATATAAATATATATATATATATATATAAATATATATATATATATATATATATATATATATATATATATATATATATATATATATATATATATATCCCTGTGTGTCGTAAGAGGCGACCAGGGTTGCGTCAGGAAGGGCATCCGATGTAAAACATGTGCCAAATCACTATGTGGATCATACGGATGATCCGCTGTGGCGACCCCAAACGGGAGCAGCCGAAAGAAGAAGAAGAAGAAGAAGAAGAAGAAGAAGATATATATATATATATATATATATATATATATATATATATATATATATATATATATATATATATATATATATATATCCTTTTTGGCTCAATCGCTCAATGGTGAAGAATCAATTTTAAAATTCTCAAATCTGGATCCAGATTCTGATCTTTACCAAAATAAGATCAATTAGTCCTCGTCACACACCCATGTCCACCAAGTTTCATCCGAATGCATCCACAACCTTTTAAGATATCATGCAATATCGTTTTTAGACCCATCTCTCAATGGTGAAGAATCAGTTAACAATTAAATAATTATCGTATCCAGATCCGGATCTTCACCAAAATTTAATCAGTTCGTCCTTGTTACACACCAAGTTTTCTCCGAATCCGCCCATAACCTTTTGATATATTGTGATATATATCATTTTTGGCCCAATCTCTCAATGGTGAAGAATCACAAAAAAAATTCTGTTATCTGGATCCGGATTTGAATCTTCAACAAAATTGAAGCAATTTGTCCTTGTCACACACCCAATCTGTTCACCAAGTTTATTACGAATCCATCCATTACCTTTTGAAATATTGTGCTATATAGCATTTTTGACCATATCTTCCAATGATGAAGAATCACAAATTCTCAGATCCGGACCTGGATTCGGATCATCACCAAAATGAAGTGTTCCTGTCCTTGGCCAGTCAACTACATGCACAAAAAAAATTCAGAACGATTGCTTGAAAGCTGAGACCAAAAATCGTGTGACAATCAGACAAACAGACAAACAGACAGATGAAAAATCACTCATAGAGTGACACTTGGCGAAACGGAACGACACTCGGCAGAGCACATACCTCTGCCAGGCTGAATCGTTTACAATTTGTATGGAACTGATAGGTCGGATCTGAATCTGGACCTTTCAGGTCAGGTATGGGAGCATGTGCCAGAACAGCGCGTCGCTGCGTCCACTTTCCGCCGGTACTCCAGGGGCCTCCGTCTGGCCATCCGCCAGGCAGATGCCAGGCCCATCCCCATCTCCTTGAGATGATGGTCAACCTGTTGCAACCATGAGGCACGTGGTCGACCCACTGGCCTCCTCCACTCATGAGACTCCCTCGCTGAGAGAATCTGGTGAGCAGGATCAGAGTCAGGAAAACGAGCCACATGTCCATACAGCCGCAACTGACGCTCACGGACTATGCAGGTAACAAATCTCATCTGAGTCTCTCTCAGCAACCGCTCGTTGGACACAAAATCCGACCAGCGATAGCCAAGGATTCTCCGAAGAGACCTGGTACCAAAGGAATTAAGTCTCCGTCTCAGATCCTTGGTCAGAGTCCAAGTCTCGCACCCATAGAGCAAGACTGGAAGTACCAAGGACCTGAAGACTCGGACTTTCGTCCTCCCGCACAGGTACCGGCAGTGCCACACCCCATGATCCAGTGAATCCATGACTCCCCAGGCCCGACCCAGACGTCTATTGACCTCTGACTCGCAGCCAGCAGAGACATGAATATCACTGCCAAGGTAAGTGAATCTCTCCACGACCTCAACATCCTCACCACAAACAGACACAGACAGGACAGCAGCATCCAAGATGTCACCGAAAGCCTGGATCTTAGTTTTGACCCAAGAAACCCATAATCCCAACAGCTCCGACTCCTCATTCAGCACCTCGAGGGCCCCCAAGAGGATGTCTAAAGTCTCCGCAAAGATGACTGCATCATCTGCAAAGTCAAGGTCCGAGATCTTGACATTCCCAAATGACGCACCGCAACTTGATCTCTCCGACATCCTCCCTAGAATCCAGTCCATACAAGCAACCTTTACCAAAATTTACCAAAATTTACCAAAACCTTTACCAAAATCGAATTGGCATGTTCTTGTCACTTAACTAACTCTTCCACCTCGCTTTGTCATAACTCGTCCAGAACTTTTTAAGATCTCATGCGATACAAGGTTTTTGGCTCCATCTCAGTGGTGAAAAATCACTCAAAAAATTCTCATCCGGATCCGTTTCGAATCATCACCACAATTTAATCAATTCGTTCTTGTCATACTCGGAAACTGTCCACAAACTTTCTGCGGAATCCATCCATAATCTTTAGAGATTTTGTGCTATATATAGTTTAGGCCCTATTTCTCAATGGTGAAGAATCACTTGAAAAATTCTCGAATCCAGATTCAGATTTTCATCAAAATCGAAACCTTTAGTCCTTATCACACACGCAACAAGTCCACCAAGTTTCAGCCGAATCCGTCACAACTTTTTCAGATATCATGCAATATCGTTTTTAGCCCCATCTCTCAATGGTGAAGAATCACTTAAAAATTAAATCATTGTCGTTTCTGGATCCGGATTCGGATCCTCACCAAAATTGAAAAGAGTTGTCCTTGTCACACACCCAACATGTCCCCAAGTTTCGTCCGAATCCATACATAACCTTTTGAGATATTGAGTGATATATCATTTTTGGCCCGATCTCTCAATGGTGAAGAATCACTTTAAAAATTCTCAAATCCGGATAAAGATTCGGATCTTCGCCAAGATACAATCAATTCGGCCTCGTCACACACCCATGTCCACCAAGTTTCATTTGAATCCATCCACAACTTTTTAGATATCATGCAATATCGTTTTTAGACCCATTTCTTAATTGCGAAAAATCATTTAAAAAGTTCTCAGATGTGGATCCGGATTCGGATCTTCATCAAAATTGAATCATTTCTTCCACGTGGCATTCCCAACCTGTCCACTAAGTTTCGTCTGAATCCATCCATAATCTTTTCAGATATTGTGCTATATATCGTTTTTAGCCCGATTTCTCAATGGTGAAGAATCACTTGAATTCTCAGATCCGGATCTGTATTCAGATCATCGCCAAACTTGAGCATTGCTGTTCTTGGCCGGTCAAATACATACACAAATAATTTCAGAACGATTGCTTAAAAACTGTGCCCAAAAATCGTGTGACAGACAGACAGACAGACAAAGACAGAAAACATACATGGCAAAAAGTTTCGCCAAGTAACAAACAGGCAAATGCGACAGACAAACATCGTGAAAAAATTTTTCCATGCAATAACAGACCAGACCAACCATATGTTTGCGAATCTTAAGTTTTGCAAGTAACAAACAGGAGTGAATACATAACCTCCATTCACCTTGAGTGGTGGAGGGAGTAATGGCTGTTGGGAGGAATGAAAGGTAGGGGAGTACACGTAGGATGGAGAGAAGCAAAATCTCATGAAGGAAAAACTGGAAATTTGGAAGGTGGGCTCGGAGGTGGATGGTGGGGTTAAACAGTGGTATAAAAAAAAACATGGTTTTGGATTGGGGATGAGTTGAGATGGTGGTAAACACCTGTTTTGAAGACTTGGAGGGAAGAATGAGTTTGAAGAGAATGTGGAAGTTGGTTCCAGGTGAGAAAAATGAGGAATGAGTTAGTGAAGGTGAGCTGTGATTCTGGATTTTGAGAGTTTCACCAGAAGTGGGTTGATGGTGGACCCATGCATCCTGGAGAAACCTATGGGAGGGGGACAGAACATGGAAAGAGCAGAGGGTGAAAGACCAGAAAGTAGATGGCAGAACACAAAGAGATCACTGGCCTGTCTTCAAAAGTGAAGTGGTAGGTCATGCACTGTGCTTCATAGCAGGATTTTGAAGGCTTTGGATTCCATACCGTCACACTGCTTACGGTGTATGGCAAGTGTGCCATACATGAGGAGAGAGCAGTACTCCATGAATCTGCAGATTGAGGACTTGTTGGTGGATAAAGCCTAAGTCACATTTGGCTCGGCGGCCGTAGGGTCTACAAAGTCTACGGCCACTAGCAATTATAGGGCGGCCGCAGTATTTCCACGGTCACACAATGTAGCAGTCACATATGTTTTTATTTTTCGGGGAGCCACACGGGGTATTTAGAAATTGTGGAGACCGAAAACGTGGGGTTGCCGTACGGTCTTTGATTTGATGTTCCACGGTGATCTTAGGGTGTTCCTGCGGCGGCCATATAATTTTCAAGGCAGATGCAAGGTGCCCGCAAGGTGACCGTAGGGGGCCTGCAGGGGGGCCCTAAGGCAAACGTGCGGTCAGGCGGACGGTAACGAGTGGGTTCTTTTTTTTTTTCTTTTTTTACCAGTTCTTTTGTTTCGGCTTGTCGAATTGCTACGGCGAATGTAGAAATGAAAAAAGTTATAACTCCGCGCTATAATTCCACGGCGACCCTATGGCCTGTAAAATATAGCCATATGACGTAGGGCCACCCTGAGGCCACCTCAGAAACACTGCGGCTGCCGCACGTTTCTGTCAATTCAGAGGGCGTATGGCCTCCGTATCCTCGCTGTAGAGCAAATGTGACTTCGGCCTAACGAGTGGGTGTATATACCAGTTCTTTTTTACTGAAATAAAAATATACCAGTTCGGAATATACCATTAAGAGTAAAGGTGCCCGTCTTCGACAGGCGTCACTGGCAACATATGGTAAAAGACAGATAGCATGAATTTATTTTAAACAATATATTATATCATTTTTATCCATTGATTATCATTCAGGTTTTCCCCTTCGACTGTCCCACAGTAGCTCCACTTCGATGACATTACCATGTAGTTTAGTGAGTTCCGGAGGATCCATAGAGCGCCTTAAAATTGCAGGGCACCCTGCTTTAAAGTGATCCAAAAGGCCGGATCAGTTTCGTCTATATATTTATATCTTGTAGATTTTAGCTGGCCGGATCAGTTTCGTCTCCGTATTCATATGTTGTAGAATTTAGCTGATTCTGAAACTGTTAACAGCATGTCGATCGGATGGTTCTGTGATTTTCTATGGTAGTAAACAGAAGTACGACTTCAGCCTGTACGCCACTATGAGGAGACCCGATGACCTAATATTTCACAAGAAACTAAAAACTCACAAAATTTGAAGATATTTTAAATAAATAATTTATTATAATAAAAATTAAATATCATTTTTATCCATCGATAATATGAATTGTTCTGTAAAGCTATAGTTCTCCTGGGATCTGCGCATCCATCCACAATCTATGTTCTAATGAAGTGCAGTAGGAATAATAAAAAGTCGGATGAACATGAACTGTTTAACTACCATAATCATCAAAACGAATTTTGAGGGGCCTCTTAAGGAAGACAATAATATCATTACTACATATGTCAAAGCTTGTTTCATTTCATGCAGGAACAAAAATCTGATGGTGGAACAAAAAAAGGGGCGTGCCAAAATATTAATATAAATTTCCTTTCATGCAGTAACAAAAATCTGATGTTGGAACAAAAAAGGGGTGTGCCGAAATATTAATATAGATAATCATCAAAACGAATTTTGAGGAGCCTCTTAAGGAAGACAATAATATCATTACTATCTAATATGTCAAAACTTGTTTCATTTCATGCAGTAACAAAAATCTGATGGTGGAACAAAAAAAGGGGCTTGCTGAAATATTAATATAATTTCATTTCATGCACTAACAAAAATCTGATGGTGGAACAAAAAAGGGGTGTGCCGAAATATTAATATAGATAATCATCAAAACGAATTTTGAGGAGCCTCTTAAGGAAGACAATAATATCATTACTATCTAATATGTCAAAACTTGTTTCATTTCATGCAGTAACAAAAATCTGATGGTGGAACAAAAAAAGGGGCGTGCCAAAATATTAACATAGATGTATAACTGAATATACTATAACTATAATATATACATTACTGAATATACCAGTTCGGAATATAGGCAAACACCTATACTCCGATCTCTAGCGGTAGTGCACGGTCAACGCACGGTCGACGCAGACTGCAACGGAGGCCGTAGGTAGGATGCACGGCGTGTGTAGGGGAACCGTGCGTCGACCCTGCGTTGCCCGCAGGTAGTCACACAGACCACAAGGCCACCATACGTTGAACACAGGGACGCCTTAGGACTACCCTACGGAGACCGTGGAAATAGTGCAGCCGCCGTAATTTTTTGGGGATTGGCAAAATTCATTTTTCATTGATAAGAGCCTACGGCAGCCGCAAGAATAATGCAAGACCACCGTACGCCCTACGTACGGTCGACGTGGAACACATCTACGTCATGGCTACGGCTTGTCGAATTCTACGGCCAACCTAGAAATTGAAAAAAGTTATAACTCCATGCTTTAATTCCACGGCGACCCCTACGGCCTGTAAAAGATAGCCATACGGCATAGGGTCGCCCTGAGGCCACCTCAGAAACTCTGCGGCCGCCGCTCCTTTCTGTCAATTCAAGGGGGGGTACGACCGCCATATCCTAGCCGTAGAGCAAATGTAACTTCAGCCAAAGAGTTCAGGTGTCCCAAGTAAGGACTTTGCACGATGGAGGATGTCCAGTCAGTGACTGGCTTTGGAGGCCATTTGATAGAGATGTTTAATTAATATATAATAAAGAGTATTGTATAGACAAAATAGAATAGACAGAAGAGTTTTTCAGCAGAACACACAGTGAAAGGATCAGTGGCCATAGCCTTAGTCAATAAGAGAATAATTAAGATGGTAATAAGGTCAGGATTCTTTACTCAGAGAGGACTTTATGCATGGAGTACATTCGCTGGGAAGGAAGGAGTATCATAAATAGAATTTAGTTTAAAGTGTAATTATATGAATACCGAGAAACATTGTGGATAGAGGGGTACATGGGTACTGACTGAAAAGAGCAGTAAGTGGCTTCATTAGGAATGGTTGGGTGATTGCATGTCAGGTCAGGTCAGGTATGGGAGCATGCACCGGAGCAGCGCGTCGCTGCGTCCTCTTTCCGCCGGTGCTCCAGGGGCCTCCGTCTGGCCATCCCCCAGGCAGATGTCTGGCCCATCCCCATCTCCTTGAGATGCTGATCAACCTGCTGCATCCACAAAGCACGTGGAGAGTCCTTGCTGAAACCCTCACTGAGAGAATTTGGTGAGCAGGATCTGCGTCAGGAAAATGAGCCACATGTCCATACAGCCGCAGGTAACGCTTACGGACTATGCAGGTAACAAATCTCATTTGAGTCTCTCTCAGCAACTGCTCGTTGGGCACATAGTCCGACCAGCGAGAGCCAAGGATTCTCCAAAGAGACCTGGTACCAAAGGAATTAAGTATCCATCTCGGATCCCTGGTCAGAGTCCAAGTGTCACATCCGTAGAGCAAGACTGGAAGCACCAAGGACCTGAAGACTCAGGCTTTCGGCACCATACCCCATGATCCAGTGAATCCATGACTCCCCAGGCCGGACCAAGACGTCTATTGACCGCTGGCTCAAAAAATGCGGAGACATGAATATCACTGCCAAGGTAAGTGAATATCTTCGTGACTTTTTAAATGTGGAAATCACCCTAAACAAGTCATAAGGCCTCCATGGCAAGTTGGAGGTGACAAATAACGTGTTGGTGGGATTCGAAAGCTGGTTTTTATTTTTTAAATTTGTTTTTACCAAACGTGGTTAAAACATTGTTTGAGATGTTGTCAGTGACACAAAATACACCAGAATACTGAGATAGTTGTTTATTGACGAGGTGGTCTTGTAGCTGTTCATAACTCATTTCAAATGTTCACTTAACATCCCAGTCTAAGTCTGGACTCGTCGCAACGATCGTGAAGCACCAAACGAGCGGAGATCAACGAAACTGACATGGCCACGACATGACGGACGAGTCACTTCATGTGACCGTGCTCGGCATTGTATTCACAACAGGCTTTCTTGGCCTTTCCGATGAGATCTCTCGAAGGATCCAACTTATGACCCAGGGTGAGGGGAAGAGGAGGTGGTTGGGGGTTTTACAGAAGGAGTTGGTTTTGCAGATGACTTCATTTGACAAGCACCCTCGACAATCGATCTTGTTCTTGGGAACTTGTGAGACGATACTTTCCTCTTCGGCATTACTGTGAGGCAGGACAAGTATACGTGCTGAACTAATGTAAACTGAAGGTAAAATGTTGGCTCCCCGTCTGCCTTTCTCATCAACGACACAAGCTTGGTGTTGGCTTTAAGGTTAAGGTGGCTGTCTTAAGACATTAGTGTCTTGAGTTTGAGCCCCTATTGTTCTGTTGAACTAACACAAGGTGGGTAATCTCAGCCTGTCATCCTTCTGAGGTCGGAAAAATGAGTACAAGCTTACTGGTAACAGGGGCACTGCATCAGCGGCACAACCGCGCTTCCAGAAAAATGATGCAACCAGGAGACACAGGCTGCATACGAAACAACGTAAACGATATCTCATGGCACCAATTACCATTCCAAATTGAAACGGTAATAAACATCGATGAAATGGGATACTGCCCTCCAGCCAATGGAATATGATGGGATACTGCACTGTACTCAAACCTGTAACTCCGTTGGTCCTTGTTCTAAATTGGTGTTTTGTGTCCTATTAGATAATTTTTTATTACGATTTGAATTTTGTAATTTGTGGACACCTTATATATGGAAGAAAACAATCCGAATCGAATCAAATCTCCAAAGTAATGATAAATATCACCAAGAAATGCAAGAGCAAATTGGAAAGCACAAGTTCGATTGATTCGTGGTGACGGCAATATGGCCGATGTGATTGGAAGTGATGTGTTGCGTGAGGAATCCTGGAGGACGTTGATGTGGCCTTCAGTGTGAGAAAGCCCATGACGTCACACAGCCAATTGACACAAGATGACGAGAGCGATAACTTGCAATTCCACGGCAGGTCGCCACAGGTCTATCAGTGTGTACGTCAATCCTTGTGATTGGAATGGAAGTAAAACAATACATTTTAAAATTGATCAGACTTTCCATAAAATATGGGGTTTGACCACACCAACACGGGTCTGCGGGTTTTCAGAAACAAAAGAGGTCAAATCCGTAAAATCCGGGTCACTTCCCATGTATGATAAAGCCACTCAAGGTAAGGGGCTAAGGGAAGGTTGAATAAAGATAAGGATAAAGCAAAACAAAAAACAAAAATAAAGAAGAAAAAAAACAAGAAAACATCCAAAACACAGAAAGTTGCAGAAGTCAAGTGAAATGAGATGAAACCTCAAAGATATAGGAAATATAAAGGCAGGAGATTTCAATGAACTTGATTCTGGGTTCGGGTAAGACCACAACATCCTCACCACAGACAGGTCCAGAGAAGATAGCAGCATCCAAGATGTCATTGAAATCCTGGATCTTAGTTATCTCGAAGAAAACCTGTAATCCCAGTGGCTCTGACGCCTCATTCATCACCTCGAGGGCCCCCAAAAGGATAGCTACAGTCTCCCCAAATGTTACTGCATCATATGTGAAATCAAGGTCAGAGAACTTGACATTCCCAAATGATGCACCCCAGCTTGATCTCTCCAACATCCTCCTCAGAATCCAGTCCATACAAGCACTGAAAAGTGTGGGGGCCAGTACACACCCCTGATGAACTCCAATAACATCTGGAAATAAGTCGGAGATGGAACCACCACATCTCACAGCACTCTCAGTACCAGAGTATAGTTTAGACATCAGATTGATCAGTTTCGGTGGCACTCCACGAAGACTAAGAATCCACCAGAGGGCATCACAATTCACTGAATCAAATGCTTTGTGGAGATCAACATGGGCTGCAAGCATCCCCTGCTGAAACTCTCATCTGCTTTTGGCGAGTACCCAAAGAGCAAAGATACTGTCAATCATTGACTTCTTTGGTGTCCAGCCTGACTGCTCTCGTCATTGGTCCGAAAGCAGATGGTGGCGAACCCTATCAAGGATTATCCAAGCAAAATTCTTGCCTGACACTGACAGCAGTCACCCCTCAGTAGTTTTTGCAGTCCTGGCAATCACCCTTCCCTTTCCAAAGAGGGAAAACAAGGTCCCTCTTCCAGTCAGTTGGGATGATGACTGTGCTCCAAACAGAGTACAGAACTGCATGCAACGACTCGAGTGCAGCAATTCCACCAGACTTGAGAAGTTCAGCATGGATGCCACAGATCCCAGAAGCTTCACCCCATTTCAACCGGTTAACCGCAGCCTGTGTTTCCACAAATTGGATGACACCTCAACACCACGCTGACAACCACCACTGCAACCCAACCCAGGAAGGTTACCCCATACTTTTTCTCATATCATCAAAAACGGGGGTCTCTAAGGCTTAGCCCAAATCCAATCATCTGGTTTAAAACCAACTTTAACAAAAGTGTCGTTCGAGACAGGATTGGAACACTGAGCAAATCGTGTATACGTTGTCCTGTTTGAAAGGGGATCAAGGTTATACCATGGTTAATTTTCAATGAATTTGAATTTGTCCAAACGGAGAGACACTCTCCTGCAATCTGACCCGGGAATGTTACCCCGTGGTTAACCTCCTATCATCAAAGATTGGGGGTCCCAGAGGCTTTGCCCCAATCCCGTCATCCGGTGAGCTGCCCTGCAAAGAGAAGCTGCATCGGAGGTACTCCCACGGAGTGGGTTTTCAGGTTTATTTTGTGCTTTGAGAATGTTTTGTGGAATGAAGAGTTTTACGGTGGCCGGAGTGCAAATCCCGCCACGAACTTCCTAATACGAAGTAACCCAACTGCAGGAGGACATCCGCAAACACAATTGGGCACGAGATATGGATGGCCGTTGGCTCATGAGGAGCTCCTTCGCCCTTTGAGAGGTTTTGTTTTTAATCCTGCTGGGTGTCCATAACCAAACACCCTCCTCATCAGAAAACCTGGTGGGGGAGATGGTTTTGTCACCGACAACCCGACCATGGAACAGGCTAGTACAGCTTTACATGATACCTAGAGCAAGTCACAGATCTGATCTGGCCTGACCTGACAATAACCACCAGTATAGCATGGCAACTCCTGGTTATTTGGCAATGTCTTACTGGAAATGGAATAAAAGAAGAGAGAACCAAAAATAAAAGGGAAGTTCACCATCGACAATGGAACAAAATGAACAGAGTACTGTACAACAAATAAACACCACATCCCTTTCATGAATGAGGAAGTTTCACCTTCACAATAGTTAGTACATGTTTGATGTGCTGAAGTTACTCAATGAAAAGGTTCACCAACATGCACTTCATGAAGTTTCACCTCCTGTTTAAAAATCCAGATGAAATACCTCATTTACCAC
The DNA here is from genome assembly GCF_056783735.1 of Eptatretus burgeri. Taxonomy (NCBI): domain Eukaryota; kingdom Metazoa; phylum Chordata; class Myxini; order Myxiniformes; family Myxinidae; genus Eptatretus; species Eptatretus burgeri. Next base: position 13,980,166 of record NC_140975.1, on the reverse strand, counting down.
TTTTATAATGAGATTAAGTTGGGGTAACCCCACCTTCTGCCTTTCCTTGGTTATCTCCATTTCGGCACCCTATCTTTGACCTCTCCATGAATGCAGAACTGTTGTTGGATAATATTCCCTCGAGTACAATGGCATAAATGCCACTTTTGGATGAATTACGAATTATGGAGAAACAATTTTTCCAAATAAACTTTCTTTATTCATAACTGAAGAGATCAAACAAAACACCATTATAGTTACAGTTGGTTACAAGACAGGAAGACCTAAATGGCTCAATCATCCCAGCAAGCTGGTACTCATTTTGTTGACCCCAAAAGGATGACAGGTTGAGTCAACCACACCTGGTATTAATTCAACAGCCAAGTGGGATTTGAACTCTGTACTCAAGGATCCCAAGCCCACCAACCTAACCATTAGGCCAACACTAGGCACACCTTTAACATTGAGGGGTATGATGTAAATTAATCCTAAATGCGACTTGCTCTCAGCTATCTACAGAGGGCAAATTTTTTTTCCAATTTGAAAAAGTGTATTCGAGTATGGTGAAAAATGTTAAAAAGTCCATCATAAGGGCATGACTTTAAAATTAGGTCAACATCAAAAAACTAAGTCATTCCCACATAAATTTTGTTCACATTGGTGAGACGAAATTTCATTCATAAATTCCCAGCCGGCTCCGAGATGCAGCTCGCAAATTGGAAATGCAGGAAAACGAAATACTAAATGGTGGTTTAGTACTCCTGGGGGTCAAAAAAAACTCTGTGATAATTAAACCTCCCCCAACAGGAGAGGAGAAGGTATATGGCTTCTCCTCTCCTGTCGGGGGAGGTTTAATTGTCATCAACACGAAAGGTAGACTTCAGCCAGGGTGTTTGCGTCACGAGCAGGGTCTCAACCTGGTCCCAAAGGTGCAATTGTGTCTCCCAAAGGAATTGTGTGGTGCAGCCATGTTGATCCAAAGGACCTTCTCACATGTGGTTCAATCACATCGAGCTCCTGAGCAATCAACACTTACAATTGTCAAGGAAAATTTACTTCATGTAAACTCTGCCATTTATCAAGGATGTACTCAACGAAGAAAGAATGGAATCAAGTATGAATTTAGAGAAACACATATTTAATCATTTCACAAGATATTTTTGACAACGTCACAATTACAATAATTGCACAAGTTAACATCGTTTAGAAAATAACATTCAAACTCAAGAAAACATTTAACAACAAGATTTTAGGAAAAAAGCAAATACGGAAATCAGCACCTGGGCACAAGGGCGTGATTCCCTGCGTTCTGTTTCTCGCATCCTCCAAAACATGACATCATCTACCCAACAATAACACTCCCGCCCAGCCACCCGGACCTCCACACTCACCCACCCGACCTCCACACTCACCCACTCGGACCTCAACACTCACCAACCCAGACCTCCACACTCACCCACGCGGACCTCAGCACTCACCCACTCGGACCTCAACACTCACCAACCCAGACCTCCACACTCACCCACCCGGACCTCAACACTCACCCACCCGGACCTCAACACTCGCCAACCCAGACCTCCACACTCACCCACCCAGACCTCCACACTCACCCACCCGGACATCCACACTCACCCACCCGGACCTCAACACTCACCAACCCAGACCTCCACACTCACCCACCCGGATCTCAACACTCACACACCCGGACCTCAACACTCACCAACCCGGACCTCAACACTCACCAACCCAGACCTCCACACTCACCCACCCGGACCTCAACACTCACCCACCCGGACCTCCACACTCACCCACCCGGACCTCAACACTCACCAACCCAGACCTCCACACACACCCACCCGGACCTCAACACTCACCCACCCGGACCTCCACACTCATCCACTCGGACCTCAACACTCACCAACCCAGACCTCCACACTCACCCACCCAGACCTCCACACTCACCCACCCGGATATCCACACTCACCAACCCAGACCTCCACACTCACCTACCCGGACCTCAACACTCACCCACCCAGACCTCCACACTCACCCACCCGGACCTCAACACTCACCAACCCAGACCTCCACACTCACCCACCCGGACCTCAACACTCACCCACCCGGACCTCCACACTCACCCACTCGGACCTCAACACTCACCAACCCAGACCTCCACACTCACCCACCCAGACCTCCACACTCACCCACCCGGATATCCACACTCACCAACCCAGACCTCCACACTCACCCACCCGGACCTCAACACTCACCCACCCGGACCTCAACACTCACCAACCCAGACCTCCACACTCACCCACCCAGACCTCCACACTCACCCACCCGGATATCCACACTCACCAACCCAGACCTCCACACTCACCCACCCGGACCTCAACACTCACCCACCCGGACCTCAACACTCACCAACCCAGACCTCCACACTCACCCACCCGGACCTCAACACTCACCCACCCGGACCTCCACACTCACCAACCCTGACCTCCACGTTCACCCACCCGGAACTTCACACTCATCCACCCGGACCTCCACACTCACCCACCCAGACCTCCACACTCACTCACCCACACCTCCCCACTCACCCACCCGGACCTCCACACTCACCCACCCGAACCTCCACACTCAACTACCCGGACCTCCACACTCACCCACCCACACCTCCACACTCACCTACCCGGACCTCCACACTCACCCACCCGGACCTCCACACTCACCCACCTGGACCTCCACACTCACCCACTCCGACCTTCACACTCATCCAGGTGTCTCTCCCTATCACAGAAAGGTACAGTGCCCTGAAAAAGTATTCACCGAGCTCCAAAGTTTTCACATTTTGATTCCACCTGAGGTTATTTCATGATGTTTTCATATCAATCTTCATATTTAGTCCTCAACAACTACTCCAAAGTGATTAAGCTAAAAACAAATACAGATAAAATGGAAATAAGTTCGATTAACAAAGAAAATCTGATGATTCTCCATTGCAGACTGTAAGTATTCAAACCCTCTACCAAATTAACAAGAAATTTCTTCAGGAGCAAATTATTTGTTTGAAAATTCGCAAAATAAGTATAATAGGTTTCACCTGGATGTCACCAGTGGTTTAACTTAAAAATTACCTCCCCCCCCCCACTTATCCAAGGAGTTTTAATTGATCATGACCAAACTTTTCAAGGATCGTTTCGACTCCATGGATATTAGTAAAGGGGAGGGAGGTGAAGTGGAGATTTCAGGAATGGGGTCGAGGTTCGTTGGGTTTGTTGTCTTGATAACAGTGGGGTGTCGGATGTGGACCCCATTAGTTATAATTACAGATCGTGGAGGTGGGGAGGAGATGGAGGGTGGGTTAAATAAGCTGAGCGAGTACTTCAAAACCGACTCATTGAAAGATCCTGAAAGTTGAATTATATATAAATAACCAGAATGATCAGTGGAACAAATGTGTTAAAACGTTCCCAGTTCAAGTTCCGCAATTTGTACACAATCGATTTCTTCCTTCTCCATTTCTTTTTTGAGCAAACTGCAGACATTTTTCTGAGGTTGGTTGTTCGACATTTTTTTTTATGAGGGAAACCAATCAAGTTAACATTGAGTGTCCATGAGGGATAATTAGAGTTTTATCATCATTTACTCTCTTGTCTCAAATCTCATCGATATCGTTCAGGATCCACCCCCTTGTAGGAGGAGATTGTGGAACGTTCTCATCGGATGGGAAGTGAATTATCCACAAGTACACTTGGTGTTACCGGGAGTGTTTGATATCAGGATCTGGAACTCGGTGCTGGTTCATAGTCTCTGACCTCAGATACCAATCTCATATCAGCACCAACTCGAGGATCTGATTTTCCCTCCGGACAATGATCTTTCTCATTTATCCCACTCTGATGGTCATGATCTCAGGATTTGTGACATCCAGTAAGTCATTTATTGTACAACACCTCTATTGTACATGGCGGACTCGGTTTTCACTCCGTTTGTTTTCTTGTTTTCTTTCTTGCTTTCTTGTTTGTTTGTTACTTGCGAAAATATAACATTTTTCAAGGATATTGGTTGGTTGTGTGCGTTATTCTGTCTGTCTGTCTGTCTGTCTGTCTGTCTGTTCATTGCCTACAGGTCACAATTTTAAAATGATCTTCACCAAACTTCACCACCTGGTAGATTGCATCAGAAGTAAGAAGCCTATTATTTTGAGGTCAAAAGGTCAACAACTTTGTCAAATGTTTAAAGTCCTCAATTTTCATCCGATTGATGAGAAATTTGAACACGATTTATACATCAGGTCACTGAATTCAACCACCAATTCTTTTTAAGGTCAAATTTGTTTTTTTCTGTTTCACAAGTATTGTTCTATGCACGACATCTTTCTTGTTTGTTTGTCCGGGCGATATCTCAGCCATGCTTTAAGCTGAGAGGCTATCCCTATGTCGTAAGAGGCGACCAGGGTTGCGTCAGGAAGGGCATCCGGCGTAAAACATGTGCCAAATCACTATGCGGATCATACGGATGATCTGCTGTGGCGACCCCTAACGGGAGCAGCCGAATGAAGAAGAAGAAGAAGAAGAGCTTTAAGCTGAGAGGCTGAAATGTGGACACAATATTGAACAAGTGCTTTGGCAAAAAAATACATTTTTATTAAATCAATTCCTTCATTAATTACTTGATTATTATCGATTTATTAATTACTTATGTATTTTCTTTCTCATCTCGGCAATATCTCAAGCACCATTTGAGAAAGGAAGCTGATATTTGGACACAATAGCGACCAAGTGAATTGGCTATAAACGGTTTTTTTTTTAATTTTACTGATCAATCAATTGAGCTGTGAATTATTTAATTTTTCAGATTACTTACTTGATTTTCAAAAAGTTATAGATTTGATTGAAGCAGTGATGGTTTAGGGATGCTATAAGCCAATTTATTAAGAAATTAATTATTTTATGATGATTATTTATCTTAATTACACGATTAATCAATCAACTTGTGCGCACTGATCCTTCCAAATTCTGGCTCCATGTGCTGCACGGTAAGTATCATTTATACACATTATCTCAGAACTACATTTATACACATAAACTAAGTATCATTTGTACACGTCTACCTCAGTAGAACACCACTCCCTCCCATTGCCATCTCCATGTGCTGCACAGCGGCATCACCAGGTGCTGCACGGTAATTATCATTTATACACATTTAACTCAGAACTACATTTATACACATAAACTAAGTATCATTTGTACACGTCTACCACAGTAGAACACCACTCCCTCCCATTACCATCTCCATGTGCTGCACAGCGGCATCACCAGGTGCCAAAGGTGCCCCAGGTATGTCGTGTGCAGGAGGATTTGTTATTTCTTTGACATGGTGGCGGTGTATGTTAAATGTTCCTCTACTTGTTACTTTCATTCTCATCCTTGACCCCACACCATCATCCCCTTTTCAAACATTAATATGATTTTGCAGAAGACCATTGTCTTTTTCACACAAAACCGATCCAAAGGGTGCACAACTATTGCAAGGAATTGAAAAGTGGAAAACTTGACCATCTGTTTATTATGTACATAAACATGGCAGAATTTTTCCCCAACCTCACCCGGACACGTCATTACACTCAACTCCACTCCCTTTTATCCACAATCTTCCCACACTCTGATTGCCTCTTCCCTCTCTCTTCCTCTTATCAATTAATTATTAATCCTGCCAACTCACCTCCTCTCCACATTACATACATACTATGTATATTGTATATATATATATATATATATATATATATATATATATATATATATATATTACATTACATACATACATACTATGTATACATATATACATACATTACATACATACATACTCTCCACATTACATACATACTATGTATATTGTATATATATATATATATATATATATATATATATATATATATATATATATATATATATATATATATATATATATATATATATATATATATATGTCATCATTGAGAGATTTTGTTTGAGATGAATCTTCAGAAACTTTGTCTTTGGGCAAAATCCTCACCTGCTTGTTGTTTTTACATTTTTCACTATTTCACGATATCTGAACGTTTTTAACACATTTCCGTCAATGAGACAAAAAAACTTTTAAACTTAGTTTTGGGGTTTCAACTATTTTATACCATTGTGTTACTTGTTTACTGATATTCCAGAATTACCAACTTGGTGCATATCAATATAAGGTCTGATGTTGTTTGTATTTCCCACAGGATCACAAACCAAGGACACGCAAAACTGTACAATTGAGGTTAAACCTGCAGGAATCAAGATTGAACTTTGTGCACAAAGGAATTTGATCGGTTTTCGAGGCGAGGATGTGGTTCTTCCCTGTCTGTTTAATCATAGCAAACAAAACACCTTCAGTAATCTACATCTGTTGTTCGTCAAAGATAAATGGATAAAGGAAAACCCAAAACTAAATTTAGTTTATAACAGTTCCTCGAAGTATACATCTTATGATTTCAAAGGGAGGATCGAACCTGTAAGGAACCCCAGTTCAGGTGATGGGTCGTTGCAGATCAGAGACCTGAGGATGGAGGATGAGCGGACGTACGTGTGTCGGTTTCAATGGACAAATTCCGACGGAAGAGAGGAGGGATTTGAAACACGTCACACAAAACGTCCAAAGCTTCAGGTCGATGGTGAGTAATTGTAAAGAACATCAACTTGAAATTACCATCGAAATGTTTTCTTGTTTTTTTCTTGTAATTTTTGATGCTTCGAGTAATTAGTAATAATGATGATATTAAAAAGAATAACAATAACAATAACAGAATTAGCAATTGCATGTTGATATTCATAGTGTATAAATAATTTTGAACACGAGACATAAATGGCACATATTTTACATAATTTAATATTTATGTTGAATTGTTGCAAAATTGACTGTATACAGTTAAATAATAAATATGAAGATTTTGGTGTTGGTTCTTCCTCTCGACCCCGTCTCCCCTCAAATGACTTCACTGAAGCTGAATTTGCTTGAGAAAATGAAAAAAAGCCTTACTTGGTGTTTCCTTCCAAAACTTGTGTACCAAACTCATCAATTCTCCAATTATCTTAACTTACTGTCTGTACCAACTTTCTACTGGACATTGACTTCTATAACCTGCGAAGGAAGAGGTCGTTCTCATCAGTATTGACTCTTGTTTTATATGACTTGCCCACGTGGAATCAAATTCAGTGCCAATCTTCTCACATCCTGCTGTGTTACTGTCACTGATCCTCTGTGTGCTGTGTTCAACCTGTCCTTCACCTTTGGTAGTCACGTTATTGTTGGGGGGAAGGCGAAATATGTATTTTTGGGGGTCATTTCGCAGCATGAATACATTTTTATTGATAAGAGGAAGAGAGAAAGGAGGTAATCGGAGTGTAGGAAGATTACGGAATAAAAGGAATGGACTTGAGTTTATTTAATAAGGTAAGGTTGGGGAAAAATTCCGCCATGTTTGTGTATGTAATAAATACATGGTCAAAGATGGTCAAAGAACACCCATCCCAAAAATTGTCTGAAAGAAGATTCTTTCAAATCAAATACCAGGATAAACTCAGGTCCAATCACATGAAATGTCATGTATTTATCATTACAGATAACATCGTCAATACTCCAATGAAAAGGTCAGAAATCTGATCATCAGCTTGAATTCCATTCCATTTACTCCAGCTCTCGAGAATGGTTGGAATCTTGCAACATATAAACGATGTCAAGTAGAGTAGATGTGTCAGGATCAACACATCAATGAAGGCCCATCTTCTCAAAACACCACAACTAACCACAACCCTGATCTTCACTGCTGTGTTTCGTGACATACTGCATTTCAGGCACTCGACAGTCTGGGACAGTAACACCTGTATCTGTCCTCTATGTGGTGAAATCCCAAACTCTAAACATAATCAGCATGTCCAACGAGGAGGCAGAATCACAATACCTGCCGCATGAGCTTCATCCTCTCTCTCTCTCTCTCTCTCTCTCTCTCTCTCTCTCTCTCTCTCTCTCTCTCTCTCTCTCTCTCTCTCTCTCTCTCTCTCTCTCTCTCTCTCTCTCTCTCTCTCTCCCTCCATCTCCATCTCCATCTCCATCTCCATCTCCATCTCCATCTCCATCTCCATCTCCATCTCCATCTCCATCTCCATCTCCATCTCCATCTCCATCTCCATCTCCATCTCCATCTCCATCTCCATCTCCATGTCCATGTCCATCTCTCTCTCTGTGTTCTCCTCTTATTTCTTCATCCCTTTGCTTGTATCAGTCTATATACTGCATGTTGTCCCACTGACCTGCAGATAGTTCGTTGCCTTGAACACTTTTCCACCACGACCTGACGTATTTTATATTTAAATATTCAAACTACCAAGAATGAAGGTTGAATGTGTTATTACCTCTGCTACTACAAGTGAAGAAGGTTATGTTTTCACCCCTCTCTGTTTGTTCGTTTGTTTGTTTGTCTATGTTTGCAGGATATCTCAAAAAGTTGTCAACGGATCGGATGAAATTTGCTGGACATGTTGGGTGTGTAACCAGGACGAACTGATTAGATTTTGGTGAATATCCGGATCCGAATCCGGATCCGACGACTGGAATTTTTAAAGTGATTCATTATCATTGTGTGATCAGGCGAAACCGATATATAGCATCATATCTCAAAAAGTAGTGGACAGATTTGGATGAATCTTGGTGGACATGTTTTGTGTTTGATAAGGACAAATTTATTCAATTTTGATGATAATAGTTTGCAGATTCAATAATTTTTTCAAGTGATTCTTCACCATTGAGAGATCGGGCCAAAAACAATCCATCCATCCATCCCTTTGGAGACCATACTCTATGCAGAGCATTGGTGCTGCCTCAGCAGTCTCCCTGGCTATTGCACACAATCTTGGACAGGTTGCCACTCCAACACAGGATACCAGCATGCTGGCACTCATTTTGCAAACCTCAGAAGGATGACAGGCAGGGTCAACCCCTCTTGGTATTAATTCAACAACCAAGTGGGATTTCAACTCAGGATCCTCAGAACAAGCTCACCACCCTAACCATTAAGCCAACACCAGGCATGTCAAAAACGATATAGTAGTGTATAGCATGATATTTTAAAAATGTATTGGGCCAGATATGTTAACATGGATCAGGCATTATGTGGCGGGAGGGGGGGGGTGCGCTCTGTCGGGTGCCCTACTCGTTTATAAAGTATTTATAATCTCACAATGATTGAACCACTCTATTTACCTCGTTACACGACATGAAACATCTTGTTTCGTAAAGGAAACCCTTCAAGCAAGTTTTAACCATAACAGGTGTGTTATATAATGGAATCTCCATCTTTCTTCCTCATTTTAATCCCTCAACACCTGGATCAAGTTGTTACAGTGCAGGTACCTCGTGTAAACACCTCTTTTAATTTCCCATGTACTTACTCACTACTTGAATGAATCAAAGGAGTTCCTTGATTTTACTATATTTCACAACCACAACAACATGAGTTGTTCATTAAATTATAAACGTGTGAGGATAAAAATGTAAATTTTAACCAGTTCACTGCAGTTAATCTCAAGTTGTAACCAAACAGAATAATCCGGAATATCCTCGGTAGTTTACGATGTGGATCCGCACGTTTACACGAATATGTTTCAGATTTCAATCAACAATAACACTATTAAAGGGTTAATTCACCAAATCATAAACTTTCCCACAGTGTTTGATGTAACACAATGTAGAACGTTGAATTGATGTGTTTCTGTGGTTCCACAGTGCGTCCGAAAATCCTGAAGATAAATTTAGATTTGGATCCTTTGAGACTGGTTTGTAAGGCCGAGGCCAAGCCGAGCCCAATTATCAAGTGGTTGAACCCACTTGGGGTCCACGTTGTTGGAAGCAAGATCACAGTGGGTACAATAACTCATCAAGCCAATATACAAACTGTGAGTTTTTTGAACCTCACAGAAGATGATCCAGAAGGAAACTACACCTGCTTGGTGAAAAACAAGTACGGAAATGTCACGGGGAACGTCACCTTCAACATCCCCTCCAGTAAGGCACCGGAGGAGGTCTTGTGGTTTGATTGTCTTGTGGGTCACCTCACGCCTCATTCTTATTGTTTTGTTTGTGCAAACCCCTCTGTTCAACCTGTGGATCTCATTTATATTCAAGTTCGTCTCTTTTGAAGAGTTGAGGTCAAAACGAAAACACTTTTTGTTGTGATGGATATACTTTCATATTTTATATTAGATCAAGTTTATAATTTTTATACAGATGTGCTAATTATCATCTGATGAGGAATTTTGATAAATATTGTTTTGCTTAGTTTGTGGTATATGAGTGCACTGCACAGTGAAGTGAGATTGTTGATGGTATTCCAGTGTATTAAAATTTGTATTAAATATATTCATTTGGTCCCACAGTACATCCGAAGATTCTGCGGATGCAGTCAGACCTTAACTCCTCTTGGGGTCTGGTTTGTCAGGCAAAGGCCAAGCCGAGTCCAAATATCATGTGGTTTAACCCACAGGGACACCTCATTAATGAGGGAGAGGCCACAGTGGTTGCAATGGATCAAAACAAGATACGATATGTGAGTTTTTTAAACCGTACAGAAGATGATCCAGAAGGAAACTACACCTGCTTGGTGAAAAACAAGGACGGAACCACCACGGGGAACGTGATCTTCGACATCCCCTTCTGTAAGGCACCGGAGGAGGTCTCGCGGTTTGTGATTGTCTCGTTGGTCTGCTAATGCCTCATTCTTCTTGTTCTTCTTGTTTTGTTTGTACAAACCCTTCAGTTCACCCTGTGGATCTCATTTATATTCAACTTTGTCTCTTTTGCAGAGTTGATGTCTAACCTACAAGACGTTTATTATGATGGATAAATATTTCTATTTTACATTGGATCAAGTTTGTAATTTTAATACAGACGTGCTAATTGTCATCTGATGAGGAATTTTGACAAATATTGTTTTGTTTATTTTGTGGTGTTTGAGTGTACTTAACTGTACTGTGAAGTAAGATTGTCGATGATATTCTGTGGTGCATTATAATATATATTTATTTGGTCACACAGTACGTCCGAAGATCCTAAGGATCCAGTCAGACTTGAACTCATCCACCTCTTGGGGCCTGGTTTGTCAGGCCAAGGCCAAGCCGAGTCCAAATATCACGTGGTTGAACCCACAGGGACACCTCATTAATGAGGGAGAGGCCACAGTGGTTGCAATGAATCAAAACAAGATACGATATGTGAGTTTTTTAAACCGTACAGAAGATGATCCAGAAGGAAACTACACCTGCTTGGTGAAAAACAAGGACGGAACCACCACGGGGAACGTGATCTTCGACATCCCCTTCTGTAAGGCACCGGAGGAGGTCTTGTGGTTTTTCATTGTCTCGTCAGTCTCCTTGTTCCTCATTCTTCTTGTTTTGTTTTTTCTCACCCTTCCATTCACCCTGTGGATCTCAGTTCTATTCAACTTCATCTCTTTTGAAGAGTTGATGTCGAAACTAGAACATTTTTTTTGTGAATATAAAATTTGTAATATATATTTAGACCGTTGCCGTTGCCTAAGCCTGGTGTTGGCGCAGTGGTTATGCAGTGGCTTGGGACACAAAAGGTCCTGAGTTCAAGCCCCGTTGGGACACTGAATTAATATATGTATATGTATATGTATATATATATATATATATATATATATATATATATATATATATATATATATATATATATATATATATATATATGTATATATAAAACCAAGTCGAAAACACCAGGGGGTTGACTCAGCCTGCCATCAGACTCAGCGAAATGAGCACCAGTTGTACTGGGCCCGGTGTATGCCCCGGTTAGAATAGGTGTACCATATCCCTGTGTGTCGTAAGAGGAGACCCGGGTTGCGTCAGGAAGGGCATCCGGCGTAAAAACCTATGCCAAATCATTATGCGGACAACAAAACGAATTTCCATACCGGATCGGTCGAGGCCCGGGTTGTGTACCGGTGGTCAGCAGGGTACCAGTGGAAGTTGTGCTACTGCTGGGCGAAGGAGGAGAAGGAGAGTCCGGAGGCAGTGGGAGAGGGGGAAGGGTAGAAGTGTGCAGGTGAGAGTTGGAACTCTGAATGTTGGGACGATGACTGGCAAAGGGCGAGAGTTGGCTGATATGATGGAAAGAAGAAAGGTGGACATACTGAGTGTACAAGAGACCAAGTGGATGGGGAGTAAGGCTAGGAGCATTGGAGGTGGTTTCAAACTGTTCTACCATGGTGTGGATGGGAGGAGAAATGGTGTCGGGGTCATCCTGAAGGACGATTATGGCAAGAGGGTATTGGAGGTAAGGAGAGTGTCTGACCGAGTGATGAGTGTGAAGTTGGAAATTGAAGGGGTGATGATGAATGTCATCAGTGCATATGCCCCACATATGGGGTGTGAGGTGGAGTATAAAGAAGATTTCTGGAGTGAGTTAGATGAAGTGGTGGAGAGTGTATCCAAGGATGAAAGAGTGGTGGTTGGAGCAGATTTCAATGGACATGTTGGGGAAGGGAATAAAGAGGATGAGGAGGTGATGGGGAGGTACGGTCTCAACAAGAGAAATGTGGAAGGGCAAATGGTGGTAGAGTTTGCAAAAAGAATGGAAATGGCAGTGGTAAATACGTATTTCAAGAAGAAGGAGGAACACAGGGTGACATACAAGAGTGGAGGAAAGTGCACACAGGTGGATGACATCTTAAGTAGGAGATGCAACCTGAAAGAGATTAGTGACTGTAAGGTTGTGGCAGGGGAGAGTGTAGCTCGACAGCATCGATTGGTGGTCTGTAGTATGACTTTAGAGGTGAGGTTGAGGAAGAGAGTGAGGGCTGAACCAAGGACCAGATGGTGGAAGCTGAAGGAGGAAGATTGTTGTGTGAAATTTAGGGAGGAGGTGAGACAGGCGTTGGATGGTGGTAAAGATGGGTGGGATGATTGGGCAACGACAGCAGAAGTTGTGAGGGAGATAGCTAGGAAGGTACTTGGTGTGACATCTGGACAGAGGAAGGAAGATAAGGAGACTTGGTGGAATTAGGAAGTACAGGAAAGTATAAGGAAGAAGGGGTTGGCAAAAAAGAAGTGGGATAGTCAGAGAGATGAAGAAAGTCGGCAGGAGTACAAGGAGTGGCGTCGAAAGGCAAAAAGAGAGGTGGCAAAGGCCAAGGAAAAGGCATATGACGAGCTGTATGAGAAGTTGGATACAAAAGAAGGGGAAAAGGATTTATACCGATTGACAAGACAGAGGGACCGAGCTGGGAAGGATGTGCTGCAGGTTAGGGTGATAAAGGACGCAAATGGGAATGTGCTGACGAGCGAGGAGAGTGTGTTGAGAAGGTGGATGGAGTATTTGAGGAGCTGATGAATGAAGAAAATGAGAGAGAGAGAAGGTTGGAAGAGGTGGAGATAGTGAATCTGGAAGTTGGGTGGATCAGTAAGGATGAAGTGAGGACTGCTATGAAGAAGATGAAAAGTGGAAAGGCGGTTGGCCCAGATGGTATACCAGTGGAGGCATGGAAGTGCTTAGGAGAGATGGCAGTGGGGTTGTTAACCAGATTGTTTAATAAAGTCTTGGAAAGTGAGAGGATGCCGGAGGAGTGGAGATTAAGTGTACTGGTTCCGATTTTCAAGAATAAGGGTGATGTGCAGAGCTATGGAAATTACAGAGGGATAAAGTTGTTAAGCCACACCATGAAGTTGTGGGAAAGAGTCGTGGAAGCTGGGTTGAGAGGAGAGGTGACGATCTGTGAGCAGCAATATGAGTTTATGCCAGGAAAGAGCACCACTGATGCGATGTTTGCTTTGAGAATGTTGATGGAGAAGTATAGGGAAGGCCAGAAAGAGTTACATTGTGTGTTTGTGGATTTAGAGAAAGCTGATGATAGGGTGCCAAGAGAGGAGTTGTGGCATTGTATGAGGAAGTCGGGAGTGGTGGAGAAGTGTGAGAGGATCGTGCAGGATATGTATGAGGACTGTGTGACAGCGGTGAGGTGTGCGGTAGGAATGACGGACCGGTTTAAGGTTAAAGTGGGATTGCACCAAGGATCGACTCTGAGCCCTTTCCTGTTTGCAATGGTGATGGACAGGTTGACGGACGAGATCAGACTGGAGTCTCCATGGACTATGATGTTCGCGGATGACATCATGATCTGTAGGGAGAGTAGCGAGAAGGCTGAAGCGAACCTTGAGAGGTGGAGGTACGCACTGGAGAGAAGGGGAATGATAGTCAGTAGGAGTAAGACGGAGTACATGTGCATAAATGAGAGGGAGGGTGGTGGTATGGTGTGGTTGCAAGGAGTTGAGGTGGGGAAGGTGGATGGGTTTAAATACTTGGGATCAACTGTCCAAAGTAACGGAGAGTGTGGGAGAGAAGTGAAAAAGAGAGTGCAGGCAGGATGGAGTGGGTGGAGAAGAGTTGCAGGAGTGATTTGTGACAGAAGGGAGCTGCAAGAGTGAAGGGGAAAGTATATAAGACGGTAGTGAGACCAGCTATGTTGTATGGTTTGGAGGCGGTGGTACTAACAATAAGACAGGAAGCGGAGCTGGAGGATGCTGCGAGTTAAAGATGTTAAAGATGCTGCGATTCTCGTTGGGAGTGACGAGGATGGATAGGATAAGAAATGAGTATATTAGAGGGACAGCGCAGGTAGGACGGTTTGGAGACAAAGTGAGAGAGGTGAGATTGAGATGGCTTGGACATGTGCACAGGAGGGAAACGGAGTATATAGGGAGAAGGATGTTGAAGTTGGAGCCGCCAGGCAGGAGAGAAGAGGAAGGCCAAAGAAGAGGTTCATGGATGCGGTGAGGGCGGACATGCGGGTGGTTGGAGTGTCAATGGAAGATGTGGAGGATACAGCGAAATGGAGACGGTTGATCCGCTGTGGCGACCCCTAACGGGAGCAAGCCGAAAGAGGAAGAATAAGATATTTAGACCATTGCCTGAAATCCGTACGGGGCCGAGAATGTGATTTCCGTGACAGCATTCTGGGGGCATCTTTGTTTCGTCAATTTCTGAAGGATTCGGGGGCGCTGAATGAGAAGCTGCTTGTCCCCTGGCATGTAAGTTGCACGTTAAAAGTGTACGAGCTCTTAGAGATGAAACAGCCCTTGTGGACCATGACCTTACAAACGCAACAGAGTAATATGGTGGAAAAATATTACATCGGGTTTTTATTGTCCGAAACTATAAATGACTTTGTTAGTGCCTAATAATAGAGGTGTCAACTGCAAATACATGTGTGAAACTAATGTTCAAATGTCTACTTAGCTAATGTAGTCCTTGAAGAGGCACCATACCAACCCTATAATCGTAGAGCCAAATGACCTTGCTCGACAGCGAATGATTACCAGATCAGCCGCATTCACACTGAAACGGCTTTCTAAAGTCTTCTTTACAGTATGTATTATATCATTAAGGTTGAATTGCTGGGTCTGGTCAGATCCAGAGGGAAGACGCAGTAAGTATGATTACTAATATGAAACGTAACTTAGTCGGGGCCAGGAAAATGAGACAGAGAGCATAGGGTATCACACTGCTGTCCAGTGATCCTCCTCGGGTTCATCCGTTTCTATTTGTGCTTCACGAGAAGTTTCAGAACGGTTCATGTAGTTTTTGCAGCCATATAAGTCTGTGCATGACAGTCCTGCCTTATTGCAGGAGCAGCGGACATTGTTGCATTTAGACTTCGCACATTTGCAGTGGACAACATCCAATTTGGCATCGGGGGCAGGGCTCTGGTCCATCCACTTTACGTGCAAGTCATCGTCCTTGACAACCCATCAATGACCTTCAGGCGAAGGAGCTGTAACGCGTCTCTCCAGTGATCTCCTGTGGATGCTCGCCTGATAATCATACCGCAGTACGAGCTGATAATGAGCATCTTTCGTTGGAGGAAGCCGTCTTTCCAAAGAGGAACTGATGCAGAATGAGGTATACCACGCTTCCTTCAGATCACGCAGTGTTACATGACTGTACAAAGCACATGCAAAGGTTTCCAAACCCTGCACTAAACTACTGGATGGGGTAAAGTCCTTCCCGAGTTCAGTAAATGTAGGGATGAATGTTGCAGAGTTTTTCATCAAATCCAGTGCTCTTTTCTTGCTACGACTATGAAATGCGCTGGTACTATCACAATCAGTATATACGTGGAGACCGATTAACGCCTTCGCCGAGTCCCCCAGAGATGACTGGATTTTTTGGAGGTCTATTATGCGTTTTTTGTTCCTGACGCCCGTATTAAAGTACAAATTGCAAGGTATGCTTTCTTTCAGGGATAGAGCAATCATTGCTACGTCAGTATCTTGGCTTTGGATGATCACATTGTGGTTGTCTCTTGATGCGTGTCGAGCATGTAGCAAGAGCCTCGTATTAGCCTCCTCATGGTCGCACTCTAGTTCGTCAACTACACGGATCGCGAATGGTTCCTTGAACTGCAAAAGGTGGCACGAATTTTCATGAGCGAGGTACATGCAAATGTTTGCAGGTTTGGCGTTCGTCAAGTCTGACCAGTGGGTGCACAGGAATTCGACAAGGCTAACCTTGTTTTCAGAAATGCGCAGATATTTGGGCCTCTGAACAGGCAGTCGTTGATTCTTGTCAAATATCTTCACGATCTGTCCACCGCCAGATCCACGCCGTCGCCTCTCGTAATTCTTGATGCTGATTGTTTGGTACGTGTCTGCCACAAGATCAACACGAGAACTTTTGAAACGATGGGGAAGTTCTAACACTCTGTTGAGGACACCGTTGGCTAAGGAACCAAACGTATCATAAAAATTCTTCATGGAATGGATAAGTCCCATGAAATCAATGATAAGTGCACCTTCAGGGAGCTTCTCTACTAAACAATCGGGTGCAGTGGACTCTAAAGCGTCGAGTAAATCTGCCTTGTTCGTTTTCGATAAGGACGCGTCATCTGAGGACAGAGGCAGAGAGACACGAGATAATGAATGACTCAGTACCGTACTCAGTACCATACGAGACCTTTGTTCTGGGTTATAATCAACATTCGAGCCATGAACTTCCGATCATTTCTCCATGAAATTTCAGATCCCGATTTAGACTTGGTCTTCATAGGCATTGAAAACGTTCTGAGTTTATTCGCCTTCAGCGGCGCGAAAAACTGTTCAGACCGTTCCATCAACCGTCGGGCGATAAAGTCTTGCAGACCTTTTTGCCAACTTCTTTTGTACTTTTCATGTCAGATCTGGCTTCTGGAGTGGCTACTATGCCGGAACTGATGTTAAAAAGTTCGAAATGAGAATTGTCAAAAGGATTATGCATTGAGCGAAGCAGTGAAATGACATCCTGGACTGTATTTTCATCTGCTTGAAGTTGTGCCTTGCAGAGTTTCCCTGAAGAATCACCGTCGGTTCTTGTTGCCGCTGTCATACATTCACACTTGTGAACTATGGCAGCCCTCTCATGTTGACTAAAGATCCATCTCTGAGTTGCGCCACAATTCAGTCAGTCGCTCAGTCCGCCGGGCGTCTTTGTGTCCCTATTTACGGTTTGCTCAATGGCCTGGTCACAGGCTATCGATGTGAACTCACCGCCCGTGCATTGTACAGTCTATTGGCCTGGAATCGAGATGGCTGTCCTGACAGTAGGATGCATGTATGGCAGAGCACACATCTCAATGTAGTACGCTGTTCCATATCTTGCATAATTCGGGTGGTAATACGCGAAGTACCAAGGTAGAATTTCGCGTAACGCCGCAAAGTGCAACTCCCAGTTCGATTCCCAGGTCGCTCGAAGGAACAAAGAAGTGTCTGTACCATATCGATGTATGTTGACCACAGGTCAAAGGTTGGATGTGTGCGTCTCATTCTCAAAACGAAGTCGTTATAGGTCGTAAGCAGACCGCTGAATTCTGAACCATTGGTCAGAACAATGAAGTCAGAACTAGGGAACGAATCATTTATATCACCGATGACCTTGGGAGTGGCTGTTTCATCGTCATCATTCAAAGTAGCCAGGAACGCCTCGAACCGAAGTCGCATAAGGGCATGCAACGCTATTTTAATGAGCCTGAATGCTACGGTTGTACTGGTATCCATTCATAACTCCAGTGAGAGATCCCTCTGCGACGATCCAAGATTGGATAAAGACGTCTTTGAGGACACTGTCCACAAAGCGTTTTCCAATCACAGACAGAAAGGACATAGTTGTGTGAAAGTCTCCCAGACGAACGACAAAATGCCGGAAAAGATCATCATCCGTCCATCGTATTTGTTGAACTTTCCTGTAAATGGCTTGATCGAAAACCAACACCATGCAGTCAAGCTTCAAACGATCACAAAGATCGGAGCTCCTGTTCAAGATTTCTTTAACCGTGGAGAGTTCGGTTGGTGGATGCTCAATAACAGGCAGATAGTGCATAGCTGATTTGTCAAATTTCTTCTGCCTGTTCAGCAAACAGTGAAACGTGCTCCAACTCGGAATCGACGACAGAGAAACGGATGATATTTTACACATGCCATACGCCATCTCCAACTGTAGAGTGGTACGAAATGTCTGTGACATTTCAGGATCATTCGCACAGTCTCGCACTGATTCTGGGGGAGAGGGACCTCCCTTCTTCCCTCAGAAAGTACTGCTCTATTTCCTTAACGGGCGGGTTCAATGAACGAATACCTTTTTTTTCAATGGTTGTCTTTGTGTCGTCTCTGGAGATTCACGGACTTTAGCTTGGACCAATATACTGTTTGTGTGATGAGTTGTGCCTGCCCCAGACTGAGTCTCCTCTCCGAAGTCAATGTTGTCCCACACACCAATGGTAGGTACAGATTCAGCGAAACCTTTGGGTACTAGCTGTGAAGACAACTGCAATTCAGCGAGACTCGTCTCCAAGGCGATAACCATATCCGCTGAGGCACAGTGACCCAATCTATTGACTAGGGATAACAAACACGCCGAACCAGTCAAATGGCGGATAGACATACCTAATGCGGGTGCTTTGGGAGTGAGTTTTTTACTCCGCAAAGCCAAGTAGACAATATCTATCTATAATTCCAGCAATCTGTGTGTGTGTGTGTGTGTGTGTGTGTGTGTGTGTGTGTGTGTGTGTGTGTGTGTGTGTGTGTGTGTGTGTGTGTGTCTGTGTGTCTGTCTGTCTGTCTGCGACCGCCGTTACTCGATGACCGCCGGTACGATCTGATTGAAACTTGCCAGGAATATTGCAGCGTCCCCGCAGATGTGCCTTTTCGAGGTTTGATATCAATCGGACGAGCAGTTCCCAAGTTACAGCCATTTTACTGCTTTTTCAGTGTTGAAAAGGTGTATATATGGCAGCTGAAGGTGTCGTTCCACCTTCTCACCTTACATGCCAATTTTTTTCCCAAATTATTAATAACCGGACGATCACCGGTCCGATCGGATTGAAACTTGCCAGGAATATTGCCGGGGACCCGCTGATGTGCCTTTTCAAGGTTTGATATCAATCGGACAAACGGTTCCCAAGTTACGGCCATTTATCTGTCGATCAATGACAAGACACGGTGCTATGACTCACGAATGACGTCACAATTAATGTTTATTTATTTATTTCTTTATTTATTATTTTTATTTTATTTGCACGATTGACGGTCTGATCTGATTGAAACTTGCCAGGAATATTGCTGGGGACCCGCGGATGTGCCTTTTTGAGGTTTGATATTAATCGGACGAGCAGTTCCCAAGTAACTGCCATTTATCTGTCGACCAATATCTGCGAGAGAGGGGGATGGGAGAGGGGGGATGAGAGTGGGGGCGAGAGAGGAGGGGGGAGAGGAAGGGCGAGACTAGGGGGGATAGAGGGGGCAAGAGAGGGGGTGAGAGTGGGGGGCGAGAGAGGGGGGACGGGAGAGGGGGGATGAGAGTGGGGGTGAGAGAGAAGAGGGAGAGAGGAAGGGCGAGACTCGGGGGGATAGAGGGGGCAGAGAGATGGGGGCGAGAGAGGGGCGAGAGAGGGGGGCGAGAGAGAGGGGGAGAGAGAGGGCTGCACATACTGGCACTCACCTAGGGGCACACACCTACGGGCCCACCCCTACGGGCCCGTACTAGTCTTGACAAATGGCCAAAAGTTTAGATTCGCTTTCACGGTCAGTGGACGCGAAAGTGCCGAGCGTCGGATCGTCCACCACTAAACCAACGCACCAGGATACAAAATTATACAGTTCGACAGGGACGAAGTTTCTCGCGCTATCGACGGTAAGATCAGCAGATGTCAGAGGCCAAGGGCAATCTATTGTGGACACATCCTGAAGTGTGACCCTTTAACAACCATAGCTGCACTGTAAAGTGTGTACAATTCGTTACCATCAGGGGCCCCGACTGAATGTCGACTCGCAGGCCGACTCTCGCTCTCGTCCTCACCGTCAGATACCTGAACAGTCGCAGCACTATCGCTTTCAGTCACGCAGCACTACTGGACTCCCATTGATCGAGCAACATGGTTTCCTTACCCTCACAATAAATGATACCACTCACATTGAGCTTAGAAGATCGGAAACATTTGAGTACAGGGTAATTCCGCAGCAATTTACATTTTAAATATCATGTCCGAGAAAATGCTCCAATGTCTTTGTCCTTGAGCATTCGTACTCGGATACTCTGTAGTTTGGTCAGTCGCATCACTTCGCCTTCAGCAATTATCTTTTCCTCCATATACTTGCAGCAGACGTCTCTGTGGACAGCTAATGTCGTGTCTGAGGGTGTAGTGCTGGTACTTGCATCGGAGTATAACACCTGAAAAAATAGATGATGTGGTATTAAATATCATGCAGATCCCTACAACAACTACATGAATGTAGGGGCAGGGAAAATTATGCTTTTGACAAGTGGGGTTTCCCCAAAATTTTAAAAATTTAAGTGCCTCTGTACTCCTGATGTGAAGCAAAATCATTAACTAGGAACCTATGTGATGACCAACCTTGGTGTAATCCTTGTAGCATGACCTGTGGTATCTTGCCACTCTTGCTACCATATCTTGATCTTGAATGTTGACTAATATTTCATCATCATTCAGAAGCCCTTCTGCCCACAAAATATTTCCTCCTGAAATAATGACAACATTTACAGTGCAGCATTGCAGACAATGAACAAATACACTTTTTCAAATTATTTTTCAGAATATAATTTTACGGAATTTTTCATTCAGATAAGCCACAAAATGTATCCTCTATTTCACAGTCAGCATATAAAAAATATAAACACCAGTACGAGATTATTACCTGATTCATATTCACATGTAGCCAGCTTTTCTTTTATCCGAGTGCCAGTTTTAGACTGTCTGACCCATTTGTCAGTCTTACAAATTAGGCATTCTTTTGGTAGAACATGAGGATTCCTTGAGGGTGGTTGTTCTTTGAACAACTTTGAAACAACAACTTTGAAAGTTTGAACCTTTATTCACTCGACAATCATCGTAAATGCTGCTGTGCTCCCTGATGCTAATGTTTACCTTCCGTTTGTAGCAGTTACGATGACAGCCAAATTCATCAGAGGGGTCATTCAAAATGTCCGCAGCGTTTTCAACTGCAATATCGCACTCGCTACTGGAGAGAACACTCCATCGTTTGGTGCACTCACTGAATTTCGCCCAAGAAACAGCCGAACATGGAGTTATTTTGCCCTTTTCTGTCGTCAAAACGTGACACACGCAACACCTCTCTATGGGCGCAGCCATCTTGGACCTGGCGCCGAATGGAGCACATGTATAGCTCGCTGCACACCAAATGTAGCTGATGGCGAGGTTGTACCGAAATGGCCGCCTGGCATCAGATAGCTGAACTAAGGCCCAAAGCAGCAAATTTAAACCCTGATTGTGGGCTAACGTGCAACTTTCGAGCCTGGGGACAAGTGGAATATTGTTCAGCGCATTGAAAACGTATGACCTTGTAAAAATCAGGTTGCCCCAAGAATGTTGTCATGCGAATGCACGATACAGATTTCAGGCGACGGTCTAAATATATTCCAGCAAATTTATATAATCAACATAGCTATCATGTGATGAGATATTTTAAGAAATCTTTTATTGTATGAGTACAACACAATTTTGATGATCTACTTTTGCTGATAAAGTACTGCAGTACACCTTTTTGTACAAAATAATTATTTTATACATAAAATATATCAATACTTGATCCTCCCACAGTGGCTCCGAAGATCTTGCGCATATGGAAGGAGTTTGTGAATTCCAGCAACTCCTGGAGGCTTTTCTGTGAGACCAAGGCCAAACCGGCACCAAACATCACCTTGTGGAACCCAAAGGGAGACTTCATGGTCGAGGTCTCAGTGGACCAAAATTATCCAAACAAACTACAACAAATCATCGGTGATTATAACATAACAGAAGAAGATCCACCAGGAAACTACAGCTGCTTGGTTATGAATATACACGGAACGGCACGGGAATACATATTATATGAAGGAGCAGGAAGAAAGATTTCCATCACAACTGTGGTTGCATGGTCAACTTCCTTGTGCCTATTTCTTCTTTTTATCATTGGAATCTATATCTACAGGAAGAAATGGAAACCTCAAGAAGGTGAAGTATTTGAATTAACTGTTTATATTTACACATGTAAATCTTTCTGAACAAATAGCATTCGTAGAACACATAGTCTTGCCACACATGCTCATTCTAAACAAAAATATCATTCTTAACTGAATATACTACTATTATGGGTCACTGCTATTCTGGCCCAGACACCCCCATCATCCATGCACCCTATTATATCACATACATTGTCATTATCCATAGCTTTATTGATTATTTGGATATTTAATGACCGCTTTTGTGCATTAATTGTGTCATTGAGGATGAATATGAAACTAAATGCCACGCATCCATTCTGAGAGCACTCTTCTGAAAGATCATTTGATGAGGGACATTTTGGTACCTGTCTCTCTGATTATCTATTTAAAAGTTTGGCTACAAATGTCTTTTTTTACTTTTGTGATGACCTTGACCATTGACCTATTGATTCCAAAAACAAAGAGAAGCACAACTTATAATTGTGAGCAGTTATAGCTGGGGCCAAAGCCACCCTGCTTTGATACAACCCACTTTGATTATACATCGTAATTCAAAGTTTCACATACATCAATTCAGTGGTTTCAGAGAATAAGTTTTTTTACAGGTTTTCGCTTCAATCCAATGTGGCTATAATACAACATCACCGAAAACATCATCGTTATCAAACTTTATTCCCCATCGGTAGTCGATGATATACTTAAAGTTTCAGAATGATTGGTTCATTGGTTTGAGAGAATATTTTTTCGAAGGGTTTTCGCTTAAATCCAACATGGCTGCCAGACCTATGACGTTGATATTTTTCTAACTCTATTCCCATTGACTAGTTGTATAAAGTTTTGGAATGATCTGTTAAGTGGTCCTGGAGAATATTTTTATGTTTATATTTTCAATACAATATGGCCACTAGACCACATGACCGATGATGTCATAAATTTAATTATTCACACATAGAATCATAAATCAGATATGTTTCAGATTTTTTGGATAAGGATTTTGATTCAAGCAATTATGGCTGGAATACCACTTCATGGATGACATCATAATGCTGGGCAGATCCAGAATTTTTTTTATGGGGGGGGGTTCACTTCAGGTTAAGATGTTCTCATATTGTAAAATGTACCACCAAGCCTTATTCAAGTCAATGTAATCGTCGAGGAAAAACCGGTTAATCTTTCCAGAGCTAGCAGTGTCCGACCATAAATTTACTTTCTCCAAAGGAAAATTTGGGAATATCTAGCAACTTGACGAAAAGGCCTCAGGCCTGTCACTGATTCTAAAGAAAAGATGAAGATTTTGGAATCTTTGCGATGGATCTTTACAACAGCAATGTAAATAGACAAAATGTTTCCAATACAAATCAATGAAAATATCGAACAGTGAAATTACCCAGAGCACGAAACCTAAACTCGCCATTGCAGATCATCAGATCATTAATTATAATAATGGACGTTGTAGCCACTGAAACTTTGAATTACATGGTGAAATAGTTCAGAATTGAACTGTACTTTGCTGATGGGCACGATCCTGAAAATGTTGCCTTTCTCTTCGGAGTCATAACTCAACACTGAGTCGCAGGGATTAGTATAGAACCAGCATAGAAAAGCATCGTGGCTCGGATTAAATGCCAAGAGAAAGCAAAAGACGTGCGATTACTGATTGTCCAGTGATATCTCGCACGATGATCATGTGACATAATTGTAAGGGCTGAGTGAAGCGGGGTTCACGTGCACCCGGTGAACCGCCCCTGGATCCGCCATTGATCATTATCACCCTATATACTCCATGTAGAGTTGATGTCATTTGCCAAGTATAAAAATTTTCATTGAGCGGTTTTGGAGAAAAAGATGTCCATTTTTTTTTCCTTTCATCCAATATGGCTGCTATATCACATGACCTATGATGTCAGAGATATCAATAAAATATTCTCCAAGGGGAGTTCTTCATAATAGTCTGTCAGCAAATATAATCCTGTGGAACCCTCAGTGGTGCAAACTTTGGAATGGTGTCAATATTTTCGATAGATCGATCAGATCACGAATTTCGATGGTGCATAACTCGCATCCTTGGCAGAGCAGAGTTATTAAAAAGCAAAATGGCATCCAGTGATTCAGTCTGCATACATGCTTATTATATATTATTCACACCAAATGTGGGTTGTTTGGTATAAAATGAAAGGTAATGTTGTTACAAAGAATAATATTACGTGATAAATGTTTTTTGGTACAAACAAATTTAAAATGCTAAACATTGGGGCAATACCATTGGGCCCTCACCAGGTAGTGACAGGATAAGATAACCAAGGAACCAATGATAGGCATGGATGACCCACAAAATATGAAGCAGAGAAAAAGTAAGTATCTATGGAATTTTTTTTAATGCTGTGACCAAACTTTGGTACATCACGGGTGATAAAGTTTGTGCTCAAGTTTCATCAAAATTGTGTGTATGGTTTTGGAGAAGAAAGCAAATACATATTTTGGGTGGCAACCCCCCACAGACCCCTTTTGACTCCAATTTTTTTTAATAGTATGACCAAGTTTTGGTACATCATGAATGATGAAAGTTGTGGTGAAGTTTTATTGGAATTGTGTGTGTCATTTATAAGAAGAAAGCAAATACCTTTTTAGGGAGCAATGCCCATATAGAACCCCTAAGACCTCTTTTTTAATGGTGTCAACAAGCTTTGGTACATCATGAGTGATGAAGGTTGTGGTGAAGTTTCATTGAAATTGTGTGTGTAGTTTCGAAGAAGAATGAAAACACATTTTTGGGAGGCAACCCCCCCCCACTTACACCCTCTAAGACCCAGACTTTTCTCATGTCATGAACAAACTTTGATGCATCATGGTGAAGAAGGTGGTAGTCAAGTTTCATTGGAAACGTGTGTCGTTTCTGAGAAGAAAGCAAATACTCTTAAGGCAGGCAACCTCCATAGACCCCCTTCGGGCCTGTTTTTTTTTTAAATACCATGAACGATATTTGGTGCAGACATGGTGATGAACGTTGTGGTAAAGTTTCATTAAAATCTTACTTGTAGTTCGGAGAAGAGAACAAATACCTATTTTGAGGGGTCAAAACGCCTCTGTAAACTCCCTGACTGAGTGCAGATTTTGATTTGGTCGATACATTTTGATACGTCACTGTTGTTGAAGGTTGTGGTCAAGTTTCATCAAAATTGTGTTTGTAGTTTCGGAGAAGAGAGCAAATATCTATTGTGCGGGGGTTCAACTCCACACTATATATTGGATCCCCAATGAGTGCTGATTTTGATGTCGTCGATACACTTTGGTACATTACGGGTAATGAAGATTGTGGTGAATTTGCATCGAAATCGTGTGTGTAGTTTTCAAGAAGAGAGAAAATACCTTTTCTTGGGGAGGGGGGGGGGTGGCAAAAAACCCCGTAGACCACCTGATTATCCACATATTTAATGCGGTCAATACACCTTCTTTATGCATCAGATATGAAGCTTGTGGCCAAGTTTCAGCAAAATCATGCGTTTGGTTCAAATGATAATGACTGAATTGTTTACTGACTGACCGACTCACTCACTCACTCACTCACTCACTCACCTACGGACACTGCTCGATTGCATAAGCTCACCTGACCAAAGTCCACGTGAGCTAAAAAATGATTCAAAACATGAAATACACATAAATAAATGTGACAAAGAAGCCCAACAACGCAGAACCCTTCAAATGTCCAAGTGCGTCGTAAATGAGATGAAGTCTCATATCGCACCTCTTTCTACCATGTCCAATGACAAGTCCTGAATCCAGTGGAAATGTTGCTTATGTTTGTTGAAAGAAGTATCTTATACTGAACTGGATCTGATTTTTTTTTCTGCTGATGTTCTCTTATTGCAGTTTTTAATGACCCAGTCTTGTAAGTGTCAAATACCAGGTGAACTTCGTCATAAGTCTTGAATTTTTCATCCACCAATTTACAGAAAATGCTCCAAATTCCTGACATGTTCTTAAAGAGGAGAGAGGATTGGGACCATACTCTGTGCAGAGCG
The DNA here is from genome assembly GCF_056783735.1 of Eptatretus burgeri. Taxonomy (NCBI): domain Eukaryota; kingdom Metazoa; phylum Chordata; class Myxini; order Myxiniformes; family Myxinidae; genus Eptatretus; species Eptatretus burgeri. Next base: position 13,953,590 of record NC_140975.1, on the reverse strand, counting down.
TTGGTGCTGCTTAAGCAGTCTCCGTGGCTATTGGGCACAATCCTGGACGGGTCGCCACTCCGACACAGTGTACCAGCATGCTGGTACTCATTTTGCTGAACTCGGAAGGATAACAGGCCGAGTTAACCCCACCTGATATTAATTCAACAGATGAGCGGGATTTGAACTCAGGACTCAAGGATCCAAAGCCCACCATCCTCACCATTAAACCAACACCAGGCATATTTTCTTAGAGAAGCAGGTTTTACGATGCAGTGCAATTCTGCCATACCATTTACTGTATAACTGCTGCTTCAACTGGGGTACCTGACTATTCTGTTGCAGTTGATGAAACTATAATGTCCATATTACTCTCCTCCAGGAGAATCTTGCTGAGAAGTGTTTCCAAGATTTCCATCAATTTAAGCCAAACAGTGATGCATGTGCCCATCCTCGGTAAATAGTGAACTTGGTAGTACAGAGAACTAATTTGGCTAAAGCTCTACTGAAGATCTATATCTGGTCTGGATCTCGAAGCTATCATGAGTCTGGAAGATAGTGACAAGTCTGCCTTCATCTCTATCATCTTTGTCTTTCAAATTAACTCTCACCTTTCGGCATGCTGAGTTACAAGTTTTCAGTTTAAATTTTTTCATCGGTGACCAGAATTTTACATTGTTTGTCATAATGCGTTCTTTGATGAATACAGATAGTTGTTCTTTGCCAGCTTCCTTGAGTCAATACGTACTGTATCTCTTTATACATCATGAGGGAAAACACGCTTCGTGATAATGTGCATTGCACTGCACTTGCATTGAAATGGGTTGGTTGTTGATTTAAATGCTTCCTTCAACTTCTTTACATTCCTATCCTAAAGCTTGCCTGCATACTGGCAAAGATGGGTCACGGTGTGTTTCTTTGGTTGAAGTGGATGTTCCCATCATTTTCTCTGGTGTGAAAGCTATTCTTGTTAGTTCTGGGTCCGTGAGGGAGAACTATGCCCTCGCTTTCTCATTGAGAGTTATCCCGACAAGTCTGGCTTGGACCTTCAGTCTCTTATTTCCAGATTCATCAGCATCAAGGACGCAGAATAGAATCTTGCTCTTGTTTACTACCCATTTCCTTTATATGTACTGCTGCCATATAATTGGATCTGAAGATTATAGATTGTTTACTTCTGATAAGTACAGACGAATCAATAATCATATGAGCATAGTTCTGTCAATCGAAGGCCAAAATTGTACTTGATAAAGGCTTGAAGAGCTGTCAGATTAAGCTCTCAATCTGATACCCGAACTGATCATGGAAATAAAAGCACTGTTTCTACCATATCCATGTACTGAAGGTGCGTGCTACTGAATACAGGTTCATTTTCTTCCCTTTGTTTAGCAAAGTGCTTCATACCTTCCAAAATATTATGTTCCTGCAGTGCGGATAACAGAATGAAATGTGCTTTCTTGATGTCACCAACTTTACCCACAGCCAGAGCTTATTGCAATTTTTAGCTCGCCTGTTCTAAGAACAGAGAGCTATAGTGATACCCCCGGCGTGAGCGTCAGCGTGAGCATGAGCGTGAAAATGTTAAAGTTTTTGGTGCAAGTTATTTTTTCCTTTCTCATGTTTTTATCTACCACACTATTTTTATATGCCCGATATATATATATATATATATATATATATATATATATATATATATATATATATATATATATATATATATATATATATATATATATATTCATATATACACGAGTGATACCCGTGCACATGCACGGGATAGCATTACAACATAGCTGGTAGCAGATGACAGACCGTACACGGGGAATGACAAAAATACGCATTGTGCAAAATGCAAGTTGTACTATGGAACGCCAAGACTTCCCAAACATTATCGGCATGTCCGCTAAGTGCCACAGCAATTTCATAGGGATCGTGTGACGGCGAGCCGAGTTTTAGTGTGCAAGCTTGGTATTATATATATATATATATATATATATATATATATATATATATATATATACATATATATATATATATATATATATATATATATATATATATATATATATATATATATATATATATATATATATTGGGGCATATTATGTGTCGTCTATGTGTCCGTCCGTCCGTCCGTCCGTTCCTGTCCGCACTCTAACTCCCAAAGTTTTCAACTTTCATGTTTCATATTTGGTACATAGGTACAGACTGTGGAGACGGTGTGTCGTGACATACGTTCGTCATCTAAAGTGGTTGCCATGGCAACCAGGATGCTGTTTTCCATCCGTTCCTGTCCGCACTCTAACTCCCAAAGTTTTAAACTTTCACGTTTCATATCTGGTACATAGGTACAGACTGCAGAGACGGTGTCGTCACATAGTTTGTCATCTAGAGTGGTTGCCATGGCAACTAGGATGCTGTTTTCCATGTAGTAGCACAATTCTGTATATACCTTCTTCTTCGGGCGTGTATTGTGCTCACTTGCGCTCTTGTTACTGATTACAATATACAAATACATATATTGCTTTAAAATTATTTGGATCAGATTTCACTGCAAATCTTTATAAAAATATATTAATTATTATACTAGTCTTTTTAAAACGATAAATGTATAAACAGGTGAGCATTATTGGGTGGCTTTTACACCAACTCTCTGGTTATTTGAATGCTGTTATATTTTTGCAGTGTCCTGGCCAGACTTCTCTCGGATAAATAGACTTAAAGACTTAAAGTTGAAATAGACCTCTTGAAATAGACTTCAAGTGCTGACACTGCTGTGAGGTGGGCTTCTATAGCTCTTTGAATATGTTTCCCTTCAAGGATCTGTCTCGTTGTTGCTGGTCCCAAAAGGTGACATTCTACCCACAATTCTGGAATACCACTTCCCTCTCTAAAGAACCAATAGTTCGAAATTGAGCAATGATAGTTGATGTGCAGTGCACCAGGTTATAGAAACCATTTTTGTTGACAGTCTCCTCGAGCCATCTCTGGATGTCTTAATGATTTGCATAGAGCCATATCGAGTGTCACTACACCTGCTGTACCTGCTACAACTACTACAGTGTTCAGCCTTTCAAACTGTTGCATGAAAGTAAGTTATGTTGACCTATCAGTAGGCGATACTTGAATCATGGGCAACACAAACTCTTTGTGATAGATTTCTCTTCAGGTTTCAAGTGAATTACAAGCTGACCAAGTAGAAGCTAACCATTATAAATTGTCAGACTCAGTGGCTTCAGGGATATCAATATTGTCCTCATCTAGTTTTCCAGTAGATGAGATGTAAGCCTCTCTTATAACCATCCAAGCCAAATCAGGAATCTCTGTATCATCTAACGATGTACTTATGTGTGCAGATACTGGACTGATCTGGAGAGTTAGACAATATCTATTCCAATTTGTGGGAATGTGACATGGCAGTATTGCAGTTAGACCGTCACATAAGGTTCACAACGATCGATCATTTGAGGCATTCACAGACATTGGTGTGATTACATCTTAGCAAACTTTGTATATGTCATAACAGTCCCATGTAGAATTATTTTCTCATCGACCATGTCTTCTGAAAAGTTTAAATTATTAGCCACGCAAACTATGAACCTAATTGGAATGATGTCAGGAGGGATGTAGATACCATTATTCTCTTGTATCCTGTGCATAACACAAGAAGCAATCTGTGTTTCCTTTCTCAAGACATGATTGTACTCAACAGAACAACCTAAACCAGGGAATAGTTGTACAAGCCTGCTGCTGTGTGTAAAACTGTGAAGAGTTAATCAAACTGTGACCTGAAGAGGTAACTGATGTTTGTGATGAAGATCTAAGGACACTTTATTCTGAACTTGCCTCTGCGTTAGACATGCTGACATCAATGTTTATGACAGTACTTTTACTCTCACATCTATATCTACCTTCTTTCGATCTGTTGATATTTGGGTCTTCCCTTAAATGCACCATTTGAAGAACATTTGAAGTTCACTTGGCATCACTTCACTTTCACCTTTGCAGAGTGAGCCTTCAAACACCCAATGCTTAAACTTCAGCATTATCCATTGAAGGATCTTTGCAGCTCAGAATAAGGACGTGAGCTCACAGTTAGACTTTGTCATGTGATCATTGTTCGACTCTGCATCAGACAGAAGAGCATCTCTTATGGACTTCATTGACACTTCCTTGTCGTTCATTAAGGCATTTTGGACTGGTAAATTCAATGCCTTCATCTGATAGTTGTATTTCAATGAATATTTTCAGTTGCTTCCGTGTCATAAGGGCTGACTCATCGACACCACTTGCAAAACCTATGGACTTGTACTTTTCTTCTTAGGTATCCATGCTTAAGACTTGTCCTTCAGAGAAAGCTTCAGATGACACATTTTAAAATTCCACGTCATCTGCGCCTCAGAAACTATATTTGGATGACCCATCATTGTTATTTTACCTTTACTATCTTCCTTTCTGAGCACATGACTGACATTCTTAGTCCAGCAATTTGCATGCTACATGACATCGACTACATGTGCATTGGGTGGATTCATAGCAGCGTTTAGATGTACACAAACTTTATCTTCAGCAACTAAGTGTGTCAGGAATTATTTGTTGGCTTGTGGAAGGCTTTCCATCGGATTGTTGCTGCTGCGCTTCATTAAAGTTCCTCTCCACTCTTTCGTATTTACGCTTGTCCAGAAGTAATTTGTTGCATAATACTGTACATGCCGTGAAGCATTACGTTCCTTGAATGCTTCTACACTTGTATCACCATCAAATTGGTCTCTTATTGAAATACACTTTTATTCTCTCCATCTTGCATGTTTCACAATGTAATCGACAAGTTTGTTGTAAATATTGTGAGTTGGATTTAAAACATGCGGTTCAGAAGACTGATATTGACAAATGAAGCACAACTCTTCATTTGGTCGTTTTCTCTTTGTAGATGTGCGTAACATCACATTTAACAGATATTGAATCATTGTCTGTTCCTTACTTGCCTCCTGTAATAAGAAAATGAATAGGGATTAGGAAAGAATATGGCATGAATTAAAATTAAATAATACATACAAATAAAAAATACATAATTTCAGTGATAATAGTAAAGATAAACCATTTAACACATTATATTATTCTTTTGTAGCAACATTACCTTTCATTTGATACCATACAACCCGTATTTTATGTGAAAAAATTAAATAAACATGTATGCAGACTGAATCACTGAACACTATTTTGTTATTTTAATAACTCCGCTCTGCCAAGGCTGTGAGTTAGGCACCATTGAAATTTGTGATCTGCATGATCTAACAAAATTTGACAACACTCCCATGTCTGTACCACTAAAGGTCCCACAGGACATGTTTTCTCTACATTTGCTGACAGATTATAAGTTTGAAGTTTTGTATCGACTGGACAAGTCGTTCCTGAGAAAAAAAAAATCAGTGAAAATATATAGATGTACACACGCGCGCACACACACACACACACACACACACACACACACACACACACACACACACACACACACACACACACACACACACGCATTACAATCGGCTTTAAACTTCTTCCAGGCAAGACTAACCAGAGAGTTCAACATCCCGTGCATTCTTGTGAAAATCACCTGGAAAAGTATTTTAAACATTTGCTTTGTGTTTCTGAGCATGATCTATATTAGCTTTGTTCATGAACTTTAAATACCAGGCATGATGGCAACAATGCAAAGCCTTTGGGTCAAATGGAGCAATCTAGTGCTGAACTTCGGCTGACTGTTCTCGGAGAAACTGACGATTTTGGAACGTTTTTGAAAAAAAGTTGCGCTAAACAAACAGATCTTTTGGAAGAAGTTAGCGCTGTCTTTTCATGCTAGGCACCGTCATTTTGTCTGAATCTTGCTGTTATTCTGCCCTCAGAGCACACGTCACATTTGATTGGTAGAGACGAAGTATAATTTTGCCCAGGTACGACTTAACTAGTCGTTTTTGGAAGTGAAACAAGGCAGTTGGTGCTCTACAGTGTTCAAATAAATAATTCAATTGAAATAAAAGAAAAGTTTTTACATGCTGTCCAAAAAAAAAAGGAAAAAAGATTTTTGTCGTAAAAAAACAAACGAAAGAAAAAATAAAATTTTCCACCAAGAATGCACCTACTTTTACACCACCTTATTTATAACTGGTTAAATTAGTTCTTCGTGTCTGTTGTTTATGTACGGTACACTTTGACGTCCCAAAAATAGCAAGTTTCCTGCTTGGAATGATTTTCCATTTTGTCTGACTGCCAGACAGACTGACAGACTGAGCAATAGCTTTACCGCATGTGCGTATACACTCCCAGGATGAGACTCCATGCAATTTGCCAAATTCAAAGCCACTACTGCTAAACTGCAGGTTCGTGTTCCGATTCATGTTCCAATTTGTCTTATTCAGTGTTCAAAATATAAAATTTAATTGAAATTACGCATTCCTCGATCATAAAAACAGAGTGAACCAATTGCTTAACTAACATATATATATATATATATATATATATATATATATATATATATATATATATATATATATATGTATATATATATATATATATATATATATATATATATATATATATATATATATATATATATATATATATATATATATACACACACACACACATATATACATTTTTTCTATTTTCTTAGTTTTAGCCATTTCTAACATTTGCTATAACTGTGTAAAGTAGACAAACCAGAAGAAAATATTTCAGGAAGTTGCACATGTGTAGTTCCCTTTTTCATGACTTGTGTGTGAGATGTGAGTTTATTCCATAAACCTCCATTTACAAACCAAAACTTCCTCAACTTAAACCCAAGAACGATTGTGGATAAGTATTTAAAATTTTCTTCGCCTATCCCAAAGTGAATTGAATTATTTTTGTTAATTTTCTCTGGAGTCACAAAAGAATACTGGGAATGTAAAAAAAAATGGTTGTGGTTGGGAAGATTTCTTTTCAAAATTGAAGGAACCACCACCAATATGTGTTGAGCAGACACAATTCAGGCCTGACTTTAAGATAACCATTGGAATGTAAAGAAAATGGTTGTGGTTGGGAAGATTTCTTTTCAAAATTGAAGGAACCACCACCAATATGTGTTGAGCAGACACAATTCAGGCCTGACTTTAAGATAACCATTGGAATGTAAAAAAAATGGTTGTGGTTGGGAAGATTTCTTTTCAAAATTGAAGGAACCACCACCAATATGTGTTGAGCAGACACAATTCAGGCCTGACTTTAAGATAACCATTGGAATGTAAAAAAAATGGTTGTGGTTGGGAAGATTTCTTTTCAAAATTGAAGGAACCACCACCAATATGTGCTGAGCAGACACAATTCAGGCCTGACTTTAAGATAACCATATGACCTTCATCCTGTGCAGGTATCATGGGCCAGGTGTAATTATCCTCACAATGTAGAGGAGGCTTTACATGACTGCAATAAGCATATAATGTGACCTAACATCCTTTTGATCATCACAGTGATATCAGATGTTACAAAATCCAAGGTTTCTTGATCGGTTCATGTCAAAATAGCAGTTGAGTGGAGTCAAAAACTGAGTTTATAACAAGGATAAACACAATGCAACATGAACACACCGGCATGGCACTGTGCACAGCAAAACAAACGGAAATGGGTATTCTCTCCTCTCCTCCATGCTCTCACTCTGCTCTATAATCTATGTCCTCACTCTGTCCAAGAACATTCGCAAAAACCTATCCCTTTAGAAACTACTCGAAATAACGAGCTGGTTCTACATCCAAATGCCATTAAAAATTTCTCCCCAATATGAGATGGTTGAAGATCTGGATGTCGCTAGAAATTCCCTTAACTTTCATGATCATACCAAATGTTTTACAATGAACATCTCACCCCAACAAACATTTCTGATTCTGATGTAACATACTCTGTTACCAGAGGGGTGGTGCTGCAGAAGCAGTTTCTTGGCACGGGTTACACTGGGTGGTTTGTCATTACCTTCTCAGTAGTAGTTATGGCAGGAATTTATAATTTGTTCAGGGCACCAGTGATAGCTCACCTTCTCTTCACAAAGGACACCATGGGATCTTTAATGACTAACAACTAATTCTTGCAGACAGGACATCAAGTTTAGCATCCATTAAGGGGACAGCACACACATTGATGAATCACCCTGCCTGGGAAACAACAGGCTGATAGCGTATAGCTGGATCGGCATTCAAACCCGAGCTATAGACAGTTCAGAGGTGAGTGTGTATACCTCTAGGCCGGGCGTCGGCAACCTAAATCAGGCCGCGGGCCACTGGGCCACGTTCGGGCCACCTCGCGGGCCGCACCCCCCTCCCAACCCGAAAAAATAACAAACACACCTAAAATCAATGATAATAAATGTAATTGTAAATTGAACCTTAAGACTTGCAGTAATCACAATGTGAAACAATGAATGTGAAGGCTAGTGATTCTTTGATGCAGACAGAGAGTCAATGTCCGGCTTGATGGAGCAGGAGGCCAGGAGGAGGACGTCTTGAAGATGAGCGTCTGTAAGCTGTGCTCTCGTCTTGTTCTTCGTCAGATTCATGCACCTGAACAGCTCCTCGCAAGAGTATGTGGACCCGAACAATGAAGCTAAGCGCAGGGCCTCCCTAACAAGAGCCGGGAAAGCACGGGAGGCTGAGAGCGAGTGCCAGAACTTCATTGGCGACAAAAGAGCAAACTTTGCGCGGTGGCTCTCTGAGCACTGGAGCTCAATGAGCTCCAGCTGATGGTCGTCAGCCACATCCACAGAATCCACATCAAAGGGAGTGGAGAAAAGAATATATGTGGAATATATGTGGAAGAATCATATGTCCACATATGTTAAACTTGCCGTCGGTTCAGAAAAATGTTTCGCGGGCCGCACCTAATGGAAATCCGGACAAGGTGCCGCGGGCCGCACGGGAGGAGCTCGCGGGCCGCATTTGGCCCGCGGGCCGCAGGTTGCCGACCTCGGCTCGAGGCCATCCTGATAGCCCTCAACAAACAAGACGCAGTCATATATCCATCCATTGAGATGATATTCTGTGTAGAGTGTTGGTGCTGCGTAAGCAGTCTCTTTGGCTATTGGGCACAATGCCGGACGGGTCGCCGCACTGACACAGGATACCAGCATGCTGGCACTTATTTTGCTGACCTCGGAAGGATGACAAGCAGAGTCAACCCCACCTGGCATTAATTCAACATTCGAGTGGAATGTGAACTCAGGATCCTAAGATCCCAAGCCTAACACTAACCATTAAGCCAACAGCAGGCATACAGTCATATTATAATAAACAATTTTTCCTTATCGAATCACAACCAAGCACTGAACACACCACACTGCCCAGCAGTCACTCATAAACAGTTTGTTACTTTATAGTTGGTCGTGCCTTCATTTTTGAATCATTGGCACTTTGTTTTTACGGTCTATGTAAGTAACATCGTCATACCTGGGATTAGCTATCCTGTTGAAAGGAAATCATCAAAATGATGTCAATTTTGCTTTATCTCTATATTATCATGAAAACTATTATCATAATTGCTATATGCTGTGGTTACTGTTTATTCGGCATTATTATTGTTAAGCTTGCTTTCAATCATGCATTACCAACGTTCAGCTCAAGTGACCAGGTTCAGACTAACTGCTGTTTTCTTTCAGGTTGTCTTTCTGATCAGAATGCTGTGAGTTTCATTTACTCGCTCTTTTTATCCATCCCATCATTTTATCCATTCATTCGATTTTTTTTTAACACATTCAGTAATTCATCGGGAATAAACATTTATTCCATCTCCTATTAAATATTCTTCGTTCCTTAATTTTCCAGATTTTCCTACTTATTTACTTTCTTTCTTTTTTCTTCATAATCATCACTCGGATTGTTTGCCATTCAACAGAGAGAATTTCAATCAAATTCATTCATCTGTTCTCTGCAGTTCCTTCACTCATTCGCTCAGAATATAGTGTTCACAATATGTTCATTAGTTCACTTTAATCATTTTCACAGGCTTTTGGTTTCTTGCAGAATGAAGAGGAGGAGGTGACGTATGCCGTCTTAAGCGATCGACTCAACTACTATTCTCCAGCCCCAATCTCAGCAAGATCCGTTGACACTCCTCACTCAATGCAAGATGACTGCGTCTACGCTGTGATTAAACGTTAAACATCCAGGTATCTGCACCAACAGCACCTCATTCAAAAATCAAGATTTACCACCAAGAAGTTCGCCTGCTGGCAAAAACGCAATTGTTTATTCATTCATTGAATTCTTCCTCACCGTACATCACTTGTACCTGAATATATTTAGGTGTTTATCTTGTATCGTGACGGGAATCTAACACAGACTATGTACCTCTGTACTACCCTGTCATCTTAAAAGGAGCTTGACCACATCTAGGAAAAAAGGAGTCCACTTGATTGGATCCTCACCCATTAGTCTCAGCATCCATCCATGTCACCCATGAGTACATCATGGATCCTGGAACAAGCGCATGTCATGAGTTTAATCATTAAACCATGACATACCCTGGCTACAAGATGATCGGTTATATCAAGCATAAGTTTACAAATGTGTGATAACTTCATGAAAAACAAAATGTCGCTGGCGTTTCAGCTGTGCCCTTCATCAGATTTGTTTTGCTTCCCACGGATGTTGACGGAACCTTTATTTACAGGAAACACAGCAACACCTCACCAAGGCTACTTTGTCAGAATCCACCAAGCCTGCAGCCTCTATCATCTTAAAGGACAAGGACAGCAGGTGCATGGAAACATCACCTCCTCCATGTTCCTCTAAAAGTGACACACCATCCGGACTTGGACATGTATCACTGTTGCTTCATCGCTGGATCAAAATATTGGAACTTCCTTCCTAACAACATTGTGGGAGCACGATCACCGCATGAATTGTGGTGGTTCAAGGAGACAGCTCACTACCACCATTCTTAGTGCATTTAAGGATTTGCAACAATTGCGAGCAAATGCCATTGATGCCCATCGCTTGGAATTGAAAAATATATGTTGTCAAATGTAATGTCTTAAGTCGTTTTATGGTACGTCTGAGTTGAAATGCAACAGAGTCTTACATCTTCTCTTTGTTTTCGTATAAAAGGACGAAATGAAAATTCAGAAATACTTTCCCATTCCATTTTGAGAAGTTTATTTTAACACAGTGGTCAAATGTCGAGCTATCAACTTGGCAGGCTTCCTGTTGATGTAGGAAAAGCAGAAATTGTGTGGCAAGAACTGCAGTAACAATCTTACATCATTCAGTTACGTGCGTGATGGTGAGGATGAGTCGAGTGTTGAGGAGGAGGGAATTGGAGGGGATAGGAAAATGCAAGGTGTGGTGATGGAAATTTGTGGCTGGGATCTATGGTCGGAGTTGGGGCTGAAAGGCTTGGCAGGTATTTGGGGGACATGAAGCCTGGTATTGTGTAGGCGGTGGAGCAGCTGGGTTGCACGGTGAAGATGGATTGGGAGCTGGAAAACATGGTGAGGAATTGGGGCTTTGAGACACGGCTTAATCCAACTTTGTCTTCACATTTGTTCCACTTCCAGATTGGGCCCACGATTAACATGGAGGAGGAAGGACTTGCACATGTCAAACAGGAACTTTGCTTTAATTTTAAATCTTTGTGGTTTGGGATTCTTCCCAAAACTGCATGATGGCTTTTATTGTTGACACATGGTCAATTTGCTGAAGGGAAGATGTACATACTGTATTCGCTTTTGTGCCTGCACAATGAACGAGCACTTCGAAATGTTTGTATTTCAACAACTGTTTATTGCAATCGCATAACAGATTAATTTTGTTTTATGCTTCTTTTTTTTTTCATCGAATAATGTTGCGTTTGAGCTGTTTCCTTTGTTCATGACTGCAACATGGATTTTCTTTTCCATCAATTTTTGTCTTTGAAAGTGTCTTTCTGATTTGCATCTCACCTTGATGATTTCAGACTTTTAAAATAGTACGTACTGCTTCCTTGCTTGACGTTCAACATTTATAAAGACAGAGTATGGACAATCCCCATAGGTTGGTATCCATGGGGAGGAGGAAATTCCTCCTTAGGAAATGCACCACTGAATGCATTGAGAAAGGCAATGCCATTGTTGTAACGTCACTGGTACCCAGAGTACCTCGGGAAGTGGCTGCACTTCCCCCAAGCTCAGTGACTTTGTGACACCTAACAGTTTTGCATTGTGTGTGTGTGTGTGTGTGTGTGTGTGTGTGTGTGTGTGTGTGTGTGTGTGTGTGTGTGTGTGTGTGTGTGTGTGTGTGTGTGTGTCAGCTCCACAACGAGCCTGATATCCTTTAAAAATATTGTTTGCACTTAGCTGGAATAAAATCAAACATTATTATTATTGGAAGTGAGGAAGGTGAAGGAGTTATAGACAACTACTACTGATACTACTGCTGCTGCTACTACTACTACTACTACTACTAATACTACTACTACTAATACTACTACTACTAAAACAATGGTCACAATTGTTCCTATCTTCTTGTGGGGTCGGCTGGGGAACATTTTCAGTCGAAGTCTTTCATGAACAGGCAGGTCGGTCCTGACGTGCGATCAAATTTGATTTGGGCAGGAATTTGTCATTTCATCAGGGTATCGGTGATAACTCACCTACTCTTCATGAAAGACACCATTGGATGCTTAATGCAAACCAACCAAAACTGCTAGCAGACAGGTCCTCTGGCTTAACATGCATCTGAGAAATGGTATATGTGTTTATGGCTCGCCCTGCATGGGAAATGCCAGGGTGGAAGTTTAAAGCTGGGCCAAGATTCGAACACAGAGGAAACAGCTCAAAAGCCAGTGCACATACCTCCAGAGTCGAGACCCTCCAGCCAACCCAGAGAGAAACATGCATGAACAATTTGAAATAAAAAAAAATATATAAGGTTTAAGGAGTTGATTATTCAATAGAAAATTAAAAAAAAAAATTCGTAAAATGAATCAGTTTGGAGAAACTATTTTGTATATTGATGTATCATTTCGTTAAAAGTGTGGAATTATTGTTGATTCAGGAATAAAAATTTGTTTCTTGAAACGACACCAGCAAATGCATCTCATTCTGACTTCCTATGCAGGCTCATCGAGGAGGACTACAAGTGGATTATGATCATTGCTTTTGTTGAAAGTTGTAAAAGAACAATGTTCTGATTTTTTTTTTCTTTCCACTGCTAAAGAATGAACTTGCACATAATTATGTCTGCATCCGCTTCTTAAACTTGATGAAAAGAAAGTTTTAAAAAATGTACATTTTATTAATGTGTTCTCCGTATTCTCATAATCAAGGTTTGTTGAAGATTTGATGACAAAAGCTCAATTGGTAAAAATGTTAAGGACGAGACAGCCACACTGAAGCTTAATGGTAAACAAAGAAGCAAGGAAGCGATTTTTAAAAATAGGGGCAATACCCCTGGGCGCTCACTTGGTAGCGGCTGGAGAAGATAACCAGGCAACCGTTGGTAGATGTGGATGAGGAAAAGCCTGATTTTTATTTTTTCATGCCATGAACAAACTTTGACACAACACGGGCGATGAAGGTTGTGGTCACGTTTCATTGAAATTGTGTGTATTTTCTGAGGAAGTGGCAAAGACCTATTTTGTGGGGTCAAACCTGGACCCACTTTGACCCCCGGTAGACCCCTGAGACCCTGATTCTTTTTTAATGCCGTGAAAAAACGAGTTGCAACGTAATGCGTATCATTTTAGGCAAGTTTGGTCCTAATCATAACAGTTTCGGAGAAGAAGTTAGTTGCAAGTGTTTCTGGAAAGACGGACTGATGGACGAACGATGCACCATCCCATAAGTTCCCCGGAATTACGTTTAAGGTGAGCTAAAAACGAAGTGTCTCATGTTTGGCACACTGCTTGTGGGATAATAATGGCTATTTTAAAGTCACAATAACTTTGTCCTTTCACATTTTGATCAAATTTTTAATTATTTTCTCCATATTTTCATAATAAAAATTTGTTGAGATTTTATGACAAAAGATCAGATGGTAAAACATTTCCGGCCTGAACAATCACACACACACACACACACACACACACACACACACACACACACACACACACACACACACACACACACACACACACACACACACACACACACACACACACACACACACACACACTTGTGAAGCTTGGCGATGGGTGGTGAAGGAAACCGATTCACGGCTAGAGCAGAAACAGATGAAGAAAGGACAAATTATAATGGGCAGAATGACGAAGGGGAACAGAGGGGTCGGGGAGAGGATAAGGAGGAGAATGATGAGGGATAACGTAATCTGGAAGAGGAGCTGGTTAATAAGATACAGGAGGTGAGAATGACACCAACTGAAGGTCAACGATTAATTTGACGACGTAATAATAAACAAAACACCAATCACACAGAACAAACAAATGTTTTCTTCAGCCTCCCTGAAAGAAATAAACATCGTGAATTTTGCAGCAGCACTACTCATTCAGGGAAATGTAACAACAAAACTCCATAAGAACAGAACAGATTCCACAAATAAAAACCAAGTACCACCATGGAAGCAAAGACGAGAGAGATGGAATGAGATGTTCAAAAAAGAGACAGGACAGATTCACAAATTCCAAAGAGGAAATCAAGGCCCAAAACTAAAGAGGAGAATCCAAAATATATATATATATATATATATATATATATATATATATATATATATATATATATATATATATATATATATATATATATATATATTTGAAGACAAAGACCGAGAGGTAAAGTTTGCTGAAAAACTCAAAATATAAATGATAACAAGGAAAAAAAAGAAAAAAAAACCTTTGACATGGCTAACAGCAGGAGAAAACAAGGTCAGATGTTTGACAACAACACAAAAAGATTCTACGAAGAACTAGGGAAATGGAATCAGATTGTATCATCCCCTCCTGAAGAAGATGTACTTGAACAATTCTGGAAAATAATCTATTAAGATTGAAAAGAATACAATGAGGAGGCGGAGTGGATCCGAAACCTGGAAGAGAAGAAGCAACATCTCGAGGAAATTCGCCCAGCAATAATCTTTGGAGAAAAGACAAGACAACAACTTGCAAAGATGGCAAAGTTCAAAAGACCTAGCCCAGAGAGGATTCTGCACTTCTGTTCAAAGCAATTTGATTCTCTCCACGTTCACTATGCTCGAGCATTCATTGAACTTTTCCAAGGGGATCAAGAAATGCATGAATGGCTCACAGAACATACCACCTTCCTCATCCCAAATCTGAAGAAAGCCAACTACCTCACAAATACCAGCCAATAACCTGTCTACCAACAACATACGAAGTATTAACAGGAATCATCACAGAAACAATGTACCACCACCTAACACAACAAGGAAGCCGAGAGGCAGAACAGAAGTAATGCAAGAAAGATTGTTACGGAACAATAGACCACTTGCTACAAAACAAGATGATACTCCAAAACTGCAATACGAGAAGCACCAAATTGTCCACAACCTGGATAGACAATAAAAAAAAAAGCTTTTGATAGTGTCGCACATTTATGGATGATAAAGTGCATGCAAATGTACAAGATAAATCCCCAAATAATCAAGCTGATTGAGAAAGCCATGGATCTGTGGAATACTAATCCTGCAGCACTCGGAAGGAAAGATCGAAATACTAGGAGTGAAGATATGATGCAGGGTCTTCCAAGGAGACAGCCTTCCCCCCCTCCTGATTTGCCTGGCCCTAGATTCACTTAGTAACCTCATTAATGAGCAAGGACACGGATACACCCCTAACAACCAATAAAAGAACATCCAAAGAAACAAGAAAGGTGACATATCGACTTTACATGGATGATTTAAAACTCTTTGTACCAAATGCCAAAAAATTGACAGAACAACTGAAATTAATGAAACAGAACTCCGATGACATCCAAATGGAATTTGGTCGAGATAAATGTGCCAAGTGCACATTCGTGCAAGGGAGACAAACAAAAATGGACAACGTAAAAATCGACCATAATACAACAATACAGGAGCTAGACAATGAACCATATAAATACCTTGGAGTAGAAGAGGGCCACAAAATATGTCAAAAATTAAAATTGCGCAAAACAATTACCAAATAAAAAAATACATCCCCAATGATTGCAAAAAAGACAAAATAAAAATACAAGACAAAATATCAACAGAAATAGTGACAACTTGGAGAAAGACAAAAGAACAGGGAAATACATAATAAAGAGTTGGACAGATAGGGGATAGACAAATATGAATCAATGGAATGGCTAAGAAGATGTCAGCGCAATTGGCACGGAGAAGGAATCATTATAAATGCCAAAGACCAAGGACAATGCAAGTATGGCTTTAAAAAATGGCAGGACTGAACCAATCGGACAAGTGTAGATTTTGCAAGGTGGAAACAAAAAGCATGACCAACCTCCTATCGGGATGTAAAAAAAATCTCATGTCATAACCGCTGTCCACAAAAAGGCACAACAAGGTATGAAGAGTAATCCACTGACACATCTGCAAAAATCTCAATATCCCAGTATTTTTTTGTATACACTGTCGAGGCTCACATGAGAGCAAACACACAGAACATACAACAAGGGGAGCAGGAGATAAGAGGGGCAGGAGAGGGAAGGAAAAAACACTGGTGAACAGAGACATTAGGAGATGTGTGGGAGAGAGAGGGATCGGGCGCGGTACATGGGGTAAACAAGATGGACACTACAGGGACTTTCAAGAATGAAAACATGGAATTTGTAGGAGGTGGGTTTGGGGTGGATTAACGGGGATATAAAAAATCATGGCTTTGGATGGGGGTAGATAAGAGATGGTGGTGAACATCTGTTTTGAAGACCTGGAGGGAAGAGTTGGATTGAAGAGTGTGTGAGAGTTGTGTGTGAGTCTATCCTTTCGAGTTTTGACCATCTGAAATATTTTAAGCATATACCAGAAAAATGTATAGTCTTCTTGCAAAACAAAGACTATACTTTTTGCAACAAGTAATGTGCAAAATCGACCTACCCAGAAGGTGGGTCCTGTGTTATCTAATATCTTACCTGTTGTGGGGAAGAGGTGTGTGTCTGGAAGGAGAGATGGGGTGGGAAGAGGCAGGGGATTGGTGGGATGAGGGAGGGAAAGGGGTGGGTGGAAGGGAGGAGGCAGGGGAGGGATGACAGAGGGAAAAGGGTGAGACGGGAAACGGTGGGAGGAGAAAGGGGAGAGGGTGGGGGGAGGAAGGGGAGAGTGTGGGGGGAGGAAGGATAGAGGGTGGGGGGAGGATGGGTAAGCGATGAGGTGGGAGTCCAGAGGGAGGGGTGGGGTTTGAAGAAGAAGGGGGGATGAGGGATAGGAAGGTGTTGGAGGAGGTACCCGCATTGCCCCTCATCCAAATTGATGATCAGAAATCAAGCCAGGGAGAAGAGGAAGGGTTTAATATCTGAAGCGATGATTGATTCTCTAACCTTGCTGATGATTGGGAGAAGGCTGATTGGTCTGTCGTTGCAGGGATCTGTTTTTGGCCCTTTTTATGCAGAGCGGTAATGTTTTCTGATTTCAAAGCAGATGGCAGATGACCTTGAGCAAATGAGAGGGTGAATAGAACAGAGAGAGAGGGTGAGCAAGATCAGTAGAGCAGGTTTTTAGGACACGTGGGCTGATGCCGTCTGGACCGGTTGCAGAATCTGATTCGAGGTTTGACAGCAAGCTCTCCACCTTGTCAGGAGAAAAGGACACAGAGTCCAGAAAGAGCTGGGTACGACGAGCTAAGGTGGGTACAGAAAGCGATGCGTTTGGGACACAAACTTAGAAGCAAACACAGAGTTTAGGCATTCAGCCTTTTTACATGCAGTGTTAGCTGTATGGCCATTTGAAGTAAGGGAGGGGATGGAGGGGGAACATACACCAGAAGCAGATTTGATTAGACTCCACCAGGAATTGGAGGAGGGAGAGAGGTTTGAAAGTTCAGACTTTTTTTTTTTTGTATACCTTGGTCGAGGCTCGTATGAGAGCAAACACACAACTCACAGCAAGGAGGCATGAGACAAGAGGGGCGGGAGTGGAAGGGACAAAACAGTGGGGAACAGACACATTAGGTGAACTGTGGAAGGGAGAGGGATGGGGATGGGACGGGGAACTTGGCTAAGAGAAGATGGACATTTCAGGGACTTTCAGGAAGGAAAGCAGGAGAAATGAAGGAAGTGGGCTTGGGTGGATTATCGGGGGTAGAAAAGATCGAGGATTTGGATGGGGGAAGATAAGAGGTGGTGGTGAACAGCTGTTTTGAAAGCCTGGAGGGAAGAATGGGAAAGAATAGAGTGAGGAAGTTTATTCCAAAGGCGGGAAAAAAGAGGAATGAAAGAGTGAAGATGAGCAGTGATTCGTGATTTTGGTAGTTTTACCAGAAGGGGCTTGTTGACGGACCTTGAGCGCCCTGTGGAAATGTGGTGGGGACAAATCGCAGAGAGAGCAGGGGGGGCAAGGCTGGAGAGGAGTCGGTAGAAGACAGAAAGACCACCGACCAACCTGCGATGATTGAGTGAGAGGCCCAAAGACTCAGCTTCATTGCGGGAGATGCCGATGATCTTAAATGCCCTGGTTTCGACAGCGTTAAGCCGAGAAAGGTGGGAGGCAGGAGCACCAGCCCAGAGGGGAGAGCAGTATTCCATCAGGCTACAGACAAAAGCTTTGTAAGTGGTCAGGAGCTCAAGAGGGCCGAGGAAGGACTTAGCACGACGGAGGATTCCCAGTCGGCGACTGGCTTTTGAGACGAGGTTGGAAATGTGACTTTCCCAGGAAAGGTCATGGCAGATAGTGAGACCTAGAAGCTTGAAAGAAAAGACTTCTTCCAGAGGATTGTTGAGAAAGTGGATGGGGGGGTTTTGTAAACAGTCCTTTCGAAGAGACATAGTGAGAGTGTGAGATTTGTCTGGATTGAAAGACATGTTCCACGTGTTGGACCAGTTTGTGATTTTATCCAGATCTGCAGTGAGCGAAGAAGCTGCTGCTTGCCGGTCTGAGGGATGACAGATGGTACGGCAGAGGGTGGAGTCGTCGGCAAAGAGAAATAGAGGATTTTCCAGAGAGTCCAAGAGATCATTGATAAAAACCAGAAAAAGAACACGGCCCAGAACGCTACCTTGAGGAACTCCAGCCTGCACAGGAAGAGGGGATGAAAGAACTCCATTTAGGACCACACGTTGACTGCGACAGGAGAGGAAGTCTGCGAGCCATGAGTGGAGATGGCCTTGAATACCATGGGAAGAGAGTTTGGTGAGTAGGGCAGGGTGCCAGACTGTGTCAAAAGCACGTGATATGTCCAGGGATACGGCTCGGATTTCCTGTCTGGCATTGAGGACCTCCATCCATTGATGGGAGAGCAGAAGCAGCATATCCAGGGTAGAGTGACCTGGTCTGAAACCAAATTGATGATTGGAAATCAAGCCATTGGAGAAGAGGAAGGATTTCATATCTGAAGCGATGATGGATTCCATCACCTTGCTGATGATTGGGAGAAGGCTGATTGGTCTGTAGTTATAGGGATCTGTTTTTGCACCTTTTTTATGCAGGGCAGTGATGTTAGCAGATTTCCAAGCAGATGGCAGATGACCTTGGGCAAATGAGAGGGTGAATAGAACAGAGAGAGGGTGAGCAAGAGCAGAAGAGCAGGCTTTGAGGACACGTGGGCTGATGCCGTCTGGACCGGTTGCAGAATTTGACTCAAGGTTTGAAAGCAAGCTCTCCACCTTGTCAGGAGAAAAAGGATACATAGTCCAGGGACAGTTGGGTGCGACTGGGTAAAGTGGGTAGAGATAGTGATGGGTTTAGGACACAAGATTTAGCTGCAAACACCGAGTTTAGACATTCAGCTTTATCACGTGTGGAATCAGCAGTGCGGCCATTTGAGGTAAGGGAGGGGATGGAGGGGGAACATACACCAGAAACAGATTTGATTTGAAAAGAACTGAGATTGCCCTCAGTTGGGTTTGCTTTCCATGAGGCAAAGGCAAGTTGTTTCAGGACAACTGCCTCGCCACAAGCTTCAGTAAACCAAGGGCGGGAGGAAGGGTAAGACAACTGAACACGAGAGGGGATAAATCTGTGCATGAGGGAGAGCAAGTTTCTTTGAAAGAATTCCCAGGATGAGTTGATGTTTGAGAAAGTAGTGATAGGAGACCAGTCTGTAAGTTTGATGGCTGCTCGTAGACCCTGCCAGTCAGCTTGAGTGAAATGCCAGACTCGACGGTGGTGAGGTGGTTCTCTGATAACAGCCAGAGAGATGTCCACTTTGACAAGGACGTGGTCAGAAGAACCAATTGGAGCGAAGGAAGAGCAGCAGATATTGTCAGGGAAATTTGTCAAAACCAGATCCAGAAGAGATGGAGTACCATTGGTTGAGATCCGGGTCGGGAAGTTGACCGATTGAGTCAGTCCCAATGAGTCGCAGAAAGCTTTTGCTGAGGTGCCATGGTAGGTGAGAGAGGTACCCACACCTAGCCAACTGGCGTGATGACAATTGAAGTCACCACATAAGAGGAAGAGAGAGTTTGGATGAGAAGATAGAAGATGGTCCATGTTTTCGGATAGTGAGGTGTAGATGGAGTCATCACTGTTCGGTGGACGGTACAGTACACATATAAACATGAGGTGGGAGTGGAGGGGAAGCCGAAGCCAGAGGTATTCCTGGGGGTGTGGGGGAGTGAGAGCAGTGCATGGAGAGTGAGGAATAGAGTCTTTGATGAAGAGAGCAACACCTCCACCAGGACGAGGCTCAGGTCTGTCATACCGTAAGAGGGAGTAGCCAGGGAGAGATTCTTGGGAGTCAGACACGTCTTGGGAGAGGAAAGTTTCTGTTAGGCAGATAATGTCTGGTTTGTCAGTGGCAACCTGTATGGAAAGATCTGAAAGGTTTGAGTGAAGGCCCCGGATATTTGAGGTCCACACTTTTAATGAAGAGGAAGGGGAGGAGGCTTTGGGTGCAGGAGGTGCAGGGGGAGGGGGAGGGTAGGACAAGGGACGAGGGGGGCAGGTAGGGAGGGTTGCTGAAGGAGTGTGGGGTATTGCAGAATAACGAGGGGAGGGGGCCGAATGAGGAGGAGAAAAGGCTCTGTGGTGCTGGGGGAGAGGGGGGGACAAGAGACAAGGAAGAAGGCAGTTGAGGATTTGAGGAGGTGAAGTGAAGAGATGGAGGTGAGAGGGCAGTGGAAGGAGGCAGGTTGGTGGATGAGAGAGGGGGCAACTTTGAGAAGGAAGAGTGAGGGGGATGAAAGGTGGGAGAAAGGTGAGGAGGGAATTTTTGAGAGAGGTGAGAGGGAGGCTTGGAGGGAGAAGAGTGGGATGGTTGCTTTGAGAGTGAGAGTGAGGGGTGAGGGGAGTGAGTTGGCACTGAAGTTGGAAAAAAAGAATGGTTGATGGAAAGCGAGCATCCATGGCAAACTGTGGTTTTTAAAAGTTTTAGGTCAGAGGTCAGACTTGAGATTAGAAAGATGTTTTCTGGTTCTCCTGAGGGAAGACGCACACTTGTTCCGAGCTTGGTGGAAGGAACTGAGATTGCCTTCGTTCGAATTAGCCTTCCATGAGGTGAAGGCAAGTTGTTTCAGGATAACTGCCTCACCACAAGATTATACCATGGGTGTACCGTGGGCAGGAGGAAGGGTACGACAACTGAAGATGAGACAATTCTCGAAAAATCATGGAAACATGAACCTAAACCAATCATTGAAAACAAGGAAGTAATGCTGACATATGACCTGATGATCCAATTGAGTGTGAACTCAGAAAACGAACCACTATGACTGGACATAGAACTCAAGAGGGGTCTTCATGGTGTGTTTGTTTCTTCTCATCCACTGCCAAACTCTCTACCTCTTTACCTTCTCATGTCTTTCCAAACAGCTCTGGCCTTCCCTTTTCAAAAAAGCAGATTGTTTTCCTTCCTCAAAAGTCTCAGACTATTCTCTCTTTCTTCACTTTTCTATCTATGCAATTATTTTATTTAAGGCCTGGCCTCAATGAGGACTCATAGTCCACGACTGGAGCCTTCAACGTAAAAAAAACAACAAAAAAAACAAAGATCCTACAAACCATCCCTGGGAACATTACCACAAACGAACTACAGCTGGAGAGTTGAAGGTTGTCCGGGGCTCAGTGATGATCCTAAAAAGGGCCCTTGGAATAAAGCTCTGAGAACAACACATCTTCACAACTTGGCCCATGCATCAAGATCCTTCACCAAAACGAAGGTGGACACACACACACACACACACACACACACACACACACACACACACACACACACACACACACACACACACTTGCAAATGCACTGCAGGAGGGAATAGGATAATGATCACTATTAATGTTATATTTCTTGTTCTTCCTTTAACAAGGCTCCAATAATAGATTCTGTATGTCGGATACTTTGCACAATAACGAACTTCGTGGACTAAAACGTCGATAAGTAATTTAGCCTACTGATGGAGTTGTGGTGCTATAGTGGACAGAAAGCTGTTATTTTGATGATGCTTGCACTGCATGTACCGTATTGGGGAGTGGGAGGAAGAATGGTTAACAAATATACCACCATTTTGTGAATAGAGATCTGTTGGTCTACCCACAGCCCGTTATTAAGAGGCAGGTGTTCAGATATTCACCTTCACCACCGAAGGTGTTGGAGGTTATGTTTTCACCCCTTTATTTCTGTTTCTTTGTCTGTTTGTTTGTGTACAGGATATCTCAAAAAGTTGTGGACGGATCCGGATTGAAATTTTGTGGACAGGTTCGGTGTGAGACAAGGAGACGAACTGATTCGATTTTGGTGAAGATCCGGATCCGGATCGAGCTCCGAGAATTTTAAAGTGATTCTTCACCATTGAGAGATCTAAAAATGATATATCGCACGATATCTCAAAAAGTTGTGGACGGATTCGGAAGAAACTTGGTGGACAGGTTGGGTGTGTGACAAGGACGAATTGATTAGATTTTGGTGAAGATCCGAATCCCGATCTGGATGCGAGAATTATTTAATTCTTAAAGTGATTCTTCACCATTGAGAGATAGGGCCAAAAACGATATAGTTCTGTATAGCATTTTTCAAAAATGGATTGGGCATGATATGCTCTCGTGGATCAGGCATTACCTGGTGGAGGTATGCACTCGACTGAGTGCCCCTCCAGTTAATGTATTGTATTGATAACCAGTGCTCTTTCACCAACAAATAAACTGCTTTGGACAGCATATGTAAGTTTAAAAATTTTTATGGACTGGTCTACCAGCCTAAACTCTGCAATATAGAATGCTGCGAAACACCGGGGTGACAACTTACAGGTGGGTCGAGATTATAAGCCAAGGCTAGACAGCTCAAAGGTGAGTGCACGCAACCTCGAAGCTCTCATGCCAGCCCTGTGAATTATATGAGGAAGTTACTAAACTAGTGTGGAAAATAATTACAATGCACCAAAGAGTGCAAAACACGCATTTTAGAGTTTCCTTAAACGTTTGTGGTCAATTGCTTACTTCTGCATATGTGCATATTATTACTTTATTCAAAAACATTCTCGTGAGATTTATCTTCTTCAGTAAATGGTATCTATCTTCGATACTAATAAATGACAGTGTGTAGGTCAGTCAGTGCGTCTCCTCCATAACTCCAAAACCATGATACCTCGTGGCCCCAAACATTGTATGCATACTAATGGAACTCCAAGGAAGTGCATGGATGAAAATTGGGTGTTTGGGTTAATTAAAACACCTCCTTTGAAGATAATTAACACCCATATTTAATTACCCTTTATCATATCAAGACTTCATCATTTGTCAGCCTCTTTCTCAGCCCACTCTCGCTCGCTGGAGTCTTAATTTGCCACTTGTTTTGGCCTGCTCAACAATGCCTTGACTTGTAACAGGCCGCAACACTTTCTTAACGATAAAGCAACTGCATCAGCTCAAAAATATTTTTCCACTTTCCTCACTCATATCATCAAATGCCTCATCTTCATACCTACAAATTAATAGATACCTAGAAATGCTTATAAACGCCTGGAGACGCCAGTGTTCATGGCTATATTTCATTTCCACACATGCCATGACCTGTAGAATCTCTTATCCTGAGCATAATTCCAAAATTTAAACTGCGTAATTGACCTCAGCAGCAGTTCCGACCGCGAAAGACGTATTGATTTGTCCAATTCAGACATTGTTTGACATTCCGGGCATCTCCAAGTGAAGTTTGATATAACTGATCGCTAATGGCTTGCCAAGCCAGCCGTTCCTTATCAACCGTTTTGTTGGAGTGCTTGCTTCAGTGCTTAAGCCACTTGGCGAGCACTCTACAAGCTGCTTGGTTGTTCGTTTCAAATCCATGGCGAAACACGGCAACAGTACTTGCACTGTCACTCTGAACACATCGATCAACAGTTCAGGCCCCACCCACCTGTGTTGGGCCCTGTAGTGTAGTGTGGTGCCTTGCCCACTGAAAATGTTGTGCAATTTTATTTTTAGACGATACCACTTTGTTTAACCTTTTTGTGTGATCTGCTTTCATTATTCTCCCATCACTTCAACATAGATACATCTGTAAAAAAAAAAAAAAAATAGCATCCATCGACCTCATGTTCAGAGTTCCATCATGTTGGTTTGAGCTGTGAAAAGCATAGACTGACATTTTGTGTTCTCTGTTGTTTGATATATTGTTACGGATCTGGGGTTCGAGTTTTGCCATGAGGGGAAGCGCTCAAATTCCTCCCGAGCACCTGGTCCTGAGGCCACCAAGCATGGATAACTCCACGCTCTGGTGAGGTGTTAATAAACCACGAATGCTGATTGGTACTGCCAATCCTGGCAGGGTTTCACTACTTCGTGGGTACCTTACCTGTGGATGGCCACACCAAGGGGGGTCTCGTGCCCTTGATGCGTACTTGCATGGAACTTACTGTATCAGGTGCAGCCAAGCGGAGTTGCCAAGTACACACTGGCTAATCAAGAGCAAATCACGTGGGGGCAGAACTTTCCAGCTAAACTACCTGCTGACTATGCTGGACCAATGGGTAGATGACACAGTGATCTGGGTACATTTATACAAGTTTATTTACACAAATGAGGCAAAAATAAATAAATAAATGCAGGTGTTTACAAAAGCACAATAAAGAACACAGAGATGAAATTATATTAATACTACGCTTCTACAACCTTATCTTACATGAGGACTGGAAAAATCAGATTCATTCCTGATGAAATTAGAGTAGCAAGAAAGATAGAGACAGTTCAAAGTGATTGCAACCTAAAGAATACCTGGCGCAGCCAACAGACCAGCACAAACCAGGTGGCTTAGGTGAGGGAAAGAGGGAGGAAAACTGGGGGGTGTCTATGTTGTGTGATTTTAGGAAGTAGATGCAGTGCAGTGCGGTGAAACGCAGTGAGGTGCAAAGGGGAAAGTGTAAAGATGTGGGTCA
This sequence comes from Eptatretus burgeri, assembly GCF_056783735.1. NCBI lineage: Eukaryota > Metazoa > Chordata > Myxini > Myxiniformes > Myxinidae > Eptatretus > Eptatretus burgeri. The sequence goes on along the minus strand of NC_140975.1, from coordinate 13,928,149 downwards.
AGGGGTGGCGGGGGTGTCAGAATGTGTGAGTAGAATAGACTTAATGTGAGCATAGATAAATCTGTTAGTGTAATTATTAATTAGTTCATTAATTATTTATAATTACTGAACTCATGACTATTTACATACAATCCAGCTTAACAGCTTATGAGACACTGCTCGGACTGGACAAAGTCATCAACCTTTAGCAGTGAGGAGAAGTCGATAACACCTATTTTTTTAAACAAGAATAAAGGAAGAAGGTAATGTCTTGCATGAGATGAATCTGAACCTTCCTTTAAATCTGAATTATGAATTTCCATTTCTTTATAAGTCATATGTTGTCTCCTTGAAAAGAATACTTGAGCTTGTTGATAAGTTTTACCCTTTTATCAAGATCCTTTGGTCATTTTGTTTCACGTTCGGGTCGGTTTCCTCATAAAGCTGTCATCTCAGGTTGGAATTCCTGACACTGTGTAGATTTCTCCATTGTCTCCAAATGTTTGCCTTTATTCCCATGAAAATACACTGATGTCTTCAAATGCCAATGCATGGAGATGATATTACATGCGTCTTAATCTCTGTTGAAAAATGACTGACATCTTTTGAGACAAACTTCTGAATTGCACAACAAAAAAGTTGTTCATCATTTAAGTTGTCGAAAACTTGTCGGGAGGTACGAGTGCTGGTACGCAGACATACGCATAGTATCTTTCTTTAGTGTGCAAACAGGTTCCAAACGTCGGAGAGGATTGATTGATAGAGGAGTTTAACATGACAGACAGATGGGATGCGCGGATATGGAAAACGTACAACGATGTCAGCAACGCTGAAGTCATGTGATGCAAGTCGGCAGCACATGATATGGAAAATTTCGTTTCCAAAAACGATATTGAATTCCAGGAAAGAGGCTTTAGTTCAGGAAATTTGTGGGATGCTCACGTAAGTTAATGAAACTAAGCAAAAGAGGAAAAGTAGAGGCAGTTATTCATCATGCAGGTTCAGGAATCTTAAACAATGGATTACAGGTGAATTAGATGTGAGAAAAAAAAACACACACACACACACCTCTACAGAGGTGGATACTTTGAGACTGGGTAGGTCTCCGTCCCTCCTCTAAAACACACTCACATGTGGAGATAGCAGACAATAACAGCAAGTTGCATGCATGCACACACACTAACACATTGAGGTGGATACTTTGGGATCTACAAGGGCTTTGCTCAATCTTCTGAAACCTGCATAAGGTGATGACAATTAACGACACACACAATGAGATTATTACTTAAAATGGACAAGCACAAGGTTCGTTTAAATTATCATTCGTACCTGCAATTGCTGGCTGCATGATGAATATAACAAACTTTCAGCAAGGTGCATTACCAACCAAATTAATGCCCAAACTTGACGGTTCCTCGAAACACAGTTCTGTTTTTGTTTTTGCTTATAGCAACTTGGCTGCCGAGTAGCTATCATTTCTTGGAAGCACAGCTGTGCCTGCATATGGCAGCTTGGCTGCCCGGTAGCTATCATTTCTTGGAAGCACAGCCGTGCCACTGATACTGGGCCCCTCTACCACTACACTGGTACTCATTTCACCAACCTCAGGAGGATGACAGGTTGAGTCAACCCCGCCTGGTGTTAATTCAGCAGCCAACAAGGCTCAAACTATGCCTGGTGTTGGCTTAATGGTTATTGTGCTGGGTTTGAGATACACGGGTCCTGAGTTCAAATCCCACTTAGTGTTGAATTAATACCAGGTGGTGTTGATTGTTCCTGTCATCCTTCTGAGGTCGGCAAAATGAGTGCCAGCATGCTGGTATACTGTGTTAGAGTGGCAACCTGTCCAAGATTGTGCCGAATAGCCAAGGTGGCTGCTTAGGCAGCACCAACGATCTGCACAGAGTATGGTCCCGATGGAAGGATAGATGAATGGAGCATCAAACTCAGGACCTTCGGATCCTAAGCCAGCCACCCGAGCCACGAAGCCAAATCCAGGCTTACCTCAACACAGTGCTCAGTTCCTCAAAAAGTGTAATACACTTTTTGTTCCAATGGGTTTCCTCTCCTCTCTCCCCCTCCCTCTCTCTCTGTCTGTCTCTGTCTGTCTCTGTCTCTATCTCTCCTGCCCCCTTATGGTTGTTCGTATTCTGGGTGTGGTGTCATGGGGGCTGTGTGGGGCTGATCTCGGTTGTGTTAAATTGTCATTGTGTTTTCTCTCTCATTTCACCCCCTCCCTCTTTCATTTTCACCATGCCCTTGTCTTCTAATTATATTTTTGTTTCTCTTCTGCTTGAACTGACTTCAAGAGAGGGAGAAAGAGAGGAAGAAAGAGAGAAAGAGGGAAAGAGAGGGAGGGAGGGGGAGGGAGAGGGAGGGAGATGGAAGGAGGGAGAGGGAGGGAGATGGAAGGAGGGAGAGGGAGGGAGAGGGAGAGAGAGGGTAGGAGGGAGAGAGTAGGAGAGAGTGGAGGGGGAGAGAGAGGAGGGAGGGGAGAGAGAGAGCGAGAGTGAGAGCGAGAGCGAGAGAGAGAGAGAGAGAGAGAGAGAGAGAGAGAGAGAGAGAGAGAGAGAGAGAGAGAGAGAGAGAGAGAGAGAGAGAGAGAGAGAGAGAGAGAGAGAGAGAGAGAGAGAGAGAGAGAGAGAGAGAGAGAGAGAGAGAGAGAGAGAGAGAGAGAGAGAGAGAGAGAGAGAGAGAGAGAGAGAGAGAGAGAGAGAGAGAGAGAGAGAGAGAGAGAGAGAGAGAGAGAGAGAGATTGGAGGGGGAGAGAGATAGATTGGAGGGGGAGAGAGATAGATGTGGGAGAGAGAGAGGGTGAGAGGGGAAGATGGCCCATTGGGTGTGGTGAAACTGCTTCGAAAGCCACTTTTTTGCTTATTGGATTGGATTCGCTATATATGCTTGATATCCCTTATTGTCGGGTTTTCCGTCTGTCTGTGTGTGTATGTGTGTCTGCAACGCGAGGCTCCACAGCATGAACCAGCGAACCGATGTCGATGAAACTTTGCCAACAGGTGCCATATGGTCTAGGAATGAGCGTGTTTGAATTTCGTTGCCTAGCAACCACCCGTTGCTGTGCAGCGGCCGAAAAACCGCGTACAGTATTTTCAATACTTTTCCTTCAGTTTTGAATGTCGAGAAACGAGACTTCGGAATTAAACACTTCGAGATATTTAGAAAATTTTACTCAAGCCGATTTTTGATTGACGTTTTATTTTTCAAATGGTAGTCCTTCAAAAATCGGGTGTCTATTTACCGTCATTTTTTATGAGGGGCTTAGGAAAGTGGGCGGAGCTTAAAGAAAGTGGACGTGGTTGATGAAAAGTGGGAGTGTCGTAGGAAAGTGGGAGTGGCGTAGGAAAGTGGGCTTGGCTTATGGAAAGTGGGCGTTGCTTATGAAAAATATTGTGGGGCTCAGGAGGTGTGGCCAAACAAGAGCATTGAGAGAAGTTTATCGGGTTTTCTGTGTGTGTGTGTGTGTGTGTGTGTGTGTGTGTGTGTGTGTGTGTGTGTGTGTGTGTGTGTGTGTGTGTGTGTGTGTGTGTGTGTGTGTGTGTGTGTGTGTGTGTGTGTGTGTGTGTGTGCAACACGAGTCTCCACAGCACAAACCAGCAAACCGATTATTTTTCAAATGGTAGTCCTTCAAAAATAGGGTGTCTATTTACCGTTATTTTTTATGAGGAGTGCCAGTTGGCAAAATACGCAAGAGGAAAAACCTTGCCAGGTGGAGGAACAATTGTATGTGAACCAATACGTCTTGGCAATGAATCTTCGTCGGTGGATCGGTCAGAATGAAAAGCATCGTATCCAGCGCTTCGATCCGAGCGAATCCCTCGTCGCCGACCGGCTTGTTTATAATTTAGTTGAATTCATTTAGTTTTCACCAATTTTTGTCTGGTTTGGCCACAAAGAGTGGTTAATTGCTGACATGGTGAATACATGCTCTTGTTATGAGGAGTTTGATAATTATCTAACATGGAAGCACACATCCATGTGCGTTGCACCTGAAGGAATCCTTACCGAAGACATTGCATAATCCATGGGGAAGATAAGGTTGTGAACGTGTATTAATCAAAAAGTTGTTGTTTTAGTGTCAAATTAAAAATCATTTCACAATTTTGGAAGTGCAGGTTAACCACAGAAAGTCGATCCATCCATCCATCCATCAAGACCATACTCTATACAGAGCATTGTTGTTGCCAAAACAGTCTCCTGGGCTATTGGGCACAATCCTGGACAGGTCACCACTCCCACAAAGGACACTAAAATGGCACAATCATCCCAGCAAGCTGATACTAATTTTGCCAACCTCAAAAGGATGGCAGACTGAGTCAAACCCACCTGGTATTGATTCAACAGCCCAGCAGGATTTGAACTCAGGACCCTAGGATCCCAAGCCCACCACTATAACCATAAAGCCAACACCAAGCATACAAGTAATGGCTTTTTGATGTTGCCTTCTCCTAGTGAAATAGTAATTTCAAATGTGTCTCCTTTTGTAAACAATGCATGATAAACTGATGTCTGTTGCATGATAAACAGTTGCTTCAAAGATTTCATTGATTCCTCCAGGTGTCGAGATGAGCACGTAAAACATCTTATGAGTTATCGAAGTCAAGTACAAGTGGTTCTTCTTCCTGATGAAGGAGAGGACGTGGGTTTAAACATTTTGTTCACAGTTACTTTGACCATGATCGCGAGTATCAAATGTAGGTGTTTTCTTTGTGGAGCCTTTGGACATGTAAAAATATTTTGTCTTGAAGCATCGTGTTCAAAGTGAAGTGAAACGAGTCACGTTGATATGGATTGTAAAAAGGATAATACCCCAGTTCCTATTCTACAAAATGAAACAACGACCAACAACTCAACTGTCCCCTCATGCAACACAAATATGGAGAAGACCCCAGTTTCTATTCACAAAAAGGATAATACCCCAGTTCTTATGGCGCGTAATAAGATAACCCTCAATAATTCGACCGTTTCATTCACTGAGAAAAGTGTAACAAAGTATCCTATTGTAACAAAGAATTGAAGATCACTTGAAGCTGGTATTTCCAACATCACTCTTAAGAAAATAGTGTTTGATAAAGCCAACACGGTTGAAAATATACCTCAATAATGTTTCTCTAAGGTTTCCATTAGTTGTATTGATACCAAAGATAATGATTCAGGCTTTATTCATGAAAAAGTACATCTCAAAGGTTATGGTGTGACACCGTTCATTAATCTGATAGGCGAAGTAGGTTGGTGATGCAAAAGATGATATTCGAACCATAAATGAGCTGCCACCGTCGCTTGCTACCGAGACTGAGCAGAATGGAATTAACTCAGACTTCCTTATTGCTCCTTTGCTGATATCAAAATCATGTTACTGGTTCTTCAATTGAGGGAGTGAGTAACACTCCACAAGAGTGTGAAACTGAGGGTTCAACTCCTGTTGAGCATAGCCAGGGTAATGTTAATTTCATAGGAGAACATTCCAGGAAATCTTCGGAGATACCTGGAATCAAAATGGTGACTGCTGAGACCGATATCTATGACCTCAGTAAGACTGACCCTGAAGGGAATCAAATGGGGGATGTTGAGGTGACTGAGTTGTCACAGTGTTCATCTTCATTGACTCAGTCACACGAAGCTCCCCAACTAAATTGTTTCCTCTTTGAAGGAAACTTTGAGACAGCGACATGTGATTATTAAAGATTATTTTCATGATTTAATTACTTTCATTCAAACTGCAAAATATATTGTTACAGACGCCCTATGTGATCCAAATTCCATGCATCAGAACTGTGACAGTCGTGGGTCAGATAACTCCGAACCCAAGAAGTATATGAAAAGACCACGGACGCCATCTGCAACCCTCACCTCTGGCCGGATCTTCGTGCCCAGGGTCGCTTTACTATACCTTTGAAATGAACGATACAGATGGGGAACCGTACCTGTGACTGTGTTGCAGCTACGAATTGGCCGAGCGAACCAACACGATGCTTCACACTGCTATTAACTAATGGGTCAATTGGTTACTTGAGATACTATTCTCAGAAGCGCTATCTCAGACCAGACATGATATAAAAACTTTCATTCACTTTATTGCACATACAGCAATTGAGCGGGAAATGGAGGGAGGAATAGCGGTTGGAGAATTCAAATGGGAAAATGGCAGGAGAATTCAAAGAAGGGCAAAGCAACGTATATTTAACTATAAGGGCACTTGTTAGAGTGCACACCACCGCCATGCAACAGGAGATTCCTGTTTTCCCAAACCTGTCCATGAGGCGCAATCTCACATAGCCCATGCTGTTCATTAGACCACAGAGCACCCGCATGCTGAAAGTGGCGACAATCTGTCTGGCAGCTCATTGCCTGATCCAGTGGAAAATATCGGGTCCAATAAATTCAAAAAAATATCATGCTATATATCATTTTTGGCGCATTTCTCAATGGTGAAGGATCACTATAGAAATAAAAAAAATTCTTGAATCTGAATCGGGATTTGGATCTGCACCAAAATTGAATCACTTCATCTGCATCAGACACCCAACCTGTCCACTAAGTTTCGTCCGAATCCATTCACAACTTTTTGAGATATCCTGCACATAATATATGAGATAACTGCCACTATATCGATCATCATTAACTCCGAGGAGCCATTTATACAACAATGTAAATAAGTCATTGTCGTTGGAAAACTCAGTCGACAGAACAGGTTCAGGGTCAGACAACGATTCCAACTTACCACATCTTCAATGAGGCACTCATAACTGAGTCACACTTCTTAAACACACATCTCATCCTCAGTTCACGCACAGTTCAGTCAGTCATTGTAATACAAAAAATGAAAACAATTTTCTACTCTTCACCAGGTTTTGACTTTCCCATTCTATATGTAGATATATATATATATATATATATATATATATATATATATATATATATATATATATATATATATATATATATATATATATATATATACAGTAAAAAAAATATATATATATATATATATATATATATATACAGTAAAAAAAAAAAAAAAATATATATATATATATATATATATATATATATATATATATATGTATATATATATATATATATATCCATCTATATAGGAGAGGAGATTGCGCCATACTCTGTGCAGAGCTTTGGTGCTGCCAAAGCAGTCTCCTTGGCTATTGGGAACAATTCTGGACAGCACTCATTTTGCTGACCTCAGAAGGATGACAGGCCAAGGTAACCACACCTGGTATTAATTCAACAGCAGAGTGGGATTTGAACTCAGGACCCTTGGATCCCAAGCCCACCACCCTAACCATAAAGCCAAGACCAGGCATATATATATATATGTATATATATATATATATATATATATATATATATATATATATATATATATATATATATATATATATATATATATATATATATATATATATATATATATATATATATATATATACATATACCCATGCTCCGCACGGAGTGGAATGGGTGGCAAAAGGTGGATGAGGCGTAATAGTTGATGTTACAGGAAGCTGGGGAGGGAGTCATGAGAGATGTGATGCACTATGGCTACCTGTCCTTAGTTTTCTAAAGGACCTCCCTGTAGATGACATTTTGGGTGAGTGTCTTGTTGCTGAATAGTCCTTGTGAGGAATTATTGTCCACTTTGATAGATATATAGGAGTAACCTCTTGCATGCGAAAATGTAACATATAGTTGGCCATGGGAGAATACGGGGGCTGGGAGGAATATTCCGAGTTTGTCAAATGTTTGGCCCTGGGATTTGTTTATGGTCATCGAGTATGTGAGTCTGACTGGAAATTGCATCCTCTGCAGTGTGACTGGAAGGTTGGCATCTGATCAGGCAAGTTTAACATGATGTAGGCCTATCCCTAGACTGAACAGGAGCAGTGGAGGGTGACCGAGATTCAGATGGCAATTTCAATGAACGGCACTTTTTGGCGCACATCCGACGATCGAACACCGCTTGGACGCTTTAATTTGAAGACCACACACGCAAGACACAACACAGGTAACGATGGCAGTTGATATTGACAATTAATGTAATGAACGGCAGTTGTTTGGGTGCATCCGACAATCGAACACCTCTTTAATTTGAACAGTTAACACGCACACATTCAAGGTACAGAATCTATTGTCGGACACCGCGCTTTCGAAGAACAAAGAAAATAAGAGAATACAGGCAATGAAGGGATGACCTCATACCCGTTCCCTGGTTCCGCCTACCTTCAGATTATAGCCCCTGATGTTATCTAGACGTAGGCCTATTGCAACTTATTTTCGGGTGTTTTTAAAATGTACGTTGGATTTCAGACACAAATTGACAGTCTAAGAGGGCGTGTTCAGTACGGAAAAGAACCAATCGGGGTGCATTATGTTCGCAGAGCTCTGGCGCTCATCGTTCCCCTCCTTCCATGCTGATTTTTAAAACATGACAAGCATTGCTGATGTTCTGAGCTATACTATATATTATCAGTTGTGTTTATGTGCAGTGTTTGATGCAATGAGTACTCCCTTACTCGAGTTCATATTTTTGGATCGATGGCAGCACTTACCGGACAGCAGTTCATCGATGGTGACCGAACGGGAATAAATGCGGCCGTCGATGGGTTGAAAATCTTGTTGAAGCCACGTTGTCATCCAATTCCAGCTTGGAAATTTAGTGTATCGTCTTCGTCACATTAAGAAACCCCAGTATGTGGAAAATGAGCACATTCCTTCCGGCGGTTTCGGAGGAGAAATGGCAAATTACACGCAGACGTTAACAGAAATAATATTTCATTAAATAAATCTTTACTTTAAATACAATGTTTCTTGTTACATTTTTTGTGTCAAATTCACCTTCTGAGGTAGCCAGCATGTGCAGAAGAGGGTTTTACATTGCAGACGCTGTTTTCTAGGAGTGGCATTACGCCTATCGGCGGTGACCGTCTGTCGCCAACAGACCTAATGACATCAGCGAATGACCGATGATGTCATGACGGAATTACGCCTCTTAGCGGTGAAGTCACACGTCGCCATGCAAACGAATATAAAAATTAGAAAATCGCCCAAAATTCCCAAACCTGTCCGTGTGCCACGATCTCACATACCCCATTGTGTTCATTAGACCACAGAGCACCCACATGCCGAAGGTGGCGACAATCTGTCTGGCAGTTTTGGAGGAGCTACGAGAAATTACACACACAGACGTTAACAGAAATTATATATATATATATATATATATATATATATATATATATATATATATATATATATATATATATAATACAAATATACAAATATATATATATATATATATATATATATATATATATATATATATATATATATATATATATATAATACAAATATACAAAAATATATATATATATATATATATATTTGTATATATATATATATATATATATATATATATATATATATATATATATATATATATATATATATATATATATATATATATATATATATATATATATATATATATATATATATATATATATATATATATATATATATATATATATATATATATATATATATATATATATATATATATATACAAATATATATATATATATATATATTTTGTATATTTGTATTATATATATATATATATATATATATATATATATATATATATATATATATATATATATATATATATTTGTATATATATATATATATATATATATATATATATATATATATATATATATATATATATATATATATATATATATATATATATATATACACATATATTTATGCCTGGTGTTGGCTTAATGGTTAGGGTGGTGGGCTTAGCATCCGAGTATCCTGAGTTCAAATCCCACTCGGCTGTTGAATTAATACCAGGTGGGGTTGACTCTGCCTGTCATCCTTCCGAGGTCGGCAAAATGAGTGCCAGCATGCTGGTATCCTGTGTCGGAGTGGCGACCCATCCAGGATTGTACCCAATAGCCAAGGAGACTGCTTCGGCAGCACCAACGCTCTGCACAGAGTATGGTCCCAGTGGATGGATATATATATTTGTATATATATATATATATATATATATATATATATATATATATATATATATATATATATATATATATATATATATATATATATCCTCCGGAGACGGAGGAGAGATATCGACATGATCAAAGTCAAAGGAAGGTAGGTTGCACATTTTAAGAGGAAAAAGGAGTTGGCTTGTGTATTTTGTGGAGAGCCATGATCAGAGTGGAGGTGCATGGTTTTGAGAAGCGAGAGCGGAGGGTGAGCGCATGCCGAGGACGACACAGCCATTGAATTTGTGTTGAGGCTATTTGGCTCGTGTGGTGAAGGAAGACGCTGGCTTTTTGCTCTTGGTCGGGTCGGTGAGGACGATCGGAGCACACAAAGCCGTTACACTGGGGTTTTGAGCCTTGATGTGCAGGATTGCCTGGCGTGTGTTTGTCCTGATACGAGAGAAGCACCTCAATTACATTTCCATAAGGATCAGCTCTGGGCCAAGCTAAGTTCAGGAATAGTTAAATGGGAAGGTTTTTCTTTTCATTTTGTGTTCCCTGTGTCTGTATTTGAGTCTGTGTGAGATGCGTCTCGACTGTAGGATTTATTTACTTTATTATTATTTTCATTACCTTTGGAATTTTTGTCCATTATAAGTATTCATTTATTTTCATTAAATGTATTCCTTTTAAGAAACTGTAGCCATGTGCTGTCCTGGTGCAGTACCCCTGAGCTGTCTTACTCCTGGGTGGGGTGGTCCAAATGTCATACAAATGTATGCCCGTATGTTTCCCATGGGTGTCCCACTCGTCTAATTGAATAAAT
>NC_140975.1:13894819-13909819 GCF_056783735.1 Eptatretus burgeri | reverse complement strand
ATGTAAAAATCTTGTTATTATTGTGATAAGCACCTTTATATATAACAGAAGGGATGAAATCATTCAATACAGCGTGGCAGGGGGCTCAAAAGAATGATGTAAAAAAAAAATCATAAAGTTAATGTACAGACAAACAAAATGATGAGTAAAATGTAAGCTTTGCTGATGAAAAGATGAAAGCAAAGCTAAAATATTTGTTGAGCAAAACATTGAAACATAGTGGTTACACCAACTACATAATATTAGTTATATTGTTATTATATAAAATATAGATGAACACATTTTGAATTTAAGCATATTTGGAATGTACAGTACAAAGTTATGAAAATAATTCAAGATGTCCCTGGTTGAAAGAACCACTTAGCACTTTGCCACCAATATCTGCCATAATTGTAAGTAAATTTCAACTACTAATGCATGACGAAACACTTGTTTATGGCTAATATTAAAGAGAATGATGGCATAAGAAGAACTTAGCTTTCAGCGTTTGGCGTTCGGCACGAAATGCCATGGTGGGCGGAAATGACGTCTTTCGTTCGTTTGTACATGAGAGGGGAGCGTTTCTTGGTTTTTTTTCCGTCAAACAATAAATTCAATGGTTTTCAAATATATAACACATTCGTTTCACAAATTTCCATTGAAATACTCGGGTATTTCCATCAAGTGTCGCCATTTCACCTCTAGGTTACGCAATGCCATCTACCGGACGGTAATCATTGGCTGTCACTCGAGGCGCGTGGGGGGGGGGGGGCACCAGCGACATGGTAGACACTGGGGACATTTAAAACTCGGTGCAATTGTATACCAGCGCAAGCGCTGTAAAAACACATTTATTCAAAATATTGCGTTGAAATCGGTCACAAAGCCACAGGTCAGGTCAGGATGTCACATGGAATCGAGGAACCACAAGGGCTGCAGTAACATCAGTCATAAGACCCCATGCGAATGACACTGATTTGGGCAATCCATATTGGTACCAAGACAAAATTGCTCCTTTGTTGATTCCTGCAGTAACAAAACTACCAATACATTGCAGCAATGCAGTAATTGAGTAAGTTGCAACTCGTCCATTGCAAAAATATAATTTTATGAGAAATGTGTTGGATAACAATGGACTCAAATGGTTTAGTAAACAAGATCGTGTGTTCCCACAGTGCATCCCAAGATCGTTGACCTACGGATGGAGTTCACGAACGACAACACCTCCTCTCGGCTCTTTTGTAAGGCTGAAGCCAAACCAAGACCAAACATTACTTGGTTGAACCCAGAACAGCACTTGGTTGATGCAAGTGAAGTTTTGGTGGATGAAAATGTCCCTAATAAACTGCAAATCGTCAGTATTTTGCGCATCACTGGAAAAAAGCTATCTGGAAATTATAGCTGCCTAGTGAAGAACAAGTATGGTCTGGCGAGGCGACATATTTTCTATAAAGGCTTCAAGTATGAAAGAATATTTTATGTCATCGTTGGATGGTCTGTCATCCTCGTCCTTTATCTTATCTTTCTTCTTGCTTATGGATCCTGCATCTACAATAGGAAGTTTGAAAAGGCAAAGTCAATAAAAGGTAAGTAGCTAAATTTCCAAACACAATATCATGTGATCTCAATGAAGCATTACATATCCATTCTTTGTTTTTTACTTGCAAATGCCATTGGAGCAATTGTGAGTGTACTTCCCTTTCTTCTTGTATAACTGATGAGCTCCATCTTAAACTGTTCATTAATGTAGATTTAATATTGTGCTAATTCAAGTTATCTTCTTTTAGGGGTGTTAACAAATGTAAAATTTAAAATGGTGGTTGAGGGGGGGAGGGCAAGGGTAGACTGATGAGGATTGAACAATATGAAGTCATCATACAGAGAGAAGAATAACAGAAGTGGATGTCATAAAGTGATTGTGAACCATCACCTGAAATGGCTGAAAGAGGAAGTGCAATGCAAAACAAACTTCTGAAGAATGGTGCCACAATGGAACAAAACATTTTATCTCGAGGAGCAGTAGAAGAAGAAGAAGAAGAAGAAGAAGAAGAAGAAGAAGAAGAAGAAGAAGAAGAAGAAGAAGAAGAAGAAGAAGAAGAAGAAGAAGAAGAACCACTCCTTTTTATGTGTTCAGACGCATCAGGCTGTTGAGGCAGTTTTTGTTTGCTGGGGGCACAATCCTGGACGGGTCACCACTCTGATGCAACTACATATATCTAGAGAACCGAGCAAATGTTGTATTGGTGGAGGGGGGATAGAGGGGCAGATTGAGGAAGTAGCTGCTGATACATGATCAGAAAGTGTGGGAAGGAAACGGATACCTCTCTGCACGGAGAGAATAGGAAGTGTTGTGACTCAACTTTGCTTTTAAGGGTGCAAACAATCCTCAATCCAGGAGATCCATCTCGAAACAGGAAGTTTCCTTCAACAGGGGACAGGATTTCAATGGAAACCTGACTGAAATATTCATGATGTAAAAACGAACTCTATTAGTTCCTGATCGCCTCATCGCCATCAATAATGTGCAGTTTTCTTTTCTCCAACAGTGAAAAGGAAAGAAAAGTTTGAAACGAAAAGAAAAAGAAAACGGAAAATGGTTTAAGAAGGATCTTGTACTTAAATTACCTGTGGGAGGACCAGTAAAGTTGGAGAGATAAGTGTACATGTAGATGCATTGCAAAGACGTTAGGAAACCTGATAAATCAACACAGCATATTTGGGATTGGTATTGGGATCCCACCATCACTGTATGTCATCTCATATTACTGACAAGAATGTGGATTCTTAGTGTTTTGTCTCAAATAAATGAATTATTTCTCTTTTCATTTTTTTTTCCTTCTTTCAGGCACTCTCCCCACCAAAGGCCCTGTGAGTATCATTGACATTCTTTTGGCTGTTATTTTGCATTCCTCCATACATTCCACTAACAGATTTTTTTCATTCCTCATTTATGACTGCTCATACATCCCAAGATACTTCAATGAACTTGAGAGTTCATAGAACACGTTATCCCATGTAATCTGGAGAAAAAGGACGTGGGAAGGATCTCTTAAACTCTTGCTTTGTTTGAAACTAAACAAACAGTGCTAAGTGCCGCCATATTAGTTTGAATGCTGAATCTTTGTTATTCTGCCCTTTTGGGCATGAGACAGCGTAAATATTTTTCCAAGTACTCCAACGCTAAGGAGATTGTAGAAAGTGCCAATAAGGCGATTTTTTGTCCGATAATGATGAAGTATATAATTCAATTCAAATAAATGCTTTAAAGGCTTTAGGAAAAAGAAAAAACAAATTCATAAGTTTACCGCTGTTGATGCAGCGTCCATCACACCACCTTATTTTCACACGTTAAATTCATTATACATGCCTATTGTTTGTGCCCTTTAAGACATCCTTAAAAATAGTAAGGTTCCAGTTTATAATGATTTTCGATTTTGTTTTGACTGCCAGACAAGCAGACAGACGGAGTAAAAAAAAATTACCTTACTAAGCATGTGCAATCCTCTCTGTGCTCATGAGCGGTCAGCACGAGATTCCATACAATCTGCCAAATTCAGAGACAAAGTATTTATGAATTGCAGGTTTATTTTCTAATTCAATTTTCAATTCATGTTCTACAGTTTTCATAATATAAAATTCAATTGAAATTAAGTGTTTCCCCAATCATAGACTGACATCTGTCAACAGACAGACAGACAAAGTCTTGAAAAACTGAAGGTTCTGTTCTGATTCTTGTTTCAATTCGAATTCTACAGAGTACAAAATATAAAATTCAACTGCAACAAGAAAAAGAGCAATCAGAGATTGCAGACCCTCGCCAGGACTTGTTTTTTGTGGTGTTTGTGGACTGATGTGTGATGTAATAATAAGAGACATAACTAGAACTGCCACTTTATAACTGCTGGCAGTGATAACAAGGTAGCAAGATATCCTGCTTTGATGCAACCCCGCTTTTTGTGGACACCTGACCCTGACAGGACAGGTCAGGTCAGGTCAGGTCTGGGAGCATGCGCCGGAGCAGTGCGTCACTGCGTCCACTTTCCACCAGTACTCCAGGGGCCTCCGTCTGGCAATCCCCCCAGGCAGATGCCTGGCCCATCCCCATCTTCTTGAGATGTTGATCAACCTGCTGCAACCATGAGGCACGTGGTCAGCCCATTGGCCAACTCCACTCATGAGGCTCCCTCACTGAGAGAATCTGGTGAGCAGGATCAGCGTTAGGTAAATGAGCCACATGTCCATACAGCTGCAGCTGATGCTCACAGACTATGTTGGTAAAAATCTCATTTGAGTCTCTCTCAGCAACCGCTCGTTGGACACAACATTCGACCAGAGATGGCTGAGGATTCTCTGAAGAGACCTGGTACCAAAGAAATTAAGTGTCCATCTCAGATCCCTAGTCAGAGGTCAAGTTCCTGACTCATGACATTTATTATTACTGAATTGAATTTAGCATGGGATTAAAATATATTCAATTCAAATCAAATGGAAGACCAAATAGGTACAGTCCTGCATTGGAGTAATCAAAAGGAACCCAAACACGCAAAAAGCAAAGATGAAGTCATCAGGAGGAACCTGGAAACGATTCACATTTCAGCTGCAACTCCCCTACCCTCAAACCCGTTGAGGCACAGCCAATTGAGCCTTATTCAAAAAATAAAAATAAAAATAAAATAAAAATAACCCAGATCAAAAATATTAAATAATTCTGGCAGCAAGACCATATGTCCGATCAAGTTGAAATTTAAAACATATTCTGCATCACAACTAGATCATAATTGTGAAGTTGCATGTTGATTGATTAAGCGTTCCATGTTCCATGAATGGATTATGGATTAAGCGTCCATGAATGTTCCAGAGAAAACATTATTTAATATTTTTCTTCAATCCAATATGGCTGCCAAACCATGCGACAACAATTATTCCTTAAAAAAACTTGTACAACCAAGGCTTGGAGAACATTTCTCTGAAGTTTCACCTCGATCTATCCAGCCATTCTGGAGAATATGATTTTTATAGGTTTTAGGGTAAATCCAATTTGGCTCCCAAACTATGTGACCTACGACATAATATGTGTGAACGTTTTGTTCCTCATGGATACAAGGTCACAGTTGTAAAGTTTTGCCTCGATCTGTTCAGCCACTTCAGAAAAGGTTTTTGAATGTTGTGTTTTTAAAACAATAAGGCTGCCGAATCACGTGACCGATGCCGTCATCAATTTTTTTTTTCTGTGGACAATTTTATCCTTCGATGACCCTCAAAAATGTTCATACTAATCAGATGTAGCATTCTACATAAGCAATTATGAGGTCATAACAAAGGCACCCATGACATCATTAAATAAATCATACTTATTCCTCATGAGGAGTACTTGATGTGTGCCAAGTTTCAATTTTTTCCTTAGTGCGGTTTCAGAGATAGAGGTCCAAATTTTACCGTTTTCCATCATGGCTGCCACACCACGTGATCTGTGAAATCATAATTATCATTACAACACTCCACATGAGAAGTCGCTACAATTGTAAAAAAATTCTCTAAATCCGACAAGCGGTTGCGGAGAAAAACATTAAAGTTCTGTGCTGACAAAAACAAACAAACAGACAGACAGACAGACAAATGAAAAATCACTCATAAAGTGACAACTTTGCAAAACAGCACAAAGTTGAACGGCACTCGGTAGAGCGCATAACTCTGCCAGGCTGAATCGTTTACAATTTGTATGGAACTGATAGGTCGGATCTGAATCTGGACCTTTACCAAAATCGAATTGGCATGTTCTTGTCACTTAACTAACTCTTCCACCTCGCTTTGTCATAACTCCGGGTTGGAACAGTTCACGTTTTGTATCCCACTAATGGGCTGGATCTGAACCAAAATGTAATCCGCTTGTTCTTGTCACCTATCCAACTCATTCACTTTGTTTTATCATAATTCGTCCACAACTTTTTGAGATATAGTGATATGCATGTATATATATATATATATATATATATATATATATATATATATATATATATATATATATATATATATATATATATATATATATATATATATATATATCGTTTTTGGCCCTATAAATTGAAAAAAATTAGGCCTCTGTTGAATTCTTGACCTTAAAATTATTTTGTTGTTGAATTCAGTGACCTGATATGCAAATGCTCTTCAAATTTCAAGTCAATCGAGTAAAAATTGAGGATTTTAGAGAATTTGGCCCAAATTGGCCTTTTGGCCAATGTTGATCTCAAAAAAAATTGGTGGTTGAATTCCGAGACCTGATATGCAAATGTTCCTTAAATTTCAAGTCAATCGAATGAAAATTGAGGATTTTAGAAAATTTGGCTCAATTTAACCCAAATTGGCCATATGGCCCAAGTTGATCTCAAAATCAATATGTGGTTGAATTCATCGACTTAATATGCAAATGTTCTTCAAATATCAAGTTAATCGGATGAAAATTGACAATTTTGGAAGCAATTATGAAATTTGGCCTATATTGGGTTGACTTTATGGCCTATCAGGTCAGGTCAGGTATGGGAGCATGTGCCAGAACAGCGTGTCGCTGCGTCCACTTTCCGCCGGTACTCCAGGGGCCTCCGTCTGGCCATCCCCCAGGCAGATGCCAGGCCCATCCCCATCTCCTTGAGATGATGGTCAACCTGCTGCAACCACGAGGCACGTGGTCGGCCCACGGGCCTCCTCCACTCATGAGACTCCCTCGCTGAGATAATCTGGTGAGCAGGATCAGCGTCAGGAAAATGAGCCACATGTCCATACAGCCGCAACTGACGCTCACAGACTATGTAGGTAACAAATCTCATCCGAGTCTCTCTCAGCAACCGCTCATTGGACACAAAATCCGACCAGCGATAGCCAAGGATTCTCCGAAGAGACTTGGTACCAAAGGAATTAAGTCTCCGTCTCAGATCCTTGGTCAGAGTCCAAGTCTCGCACCCATAGAGCAAGACTGGAAGTACCAATGACCTGAAGACTCGGACTTTCGTCCTCCCGCACAGGTACTGGCAGCGCCACACCCCATGATCCAGTGAATCCATGACTCCCCAGGCCTGACCCAGCCATCTATTGACCTCTGACTCATAGCCAGCAGAGACATGAATATTACCGCCAAGGTAAGTGAATCTCTCCACGACCTCAACATCCTCACCACAAACAGATACAGACAGGACAGCAGCATCCAGGATGTCACCAAAAGCCTGGATCTTAGTTTTGACCCAAGAAACCCGTAATCCCGCGGCTCCGACTCCTCTTTCAGCACCTCGAGGGCCCCCAAAAGGATGTCTAAAGTCTCCGCAAAGATGACTGCATCATCTGCAAAATCAAGGTCCGAGATCTTGACATTCCCAAACGATGCACCGCAACTTGATCTCTCTGACATCCTCCCTAAAATCCAGTCCATACAAGTGCTGAAAAGTGTGGGGGCCAGTACACACCCCTGACGAACTCCAGTAACAACTGGAAATAAGTCAGAGATGGTACCACCAAACTTCACAGCACTCTCAGTACCAGAGTTGAGTTCAGACCTCAGATCGATCAGTTTTGGTGGCACTCCACGAAGACCAAGAATCCTCCAGAGGACATCCCGATTCACTGAATCGAATGCTTTACAGAGATCAACATAGGCTGCAAGCAGCCCCTGCCGAAACTCTCGTCTGCGTTCGGTGAGGACACGAAGGGCAAGGATATGGTCAATCGTTGACCTCTTTAGTGTAAAGCCTGACTGCTCTGGACTCTGATGCTCAAGCAGATGGTGGTGAACCCTATCAAGAATTATTAGAGCAAAGACCTTGCCGGGCACTGAGAGCAGCGTCACCCCTCGGTAGTTGTTGCAGTCTTGGCGATCACCCTTCCCTTTGCAGAGAGGGACAACAAGGCGCCTTTCCAGTTAGTTGGGATGATGCCTGTGTTCCAGGCAGAGCACAAAACTGCATGCAACGACACGAGTGCAGCATTTCCACCAGCCTTGAGAAGTTCAGCATGGAAGCCACAGATCCCTGGAGCTTTGCCCCGTTTCAACTGGTTCACCGCAGCTCGTGTTTCCACAAGCGAAGGTGGACCACAGTTGATTCGAGGGTCAGCAACAGGGATTGTAACACCCTTGATGTCCAACTCAACAGGTGGGGGATCAGCCTGGTACAACCGCTAAAAGTAACCGGCCCAGCAGGCCTTCACTTCAGACTCCTCTGTCAGGAGCCTTCCATTCTCTGCTCGAACTGCAGTGCTCCGAGGGATGGGCTTGGATGTAATCCCCAAATTATGGCCTATGTTGACCTTTTAACATAGGTCAACCTCAAAAGTAATAGGTGGTTGAATTTACTGATCTGGTATGCAAATCTTTTTCAAATTTCAAGTCAACCAGATGAAATTTGAAGATTTTAGAAATTTGACTCAAATTGGCCTTTGTAGACCTTTTTGCTTGGCCAAATTTTAATAAACTTAAATGTGTACAGTCCCAGGATCGGTGTCCTTAATGTCTGAAAATGTTAGAATGTTCGGTTGAGTTGTTTTGGCTGGAGGCGAGCGGACAGACAAACGATCAAATGAAAAATCACTCATAGAGTGACAACTTGGCAAAACAGCACAAAGTAGAATGACACTTGGTAAAGCACATACCTCTGCCAGGTGGAACAGTTCAAATTTTGTATCCCACTGATGGGCGGAATCCGAAACAAAATCCAACCAGTTTGTTCTTGTAACATATTCAACTCATCCACCTTGTTTTGTCATCAGTCGTCCACAACTTTTTGAGATGTCGTGATATATTTAGTGTGTGGCCTGATCTATCAATTTTAGAAATCAGGTCTGTGTTGACCTTTTGATTTGAAAATTAATTGGTCGTTGAATTCAGTAGCCTGTCATTAAAATGCTCTTCAAATTTCAAGTCAATCAGATGAAAATTGAGGATTTTAGAAAATTTGCCCCAAATTGGCCTTTTGGCCTTTCTTTACCACAAAATGAATAGGTGGTTGAATTCAGTGACCTGATGTGCAAATGCTCTTCAAATTTCAAGTTAATTGGATTAAAATTGAGGATTTTAGAAATCTGGCCTTTGTTGACCTTTTGGTCTATGTTAACCTTTTTGCCTATGTTTACCTCAAAATTAATAGGTGGTTGAATTCAGAGATCTGATGTGCAAATGATCTTAAAATTTCAAGTCAATCGGGTGAAAATTGAGGATTTTAGAAATTCGTCCCAAATTGGCCTTTTGGCCAAAGTTGATTGCAAAATTAATAGGTGCCTGAATTCATTGTCCTGGTATACAAATGATCTTCAAATTTCAATTCTATCTGACGAAAACTGACAATTTTAGAAACAATTAAAAAATTGGCCAATTTTGGGTTGACCTTATGGCTGCCTATGTTTACCTTTTGACCTGAGATAACCTCAAAAGTAAAAGGTTGTTGAATTCACTGACCTGAATTACAAGTACTGTTCAAATTTCAAGTCAATCGGATGAAATTTGAGGATTTTAGAAAACTTGCCTCAAATCGGCCTATTGGCTTATGTATACCTTTACCTTTTCGGTCGACCGAATTTTACGAAACTTCAATGCCGGACCGTTGCAGCATCGGTGACATTAATCTCTGAAAATTTCAGAAAGATCGGTTGGGCAGTTTGGGCTGGAGACGAGCGGACAAATATACACACAAACAAACACACAAGCAAACAAATGGAGGCAATCAACATACTTGTCCAAAAAAAAAAAATTGCCAAGTAACGAGTTATCACACTCAGTAAACGACGTGCCAAGTCGTAACAAACAAACAGAGTTGATTGACATACTAGTCAAAAATGTTTTTTTTTTTTCCAAGTAACAAAAGGACCCAAATGCAATATGCTCTCCTCCAGCGAGGGAAATTCGGTGTTTCCTCCATCTTAGACTGACATCTATAGACAGACAGACAGAAAGACAGACAGACAGACTGAATCAATTGCTTAACTCCACTTTTCTCTTCATGTGCATGGGGTAATCATTCATTCATCCCTGAAGTTGACTAAAACTATCACTTTGTGTTAGAATTGTTTTATGTTTAAAATCGTATATTTGTATGTACATTATGCACAGACTGGTTAATTTTCCTTTGACGTTGACATATAAATATATCCTTTTTTCACACCTCTTTACAAGGTATTGTTTCTCTTACTGCAGAAAGAAACTAGGACGTTTGCTGGTATGTGTCATCAGATGAATTCTCTGGCCCCAAGCTCAGAAAGCTGCGATTACACTGATTTTGAAGTACCCCAAGTGGATTGTGTCTACGCTGTCGTTCAAATGTCAAAATCTTAAAATCCAACGTTGACTGGGGGTGGGTTGGAATCAGTGAGAGTAATGACCAAGGGGTTTGAACCAATGAGATAGTGCAGATAATATGAATATTGCGTCTGTTTTTGAATAGTTTAACGTTAAGGCTCATGTAAGAGCTGCTCCTCACAAATCAAATACATGTATACAGACAGACATCAGAGAACACAGAACCTGACTTTGAAAGTGAGGCAAACATATTGGGGAAAGTAACATCCATCCACATTACACACTCTGGGTCCCTCTAGTGGCATCACTTTTCTGTCCACAGTCTGTGGATCATTATAAAGAATAAATGCCCCCCCCCCACTCCGACCTCCCTGTGAGATGCCAACCCACAGGGTTCATACGTGCTCTCTGCTCTATCCTCTAAATGCTGTGCTTCGAGTGAGGAAGCAGCAAATAGCTTTACAAAGTGTTTTAGATGACAAGGCTATAGCAGTATCGAACCACCAACATACCTGATTCTGAGCGGATTCACGAACCACAATTCCACTATTTCCCACTCTAACCATAATATTTAACATAACACCGAAATATTTCACACAAGTATACACAAGGAAATTGGATGCAAGAGGAGACCATTCAGCCCATCACGCCCACACCACATCGACATCAGACCAATTTATATTAAAAAAAGAAAATGCAAAATGTATTTTTGTTATTTTTTTTTCTAGTTTTTGTTATATGTTTTCTTTTTTTGTATGTCCAAAATTTTAACAACTTTCTTTGACCTAATCTTTACCAATTTATTGACAATTTATAAAGGCAAGATGTTAGTCTTTACATACTGCGCATGGTGTAGTTTGATTCATATGCATGGCATGATTTATCAGATGAAAAATAAAGTGTTTTTAATATGAATAGTCTGCTGAAGCTGTATTACCCCCCCCACCCCTCCCCAATCCCTCCCTCCAACATCCCCAATTACCCCAATGCATAATCAATCTCACGTTCACTGATGTCAGTTATGGGAACGAACACAAACAACGGAGGATGAAAATTATAGATAAGCATTACATCAAAAATAAGATAATGTCACAATGCCAAGATAATTCTGGACCGATGATTGAACAATATCAGAGCAAACATCCTATTCACACCTTATTAACTTTATGCAGATGCAGAGATTTTATGATGACAGTCAGAGCAATGGTCATCATGCTTGAGGTGTGTGCTTGGAGTTTAATGTTGGTCACGGGTCACGATGCACCATGTATACAAGAATAATAACATTAAAAAAAAATGGAACAACATAGAGAGATGAAATCTCAAAAAACAACAACCAACCAAGGGAGGAATGACAGCGCATCATAATGCCACAATACGACACCATGATCCTCTTATGGATTACCATCACGGTATCTTTTGACGTTGTTTCATCACAATCCCACAAGAAAAGTAAAATGACAAAAGATGATATACATATATATATATATATATATATATATATATATATATATATATATATATATATATATATATATATATATATATACACACACACACAGACACACACACACACACACACACACACACACACACACACACACACACACACACACACACACACATATATATATATATATATATGTTGACTCAGCCTGTCATCCTTCCGAGGTCGACGAAGTGAGTACCAGTGTACTGGGCCGGTGTATACCCCGGTTAAAATAGGTGTACCATATCCCTGTGTCGTAAGAGGCGACCAGGGTTGCGTCAGGAAGGGCATCCGGCGTAAAACATGTGCCAAATAACTATGCGGATCATACAGATGATCCACTGTGGCGACCCCTAACGGGAGCAGCCGTAAGAAGAAGAAGAAGATATATATGTATATTTATATATATATATATATATATATATATATATATATATATATATATATATATATATATATATATATATATATATATATATATTGCTACGGATTTCAGAATCCGGTCTGATGAATGCATCCACAGATCCAGGTCCTCAGACAGTTATTTCCTTAAATGCATGTTCAGATTAGCCCCATCCCCATGTCTAATGGGATCTTAAATGTGATGCGTTGAGAAGGGTAAAGGATAGATCCCCTCTCTTATGGGAAGCTTTTTTCTTTACGACAGACACGTTCACACACATTTCTTTCATGAGCTCTGAAGCCCGCACTCATTTTTCCTCAGCAACATTCTTTTGCGAGCTCCGACACCCGCCTTTTTTGAGAATGCACGGGTCGTCATGGTAACCGTGCGCAAGTGGGGCAGGGTGAGCTTGGGGGGGACTGTGCCCGCGAAGATAGCCCACAGATATAAGACGAATTGGAGGTCCGTTCTGAGGAGAAAAGCAGAGGCGAGAGAAGTAAAATGGCGAGAGAAAGAGGAGGGAGAAGAGAACGAGAAAGAAAGCGGGAGTTGGAGCGCACAAGGGAAGAAGCGAACCAGAGAGGAAGCGTGCAAGCTGCAAGTGAGAAAGTGAGCGTGTGATGCGTGTGTGGGTGTGAGCAGTGACTCCAACAAGTGAGGCATGGGTCGGTCACCAACAACACCAGGGAATAAACCCACGAAGGACGATCTTGGTGCCCGCCAGACATTGACTGGCATTCAAGGCTGTTCGCAAGAGGGTGCACAGCAAGGCTGGGTGCTTGCGACGGACGTGACACGCACACACATTTCAGGATGTTTTCACTTCACTGACGATTACTCTGGTGAGTGAGACGATTCTCCCACCCCTGAACGATCTGTTGGGTACCCATGTCTGTGTTTAGCTGAAAGTAAGTCAACCCCCGATAAGCATCCGCTCTTTGTCTCTTTTCTGGCATTTTGATTATTTTGCTTTGAAATTTTTTCTTTATTTACCTCAGAAAATATAAGCTCTTTTTATTTATTTATTTTATTATTAATAAATCATTGTCGACTTCCAACCTGTCCGTGTTTGTCCTTTCCTTCCATTGGTCTGGCATTGTTTGAACCGAGATAGACTGGGAGGTAATTACCACAGATTTGACCAAAAATAGTCGGCACGCACCGGCGGTTAAAACGCTCTTATTAAGATCAAATCGAGATAACATTGGTGCTTTGCGGAGGGCGCGCTCCCACCTCACGGCTCACGTAACCACGTGACCTCTAGTTAAATGGAATAATTATACGGTAGACACTGGAACTCGTGGCTGACTGGTGGCGTTCGTGGTTCTAAAACAACCCACCGTACCACAATGTTAATTGTGATCGGTGGCCCTACATCCGGCTCTACCGAGGACAACCGGGAATTAATCCCCCTGAGTGACAAGCTGGTGTCTCGGTACCCATGGCCTCAACAATATATACATCCATATATATGTATCTATACATATATATATATATATATATATATATATATATATATATATATATATATATATATATATATATATATATCCACACACACACACATATATATATATATATATATATGTATATATATATATATATGTATATATATGTATATATATATATATATATGTATATATATGTATATATATATATATGTATATATATATGTATATATATATATATACACACACACACACACACACACACACACACACACACACACACACACACACACACACACACACACACACACATACAGTGGGGAGAACAAGTATTTGATACACTGCCGATTTTGCAAGTTTTCCCACTTACAAAGCACGTAGAGGTCTGTAATTTTTATCATAGGTACACTTCCAATGTGAAAGACAGAATCTAAAACAAAAATCCTGAAAATCACATTGTATGATTTTTAAATAATTAATTTGCACTTTATTGTATGAAATAAGTATTTGATCACCTTCCAACCAGTAAGAATTCCAGCTCTCACAGACCTGTTGGTTTTGTCTTTAAGAAACTCTCCCATTCTCCACTCATTACCTGTATTAACTGCACCTGTTTGAACTCGTTATCTGCAGAAAAGACAGCTGTCCACGCTCAATCAATCAGACTCCAACCTCTCCACAATGGGCAAGACCAGAGAGCTGTCTGAGGACATAAGGGACAAAATTGCAGACTTGCACAAGGCTGGGATGGGCTTCAGGACAATAGGCAAGCAGCTTGGTGAGAAGGCAACAACTGTTGGTGCAATTATTAGAAAATGGAAGAAGTTCAAGATAACAGTCAATCTCCCTCGGTCTGGGGCTCCATGCAAGATCTCACCTGGTGGAGCCTCAATGATCATGAGAAAGGTGAGGGATCAGCCCAGAATGACACTGCAGGACCTGGTCAATGAACTGAAGAGAGCTGGGACCACAGTATCAAAGAAAACCATAAGTAACACACTACGCCGTCATGGATTAAAATCCTGCAGCGCACGCAAGGTCCCACTGCTCAAGTCAGCGCATGTCCAGGAGCGTCTGAAGTTTGCCAATGACCATCTGGATGATCCTGAGGAGGAATGGGAGAAGGTCATGTGGTCTGATGAGACCAAAATAGAACTTTTTGGTTTAAACTCCACTCGCCGTGTTTGGAGGAAGAAGAAGGATGAGTACAACCCCAAGAACACCATCCCAACCGTGAAGCATGGAGGTGGAAACATCATTGTTTGGGGATGCTTTTCTGTAAAGGGGACAGGACGACTGCACCGTATTGAGGGGAGGATGGATGGGGCCATGTATCGCGAGATCTTGGCCAACAACCTCCTTCCCTCAACAAGAGCATTGAAGATGGGGCGTGGCTGGGTCTTCTAGCATG
>NC_140975.1:13834819-13892319 GCF_056783735.1 Eptatretus burgeri | reverse complement strand
CCCCCCTTCATGATACTGGATTGGTTTGGTTGAGTCCACATTTACATTCGATCTATTTTCCAAATAAAATGATAAATGTTTTATATATATTTAAAGTTTTGGTTGCATGCATGAGCCCAGAGACAACGTAACTTCCTCGCCTTGGAATTGCCATCCTGTCTTCAGCAGTTATTGAGGTAGGTCGGGCTACAGTTTTACAATGGTTTTGGATGGAAAGAAGCAGAAGAAGAAAATTACAAATTGGCGTTTTAGCAATCTCTCAATGTGGTACTTTAGCGATGTATTCTGGAATCTTTTTAAGTAATGGAAGTTCAGAAAATTCTCAAGTAAAAAGTATGGCCTTTAAATGCTTTTGATTTCACTCTATAGTAGTTTATGAGCATATCATTGTGTACACATTTGAATGCATGGCCATTTTTTCCCCATATCATCAATCCATATGGAGTACTACAGTATTCCATGATATTTCTGTGCTGGATAGCAATGGTCGCCATGCACTATCTCTATATTATGTATGCAAATGAGTAACATTTAATGACAACTTCCCTTCCCACACATGCCCTTCCACCCCTTTACCCCATTTACCCCTTCCTCCTCCCATCCCTCTAGTTTTGGTCGTTTCCCCTCACAAGCCTTTTTTCCCCTTCTCTCTCTCCTGCGCCCATTCTCTATCCTTTATTTACACTGCATTCTCTTCCCATATATTCCTTTTCTCCAAATATCATAATTATTCACAATCCTCTTCCCCTGGTGCACGTAAAATTTACGGATTGCCCATTTTTACACTATTATTTAAAATATCACAACATTTATTCAACTTCCACTTTAGATGAACATTTCTTGATACTAATTCATTTTCAACTTTTTTTAATTTACAAGATCGAGGCTCGTGGAAAAGGGTATAAGCTGAGTGGGGTAGTGGGACAACAGTTGGATATTATTGGCAATGGAATGGACAAAGAGGAAAAGAGAAGATAAAAGATGAGAGAATGGGAGGAAACACTTAAGCTTGCAATTAACAGGGTTAGGCAGGGAAGGGTTAATGTGAGTAATAAAAATTGTGGTAAGAATGAGGGATAAACTTGAGAATATTGTGCACCTGCTGGAAGCCTTGGAAGGAAGGCAATTCCACCATTTTAATTTTTTTTAATTTTTGTATTCATAGTCGAGGCTTGTGGAAGAGCCAATACACTAAACAGATCAGGACGGAATAAGAAAAAGGGAACAGTGGAGAGAGGTCGGGGGGTGGGCACAAACAGCAGAATTTTAGGACAAGGTAGAGGGAGACTTGTACAAACATTGGGTGTGGTGAAGAATGGGGGACAGGAAAGGAAGCATGGGGTAAACAAGATGGTTGCAGGATGCAGAAGGAAGGAAAGGAAGCATGGGGTGAACAAGATGGTTGCAGTATGTAGAAGGAAGGAAACTCTCAGGAAGGAAAAACTGTAAATTTGGAAGGAGGAAGAATTGATGTGGAATGGGGGAGGTGGATAATGAGGGTAGAAAAGATCATGGTTTAGGATTGCAGATGATCTGAGATGGTGGTGATCAGCTGTATTGAAGACCAAGAGGGAAGAATGAGATTGAAGAGAATGTGGAAGTTGATTCCACAGCTGGGAACGAATGAGTGGAGGTGAGCAGTGATCCTGGATTTAGGTCGCTTCAATAGAAGGGGGTTGATGGTGGAACGTGGTGCTTGGGGAGGTGGGAGGGTAAAGTAAGGAAACAGCAGAGGGTACAAGACCAGAAAGGAAGTGGTAGAAGACAGATGGACCACTGAACTGTCTGCTTTGGTAAAGTGATAGACCCATACTCTCATCTTCATCGCATGAGATTCCAATGATCTTGAAGGCCTTGGTCACTTCATTCTAAATGTAAAACAAGAAAGGTAGTTTCACTTCATTCTGAAAGATGGAATGCTTTCTAATACCCTCACCATAATGACAGTATTTGCCAAATAAATTTGTGGTATTGATAAACTCGTGATAAAACTAGATCACCACTCGTTAAAGTGCATACCTCCACCAGGCTGAACAGTTTACGATTTGTATCCCACTGATGGGCCGGATCTTCATCTTATCCTTCACCAAAATCAAATATGATTGTTCTTATCAGACACCCAACCTATCCACCAAGTTTTGTTCGAATCCATCCATAACTTTTTGAGATATCATGCCATCACAGTATATCATTTTTGACCCTATCTTTCAATGACAGAGTTGGAGATTCAAATCGCAACATTTTGCGACTTGACTCGTACTTGACGAAATTGACTTAAGACTCGAAGTTGGTGTCTGGGGACTTGCGACTTGCTTGCAACTTACATGCGACTTGAGTTTATAATGACTTGTTCACAATGCTCGGAATGTAATTGCTGAATAGTTGTTGAATTAAAACTGTTTTTTAACCAAATGATAAATTATTTTCAGTCATCGGTATGCGCGGTTCGTTCAATGACAGCATATACCATGTACGTGTATATACTGTCCATGCACAGCACATCAGAATTCACGGCCGTCGAGTCGCATACTGTTCTCCGCAAACGTTAAAGGGAGTATCCGCTCTCCAGACAGCACAGAACACACCATGTCCAAGTGGCAAGCGCCATTCTTACCAACCTAGAAAGTACAACTTTATTCAAGCCATGTGAATATGTCATCGACATTCGTGTCTCAAATCGGGAAGAAAAGTTTTTAAAGTAATGATCCGATGATAGACATTTTAATCTTTTTACTCTAATTCGACTAAAGTTTGTCCGATCGGAACGAAATTGCCCTCACGAGATAGCCTATAGCAAGCAACATTTAAAATTAATTTACATCATACCCCTCAGGGATAAAGGTCAAGGTTTTATACCCATAGGAGGACGAAACCACCATTTCGTTTTGCCAAATTCCAAGCTGTGTCTCTGATCTGTTTGGGACTTTTGAAAAGGAAATTTGTATCAATAATGGGAAAAAAATTTTTTTAGCTCGTTCGGCCTTCCAAGATGTTGTTGCATCATAATCGTGTTCCTGCACCTGATTTATGTCCTTGACATCCTTTTTTTTTGGATTTTTGGATTGTCACCTAATTAACAAAATACACATTTTTGATAACTTGAATAATTTCCTCCGATATCCATTATGTTGAGCTAGATGGGAACACATTTTCTTAATTTCCACTCACTCTATTCCTAAATTTTGATGGTAAAGGTCATATGGTGGTCCGATTAAAAAAAATGGCCATCATTGGATCATGGGCCAAGGAGAAGTCGTGGGTGATCACGAAGGGTAAGCCTCCACTGAGAGGCTTAAACTTGGCGATCACTTTGTGATCGCAGATCTCCAGTTCATCTTTGTATTCGTATTCTGGTGTTTGGCCCAAAGGCAGGTTCATTCCTGCTGAATCAGTTTCTTGGCAAGAAAAGTTAGTTATAGTATGCGGTTTGCCATTACCTTTCCAGTAGTAGCTATTTGCAGGAATTTGGAATTTGGTCACGGTACCGGTGATAACTTGCCGACTCTTCGTGAAGGACACCATGATATCTTTTAATGTCCACCAGCTAATGCCAGAAGACAGGACGCCTAATTTAACGTCCATCTGGGGGACAACATGCACGTTGATGAATCATCCTGCCTGTGAATCACTGGGGTGACAGTTTATAGCTGGGACAAAATTCAAACCCTGGTTATATAGTTTACTAGCAACTGTGCATAGCTCTAGGTCATCTTTTCAACCCACTTAGACATACATTCTCTAATGTGACACTTTGGCCTATTTCTAAACAACTCATAATGCAATTACAAGAAAATTGTTTCTTTTAAAATCCCATTTATTTGTAACTTGCTCACACTTGTTTGTTTTCTTTGCTCTTGTAGATTGATTAAACTCATGGTTTTTCATCTTGAGCTCTTTAGTAATCACAACAGCATGAGCATGGATGCTTGTGAAAGTGTGATGTTCGGGGTAAAGAAAATGAAAGTTTAAAAGGATATGGAATAACCTACGTATGGAAAAGTTGATACCAAAACAAATATATCTCCATTGTTCAGTCGGAGGCTGAGAACATATCAGACACCATGTATTGAAATAAAGCCATCTCTGTACGAACAGATATCGAAATGGTGTGTGTCGCGTTTTGAAGAAAAATCGTTTACTGACATGTATCGAGTACCATCGAGCAGGTCGCCTTGCTATCGGTATCTCACAAAATGTGAAATCAGGGTCTTATTGCATCTTACCATGAAAGTCTTCCTTTCAAGTTTTCAAAAATATCAGAACTTTTCACATTCACCCCCATATATGCTTCATACACATATTCATTCTTACAACATACTATTTCCCACTTCTACCGAACTCTCTTTCCTCAACACCACTAACCTCTGCAACCTTTAAGATGTAATAAAATTGGTGCCGATATGGTCATGCCGGAGGTATTGATACTTTTTTAATTGAGGGCGGGGATCAGTGGAGGAAGGAAGTGGCATTCTGAGGGTGAAAGAACTGCCATAAACTGTTGTTGGTTTCACTTTGTGTACATCACATGGATATTTTAGGAGAGGTTGCTGATACTGCATTCAACTAGAAATCACGGAGAGACACCATGAGGCTCTTTCATCAATCCAACAGAATTCTACTCGTTTTCCTTCTTCTATCTAGTATGTTTCAAGGTAAGGCTTTCATTTGTGGACATTGGTTGTCCTCTTTTCTGTTTTTTTACCTCCACCACCGAAGGTGAAAGAGGTTATGTTTTCACCCCTTTCTGTCTGTTTGTCTGTTTGTCAGTGTACAGGATATCTCAAAAAAGTTGTGGATGGATCCGGATGAAATTTTGAGGATATAATTTTTTTGTGTGACAAGGACGAACTGATATGATTATATTTTGATGAAGATCCGAATCTGGATCTGACTACTAGAATTTTTAAAGTGATTCTTCACCATTGAGAGATATGGCCAAAAATGATATAGAGCACAATATCTCAAAAAGATGTGGACAGATTCCGGCGAACCTTGATGGACAGGTTGGATGTGTCGCAAGGATGAATTGATTCGATTTTTGTGAAAATCCGAATCTGGATCTGGATACGAGAACAAATAATTTTTTTAAGTGATTCTTCACCATTGAGAGGTCGGGCCAAAAACGATAGAGTACTGCATCGCATGATATTTCAAAAATGTGCTGGGCCCCATATGTTCTTGTGGATCAGGCATTACGTGGCAGAGGTATGCGCTCTTCCGAGTGCCCTCCTAGTTTTTAATGTGAAAGGCAGCGTTTGATTATTCAGGGTTTTTATTTGTTTTTTTTAATCTCCACCACCAAAGGTGGATGGAGGTTATGTTTGTTTGCTCATCTGTCTGTGAGCAGGATTTCACAAAAACTAATGGACATATTCAGATGAAACTTAGTGGGCAGGTTGAGTGTGTGATCAGGAGGAATTGGTGATATTTTGGTGAAGATCTGGATCCGAACCGATAATTTTTTTTTTTATAAATTCCTAGTCATTCATTACCATGTACAGATAGGGCCAAAAATCATAGATTGCAGGATATTTCAAAAAATGTGAACGAGTTATGACAAAACTTGGTGCATGAGTTGGTAGGTGACAAGAACAAACCAATTCCAATCTGGTTCAGGTCCGGATGCTGATCCGGACTATCAGTGGGATACAAAACATGAATTGTTCAGCAAGGCAGAGGTATATGCTCTACCGGGTGTGGTTCTAGTTGCTGCTGTTCTCCAATGCAGTCCCTCTACATATATAAATCTTACCAGGTAATCGGCATCCACAGCATTCCTTGGCCACATTGTGCAACGTCGGCTGAGGCCTAATGTTCTTGAGTTTGACCTGAAAAAATATTTCAAACAAAAAGAGCCCAATCTCGTGTTTCTTTCGGGTAAATTTTTTCCTGGGAATTCCTGGAAAATTGTGGGGGAATTTATTCTGGATTCCTGCCTTTTTTCTGTCTTTTTCAGTTCGGTCTCAAAAACTTTGGGCTCTAGTGGCAAGTGTGGATGTGTTTGCACTTGTGCAGTGTGCTCTGCGCACCTCCTTTCCCATCATCAATGAAAGACTCATCAACTTATATTTTATGGCCTTCACAGCCTTCCCACAACTAAGTTGGCTTCATAAGAAGAAATGTGTGCATTGATAAAAGCCTCATACATTGAAAGCTGCATGATGATTGCATAGAAAATGCAACCGGCGTTCCAAAAAATCCGTTTTCTGCAGGCATGGGTTGCAATGTTTCATTTAGCAGGAATAAATGGCCTCGACTTCGCTTTGCTCGGCCTCGGCCGAATATTCATTTAGCAGGAATATGCAGCCTCGACCTCGCTTCGCTCAACCTCGGCCGAATTAACTCTCTGTTGCACTTTGCTGACGATTTGACTGTTTGTTTGTTGTTGCTCCCATGTCTCTGTCACAAAAAACAAAACAATGCAGATTATCTAAATTTGGATCTTGTAAAATTTTGTTCAATGGTTTACTTCCTGTAGCAACTCTCATTCCCTCCAAAAGTAAATTCTTAGCATATATTTTCATAATTGGACTAAGAATCCAACTTTTTAATTTTGTGTTCAGTTGTTACCTAAACTATTCTGGGAATCTATTTTATTGCTTAATCTCATGCTTTAAGGAAGTTTTCTCATTTAATGCAGCAATCCAACCCTTGCTAACCCTACGTCTCTCTTCCACAGAATATCAGGCACAAGAGGCAAATAATTGCGCAATATTAGGAGCAAAGACACTGTGTGTCCAATCAGAGGTTATCGGTCTATGGAGAGAGGCTGTTAATCTTACCTGCCAGTTTAATAACCTGTTAAACTACAACATGAGAAACCTGAGCGTTGTTTGGTTCAGAAGTTATGGTGAAAGCCACACGGTAGTTGTCTACAACAGCACAACAGAATACATACATGAGGAATTCAGAGGAAGGCTGAACTCTCAAGGAGACCCATCTCAAGGTGATGGATCACTTACGGTCAGTGAGCTGAAGATGGAAGATGAGGGAACTTACATCTGTGTCTTCGAATTCTTCGAGTCAAGTTGGCTACATTGGTGGAGAAGTTTGGAGACTGCTAAATTCATGATATTTGAAGGAAATCCAACACAGCTTCGAGTTGATGGTAGGTAATCTTGGTTGAAATTAATAAACTATAAGTCAAGATTGTACCTCCTTGTTTAACTGAAAATTTACCACTAGATTTGGATATAATATTGCATCATCTCTGGTCGATGTTGAGGACCTTAAACTGCCTTGTTGTACAACATAAGATGTACTTGTGACATCAGTGGATAAAACATTTCCTGCATGCTCAACAATTGGCCACCATCATCACAATGCACAAAAACAAAACACACCAGGGGATCAGAAAAGCATCGATATTTACATCTAGCTGTAAGTCCTCACAATTTGATAATGCTCACATTTTATTATGAGGAGCAGGCACAGCCTCTCTTTTGGATTGAAAAAGGTCTCTTAACATCACGTTTGAGGAGATTGTTGGCAATTTCAATCCATAGTCTGTCGCAACCAACTCGTACTGAGTACCTTGCCGCTGAACATGACTTTGCATCAAGTTGGCCATCCTGCTCCATAATTATATGCCCCATTAGAGTGTATTGCTGTTGCTGACAGCTGCAGA
Organism: Eptatretus burgeri; assembly: GCF_056783735.1. NCBI lineage: Eukaryota > Metazoa > Chordata > Myxini > Myxiniformes > Myxinidae > Eptatretus > Eptatretus burgeri. The sequence goes on along the minus strand of NC_140975.1, from coordinate 13,884,692 downwards.
TAACGTACTTATTCATACCAGTGTTCAGATCACAATAAATCTGGATGGTAATCTAAAAACCATATACCTTGCTTATGTCCAACATTGTAGTCAGGAAAGAATCCTGTATGAAACTTACATGGTGCCACAGTAAACATGAATTTGTGACCCCACAGTGAGACCAGAGATCCTGTACATCTGGACTGAGTTTGTGAACTCCAACACTCGTGGGAGGCTACTATGTGAGGCTGCTGCCAAACCGGTACCTACAATCACCTGGAGGAACCCAGTGGGACAAATTTTTGATTCAAGTGAGGTTGTGATGGCGTCTAATGACTCAAGGAATGTGCAACACATCATTGGTATTCTCAACATCACAGAGGAACATCTAGTTGGCATGTATGTCTGCCAAGTGGAGAACCACCATGGTGTTGTAGATAAGTATGTGATCCACCATGGATCGGGGCCACCCAACAAGCATGTAGTCATCCTGTGGGTGATCATTGCCACTATCGCTTTAGCTGCTGTTTTCATCTTTTTTGTAGTGTTTGCTCAAAGGTGGAGACATAAACAGGAGGAAATTTAGGAGTGGTTCAATGTCTGATCCTATTGAAATGTTCATGTTCAATGTATCATGCTGTTCCTTGCTGTTGTATGATTGAGTAGGTGTAGCTAACTGCCTCATAGCTTTCACACTAAATCAATTGTGTTTCTCCTTCTCATTAATCAAGTCCTTACCTCATCTGGAAACTATTAATTTGCTCGTTGTCTTATTCCAGACCCTGCTGGTTGCTACACACACACACACACACACACACACACACACACACACACACACACACACACACACACACACACACACACACACACACACACACACACACACACACACACACACTAACCTTCACTCATGTACTGATGAACTGACAGGAAGGATGTCGCTTTGTTGTTGTCTAAAATAATGAATCTGCCTGAACTTTGCAATGATGAAAAGGTGAAATATAATTGCTGATGATGACATTGCTGTTTTGAAGGCCACTTGATTGATAAATTTGATTGCACTTGCCAATTATAATGCTCTGGATTTTATTCTCAACACACAAGCAGTGGATACAGACAAACGCAAAAACTATGGAGAGCAATCGTTGCAGTTAAACAGGTAAGAGGGAAGAAGAGTAAACGATCTCCCCAGGTGCATGTGATCTTTCTTAACTGAAGACAAAAATTTAATGTTTGGGGGAACACTTTGTATCTTCACAGGAACAAGGAAGGATATCAACCTTTGAGCTTCTTAGATCTGCATGTCTGACCTGGTTGTACATTTTTGTAGCAAACCACTTTATAAAATTATAACCAAACTAAGCAAAACCTATCCCACTTATAGGAAGGTTGCTGTGGAAAATTTTGGATTAGTCGGGATGCCAAACCACAAAATGTGTTTTCAGGTCCACACTGTTTTAGGGTCGTGGTTTCCTTGCCTCCGGTCCACTGATTCAGAAACCACCAGGCGACATTTTTTATTGCCCTTTCTTGTATTGAGAGGACAGGCATTCAGTACGACTCAACGCATCCATCCCTATACAGGGGTGCCCAATAAATAAATGAAGAAGTATACAGTAAGAGCCCGATATTCACGGGGATAGGTTCCTGAAAAATGCCGCGAATGTCGCATTCACGAATGTCAGGGCATTGTTTCAATGGGAAAAAGGGGGATAGGTTCCTGGCAGTTCGTGATTCACAAGGGAAAATTAAAAAAATTACGAACACCAATGCACATGATTACAGGTTCAACTAGAGGGGGAGCACTCGGGAGAGTGCGAAACCTCCGCCACCAATACTGCTGGGTCCCTCAAGTGAACCTTATATCTTATTCATTAAATATGATGTCAACAGTGCTGAGAGTTATAGTTCTTTTCTCCAACATTTTTTTGGGTAGGGGTGGGGGGGTTGGAAATCACTTAAAACATGTAAAAATGCAAAAAAAAATAAATCGAAATTTTCTTGAAAAAAAATTGCAAAATTTTTTTTTCTCGGACAATTTTTTTTTTTGGGGGGGGGGGTTTGGAAATCACTTAAAACATGTAGAAATGCAAAAAAAAATCCCATTTTTTGGGGGGGTAACAATTTTTTGGGGGGTTGGAAATCACTTAAAACATGTAGAAATGCAAAAAAATTCCTCTATTTTTTTGGGGGGGGGAGGTAAAAAAAAATTTGGAGGGGGGGGTTGGAAATCACTTAAAACATGTAGAAATGCAAAAAAAAAAAAAAAATTTTCTCTAACAATTTTTTTTTTGGGGGGGGACCAAGTCCAAAATTTGGGGCATGATCCTTGGACCATACCTAACCCCCCCTAGGGTGGTTCACAATGGAATGGTGTAAGTAAAAGTTTTCCAAATTTTGTCAGATCGCATTTTGCCTTGTTCCTATTGACATTTTGAACATCTGTACCAAAAATTGAGCCAATAGGACGCCAGTAAAGGGTGGTACACTTTTTCACAATTTTTATTGCTCAACCTAAGCTCTATGGACAGTTGCGGAACTTACTGAGTAATTGCTAACATCATGTCCCAAGCTCTTTGCTGTCACTATGAAGGACGCCGCAGCCTGACGATTGGATAGACCCTCTCTGTCCCATGTTGTTGTCAATGAAGCAACAAGTACTTCAGATGAGCCTCGCTTCTTTAATCCTGCATGTGAGATATGGCTGGACTTGGCAGGCGTTGCCCTTACCTGTAAGCGAACTCTTCGTGTGAACCATCTTCAGAGGCTGTTGATGAATCTTGTCCAACTTCTTCCCTCAATCGAGATAGCGTGTGAGTACCTCGGATACACTTCTGTTTTGCCATTGTTTCTGCACTGTGTTCAGCTCTTGCGTTTCTCTCAGCTTCTCTTGCCCTCTTTCTCTTATCCTTCCCTTGCTGAACCTTGTCTACACATCCAAAAGAGCATGACATTCGGTCTTCTCTTTGGCGCCTTAGAAATTATTTGTCTTCTTCGGGGATCTTCAGGTCGAATATGTTTGCTGCAGCAATATTGAAGAGGTCCTGAAGATCCCCTAGCCAAGTTTCACGACGTAAAAGAGCTCCATCCGTCTCTCTGTTTTTCTCTTTTATTAGTTTCTTGTACTCCGCATTCAGCTTCTTGATTTCTTTCGAAGATTGGCATCCGTCATTGTCGGTAAACTGGCTCTCTCCCATATCTTCTTTACTTCATCCATTGTTGCTGTTGTGGCCTTTGATAATGCCTTCCCCTCTTCAATATGATTGAGGAGGTGGAATAGCACTTGCTCCTTTGAGAGAAGGCGAGCTCCTAAAATGGAAGGTAGAGGGGGCTTCTCGAGCAAGTTACATTTCTTTCTTGATGCCATTATTCCTGAAAATAGAAAAAAACGTCAACATTGTGAAAAAGTGTGCCACCCCTAAATGTGCAGCAATTGACTCCATTTTTGGTACAGATGCTTACAATGCCAATCGGTACAAGAGAAAAAGCGATCTGGCAAAATTTTGTGAAAATAAATTTTGTGAAACACCCTACCCCCCCCACCAAGTTTTGTCGAAATCCGTCGAGGAGTTTTTCCGTAATACTGTTCACAAACAAACAAACAAACAAACAAGCAGTCATAGACTGGTACTTACGAAATCGTCAACTTGACCTCTGACCTTGTCTAATAAAAGCTGTCTCTTGAGAAGGTAGCGATGCAAACCAGAAGTTTCTACGATGATTCTGTACCAAACCATCAAAAATCGAATGTTTTGGATGTTTGACCTCACTGTGACCTTGACCTTTGACCGATTTTGACCAAAATCTAATCAGTGCTAGCCACCACCCTCCTGAATCATGTGGTGTAATTTGACATTGGAAGCTTCTTCCGTTCTCGAGTTATCATTTTTTTTGGATGTTTGACCTCACTGTGACCTTGAACTTTGACCGATTTTGACCAAAATCTAATCAGCACGAGCCATCACCTTCCTGAATCACGTGGTGTAATTTGACATTGGAAGCTTCTTCCGTTCTTGAGTTATCATTTTTTGGATGTTTAACCTCACTGTGACCTTGACCTTTGACCGATTTTGACCGAAATCTAACCAGCACGAGCCATCACCTTCCTGAATCACGTGGTCTAATTTGACATTGGTAGCTTCTTCCGTTCTCAAGTTATCTGTACCAAACCATCAAAAATCGAATATTTGACCTCACTGTGACCTTGACCTTTGACCGATTTTGACCAAAATCTAATCAGCACAAGCCATCACGCTCCTGAATCACGTGGTGTAATTTGACATTGGTAGCTTCTTCCATTCTCGAGTTATCGTGCCTACAAACAAACAAACAAACAAACAAACGGAAGTCATCAATATACTTACGAAATCTTTAGATTTCGTCAGTAACAAACAGAAAGGGGTGAAAACAGTAATATAACCTCCATCCATCTTCGAAGATGGCGGAGGTTCATAAAAGTGCTTACAAATAAAAGAACAAAAACAACAGCAGGTACACTTTTCAATTTTTATTCAAGATACGACATAATTTTTGATGTGATGATGATGACGATGATGATGGTATTGATGATGATGATGAGTTAGAATCTAGTGAAATGAGGGTGATGAAGGGGATGCAGGTGAGGATGCCGATGGTGTTGAGTGAAAAAGTGAAACGGACCAGAGTGAAAAAAATGCATAATAGACAGCTGTTTTGCTGAGTGCTGCGGTTTTCTGTGTAGCTCCTTGTATGGGAGCAAAACATCATCCAACCCCCTCTTGAACAGGAGCTGCCACTCCATCACTGAGTCGGCATCTTGCAACCTGTCAGTGGCTGCCCTCATATCTTGCACCACTTCAGCCAGGAACTTAACAGTCAGGTTGTGCAATGAGCTGGTCAGGTTGATGGTCTCCTCGGTGAGCTGCACGAGTTGACCAGGGAAAGTTTCAGCTGCCTCATGGTCCACTGAGGCACGCTCGCCTCTGAGCTTCACATCGTGGAAACCGTGCAGTACCGCTTCTTGAAGCCGTCAAGCAATCTCCTGCGAGCTTGGAAGAGACTCGGCTCACTCTTATCCTCATCACTCATACTCGAATTACTCAGCAGATCGCTCGTACCTGCTTCATTCATGTGTTGCAGCACCACCCCGTGCCAACCAGATGATTGCACATGCGCTTTGCCTTTTCACGAATCACAGGTCCACTTAATGGCATGTTTTTTCTCGGCATTGTGCTCTAACCACACTTTTAATGCCTTCTCCATTGTTTCTATGTGAACTACCCTGACCGAGGTAACCATTTTGGTGCTGGAGACTGCACGAGCTGTGATACTTTGGCGAATCACCTTCTCGTTTTTTATTTTTAATGTTCTGGGCAGTCGACTCGTTCACGCCATAATACCTGCCCACAGATACTGCACTCTCACCTCTTGATAGCTGGTCTTGTAGCTCCATTTTCTGTCTCAGGTTCATGACTTTTTTGTGCCTCTTAGATGCATCTCCTGCATTACTCTTGTGCTTAGGACCCATGATTGAACAATGACAGCAAAAAGCCCATGAGCACAAGGAATCCCAACAGGTCAAGGCAGCAGGACGAAAATAAAGAATGAGACCCAGGGCACGCTGCACATAAGAAGCTGTGCAGGGGGTTGTGAATAGATGGAAGAGGGGTGGGTAGTGCAACCGTTGTTTGTGGGGGATTGTATTGGGGGAAGATGGCAGGGGTGGTTTATGTGCGAGTAGAGCTGCTTAACATGATGCGGCTGGTGGGAGATGGTTTAAGAGCTGATTACTGTGCATGGCTGGAGGTAGTGTATGCGTGTGTAGAGCTGCTTTATGTGCATGGCTGGTGGAAAAATGATTTATGAGCTGCTTTATGTGCATGGCTGGTGGGAGATGGTTTATGCGTTCCTGAAGGTAGTTTATATGCGTCTGAAGCTACTTTAGGCACACGACTGGTGGGAGATGGTTTATGTGCCCGCAAAAACCGCGAATAGCTGAAGCCAGGGGTCATGAAAGTAGAAGCAGGTCACAATTTGTATACTGCTTATACACGGGGTCGGTGAATGTCGAATCCACGAATGTCGGGGTTTTACGGTATTATCAATCTGTTTCAAATTTGGTGGAGAGATTATGAGTCATGCTGGAAACAATGGAGTGTTGCTTGGTGTATGTAGGTTCATGGCCAATGAAGGCAGCAAGTCCATTTATTCCCTCCACCACTGAATGTTCTTCTGGCTGGCTGTGAGCAGGATATCCCAAGAAGTTATGAACAGATTTGCACAGAACCTGGTTGACAGGTTTGGTGTGTAACAAGGAATAATTGGTTAGTTTTTGGTGAAGATCTGGATCCAGACTATCAATGGGAGGCAAAACATAAACTGTTTAGCCAAGCAGAGGTATGCACTCTCCCGAGTGCCTTTCTCGTTAGTATAATGTAATTGCACATTGCTGTGCAAATGAAAATTCACCTTTCATGTACCTTATCAAATATATGGCAAGTTTCACCTCTTTGGAATGCTTTTCTTGAGTATAATGTATTGGTATTGCTCTTGAACATGATAACGTCTTGATAAGTAAGTTATATCACACGAACAAGGGTGTATGTTAGCACTGGCTAATACCATCTGCAAAGTACATTTCTCAACATTACTTCCGAAATACATTGCTTGACAATTCAAATCTACTCAGAACAAACATTTTTATGCCTATTCTCTCCCAATTATATATATATATATATATATATATATATATATATATATATATATATATATATATATATATATATATATATATATGCATGCATATTTGATGATACATTCAAAGTGAAATTCAGTGCTTTACTTGGAACTTTTGCAATCATTCCATATAATCTCAGATGTACACACGAGTATTAAGCATGAAAATAGTGCACTATCTTGTGTGCAATCTGGGGATAACAATTTAAGCACAATCATATTGTGATAACCAAATGACATCAAGTAACTCCCCCATTTCCACCAATTCGTCATCCTCAATGGTATCAACTTCTTCTTCTTCTTTGTCATCATCATCAATGCGTCTTCATCATCCCTACTTTGTGGAGTCGCCGGATTGTGTTATAACCTGCGACACCGAAGGTGGACAAAGGATAAATATTCTCTTCTGTTTGCCTGTTTGTCTGTGAGCAGGATATCTGTTATGGACAAACTCAGACGAAACTTGGTGGACAGGTTGGGTGTGTAACAGGAAAAACAATTTGGTGAAGATCAGGATCTCGATATGAGAAAATTTAAAAATATTTCAAGTGATTCTTCACTCTTGAAATATGAGACCAAAAACGATATATAGCACGATATCTCAAAAAGTTGTGGATAGATGTTCACAAAACGAGTTGGATGAGTTGGGTAGGTGACAATAAAAAACCGATTCGATTTTGGTTAAGGTCCGGTTCCGGTCGACTTCCGGTTCCGGTTTTGGAGCAGCGAGAGGTCTCCTTCGGGGCTCCCTGCTGATGTTCTCAAAGTTAAGTTTCCGGTTGTTATTTGTCCCGTTTTAACTGTTTAATTTTCTCACCTACATGTTACTGTGTGTTCCTAGTTCGGTTTTGTTTCAAAAATCGTGCTATTTTGTGAGTATTTTTGTCGACGTTCTTACCTGGTGTTTGAGGCCTACCGGTTCCACTGGATGTTCAATCGTTTTTTTTTGTTTGTTTGTTTGTGTTTTCTCCCCATTACCTTCAATTTCTATCCTCCCCATTACCTTCAATGTTCATCCTCCCCACTTTCCAAATATCCCCCATTCTCCCAACTAATCTCTTTCTTATCTCAAAAAAAAAAAATATACATATATATATATATATATATATATATATATATATATATATATATATATATATATATATATATATATATATATATATATATACCCAACAACAACAACAACAACAACACGCTCACCTCCCGATTCTGCTTCTTCTTCTTCCTCTTAACTTCATCCTCGTCTTCTTCCTCGATTTTTTTCTACACTTCCATATCCTAATCTGTTGAACTCTCTCATACATTAATATTAACAGCAAAAACGATCTTATAATGCTTCATCTTCCTCTCTCACACATGTGGTACTCTTTACTGTTTCACAATGCACTACTCTTCTGCTATTTTAACAGACTGCTCTCATTTCAACCTCTCCTTCATTCCTTGCCTAAAAAATCCAACTATTACAGCGCTTCTTCTCTCCATTCTCTGAATTCGCCTTCATTGCATCCATCAAGAATTTTGTTAAATCGCATCTTTGACCTAAAACTTTTAAAAACCACAGTTTGCCATGGATGCTCGCTTTCCATCAACCATTCTTTTTTTCCAACTTCAGTGCCAACTCACCCCCCTCACCCCTCACTCTCACTCTCAAAGCAACCATCCCACTCTTCTCCCTCCAAGCCTCCCTCTCACCTCTCACAAAAATTCCCCCCTCACCTTTCTCCCACCTTTCATCCCCCTCACTCTTCCTTCTCTAAGTTGCCCCCCCCTCTCATCCACCAACGTGCCTCCCTCCACTGCCCTCTCACCTCCATCTCTAAACTCCACCTCCTCAAATCCTCAACTGCCTTCTTCCTTGTCTCTTGTCACCCTCTCCCCCAGCACCACAGAGCCTTTTCTCCTCATTCGGCCCCCTCTCCTCGCTATTCTGCAATACCCCACACTCTTTCAGCAACCCTCCTTACCTCCCCCCTCGTCCCTTGTCCTACCCTCCCCCTCCCCCTCCACCTCCTGCACCCAAAGCCTCCTCCCCTACCTCTTCATTAAAAGTGTGGACCTCAAATATCCGGGGCCTTCGCTCAAACCTTTCAGATCTTTCCATACAGGTTGCCACTGACAAACCAGACATTATCTGCCTAACAGAAACTTTCCTCTCCCAAGACGTGTCTGACTCCCAAGTATCTCTCCCTGGTTACTCCCTCCTTACGGTATGACAGACCTGAGCCTCGTCCTGGTGGAGGTGTTGCTCTCTTCATCAAAGACTCTATTCCTCACTCTCCATGCACTGCTCTCACTCGCCCACACCCTCAGGAATACCTCTGGCTTTGGCTTCCCCTCCACTCCCACCTCATGTTTATATGTGTACTGTACCGTCCACCGAACAGTGATGACTCCATCTACACCTCACTATCAGAAAACATGGACCATCTTCTATCTTCTCATCCAAACTCTCTCTTCCTCTTATGTGGTGACTTCAATTGTCATCACGCCAGTTGGCTAGGTGTGGATACCTCTCTCACCTGCCATGGCATCTCAGCAAAAGCTTTCTGCGACTCATTGGGACTGACTCAATCGGTCAACTTCCCTACCCAGATCTCAACCAATGGTACTCCATCTCTTCTGGATCTGATTTTGACAAATTTCCCTGACAATATCTGCTGCTCTTCCTTCGCTCCAATTGGTTCTTCTGACCACGTCCTTGTCAAAGTGGACATCTCTCTGGCTGTTATCAGAGAAGCACCTCACCGCCGTCGAGTCTGGCATTTCACTCAAGCCGACTGGAAGGGTCTCCGAGCAGCCATCAAACTTGCAGACTGGTCTCCCATCACTACTTTCTCAAACATCAACTCATCCTGGGAATTCTTTCAAAGAAACTGGCTCTCCCTCATGCACAGATTTAACCCCTCTCGTGTTCAGTTGTCTTACCCTTCCTCCCACCCTTGGTTTACTGAATTTTGTGGCGAGGCAGTTGTCCTGAAACAACTTGCCTTTGCCTCATGGAAAGCAAACCCAACTGAGGGCAATCTCAGTTCTTTCCACAAAGCTCGAAACAAGTGTGTATCTACCCTCAGGAGAGCCAGAAAACAACATCTTTCTCATCTCAAGTCTGAACTCTCAAACCTCTCTCCCTCCTCAAAATCCTGGTGGTGTTTAATCAAATCTGTTTCTGGTGTATGTTCCCCCTCCATCCCTTCCCTAACCTCAAATGGCCGCACTGCTGATTCCACACGTGATAAAGCTGAATGTCTAAACTCGGTGTTTGCAGCTAAATATTGTGTCCTAAACCCATCACTATCTCTACCCACTTTACCCTGTCTCCTGACAAGGTGGAGAGCTTGCTTTCAAACCTAGAGTCAGATTCTGCAACCGGTCCTGATGGCATCAGCCCACGTGTCCTCAAAGCCTGCTCTTCTGCTCTTGCTCACCCTCTCTCTGTTCTATTCACCCTCTCTTTTGCCCAAGGTCATCTGCCATCTGCTTGGAAATCTGCTAACATCACTGCCCTGCATAAAAAGGTGCAAAAACAGACCCCTGTAACTACAGACCAATCAGCCTTCTCCCAATCATCAGCAAGGTTATGGAATCCATCATCGCTTCAGACATGAAATCCTTCCTCTTCTCCAATGGCTTGATTTCCAATCATCAATTTGGTTTCAGACAAGGTCACTCTACCCTGGATATGCTGCTTCTGCTCTCCCATCAATGGATGGAGGTCCTCAATGCCAGACAGGAAATCCGAGCCGTATCCCTGGACATATCACGTGCTTTTGACACAGTCTGGCACCCTGCCCTACTCACCAAACTCTCTTCCCATGGTATTCAAGGCCATTTAAACTCATGGCTCGCAGACTTCCTCTCCTGTCGCAGTCAACGTGTGGCCCTAAATGGAGTTCTTTCATCCCCTCTTCCTGTGCAGGCTGGAGTTCCTCAAGGTAGCGTTCTGGGCCCTGTTCTTTTTCTGGTTTTCATCAATGATCTCTCGGACTCTCTGGAAAATCCTCTATTTCTCTTTGCCGACGACTCCACCCTCTGCCGTACCATCTGTCATCCCTCAGACCGGCAAGCAGCAGCTTCTTCGCTCACTGCAGATCTGGATAAAATCACAAACTGGTCCAACACGTGGAGCATGTCTTTCAATCCAGACAAATCTCACACTCTCACTATGTCTCTTCAAAAGGACCGTTTAGAAAACCCCCCCATCCACTTTCTCAACAATCCTCTGGAAGAAGTCTTTTCTTTCAAGCTTCTGGGTCTCACTATCTGCCATGACCTTTCCTGGGAAAGTCACATTTCCAACCTCGCCTCAAAAGCCAGTCGCCGACTGGGAATCCTCCGTCGTGCAAAGTCCTTCCTCAGCCCTCTTGAGCTCCTGACCACTTACAAAGCTTTTGTCCATAGCCTGATGGAGTACTGCTCTCCCCTCTGGGCTGGTGCTCCTGCCTTCCACCTTTCTCAGCTTCACGCTGTCGAAACCAGGGCATTTAAGATCATCTGCATCTCCCGCAATGAAGCTGAGTCTTTGGGCCTCTCACTCAATCACCGCAGGTTGGTCGGTGGTCTTTCTGTCTTCTACCGACTCCTCTCCAGCCTTGCCCCCCTGCTCTCTCTGCGATTTGTCCCCACCACATTTCCACAGGGCGCTCAAAGTCCGCCAACAACCCCCTTCTGGTAAAACTACCAAAATCACGAATCACTGCTCATCTTCACTCTTTCATTCCTCTTTTTTCCCGCCTTTGGAATAAACTTCCTCACTCTCTTCTTTCCCATTCTTCCCTCCAGGCTTTCAAAACAGCTGTTCACCACCACCTCTTATCTTCCCCCGATAATCCACCCAAGCCCACTTCCTTCAATTCCCCTGCTTTCCTTCCTGAAAGTCCCTGTAATGTCCATCTTCTCTTCGCCATGTTCCCCATCCCATCCCCATCCCTCTCCCTTCCACAGTTCACCTAATGTGTTTGTTCCCCACTGTTGTGTCCCTTCCACTACCGCCCCTCTTGTCTCATGCCCCCTTGCTGTGAGTTGTGTGTTTGTTCTCATACGAGCCTCGACCAAGGTATACAAAAAAAAAAAAAAAAAAAAAAGGTCCTGATGCAGATCCGTCCTGTCAGTCGGATACAAAATGTAAACTGTACAGCCTGGTGAAGGTACGCGCTCTACCGAGTGCTGTTCTAGTTCCCACTGTTGGAGTCTGATTTCTGTGCTTGTGTTCGGAGCAGAGCAAGAGCATGAGTTGATCGAAGGCCATTTTGTGAGGAAATGTTTGCATCAAAATTTTTCTGACAATTTGAATGAGGCCATCCTCGATGCTTAATACAGCCTTCAATGAAGACTCATGTCCAGCAGCCACAGCAGCAGATCTTTAGAATTGAAGTGCTTCATCATAGGAGCAAGTAACTGAAGTCATTAAACGTGTCCATTAATTTTTTTTTTATCACATAACAACGTCCAAGGCTGTTTGAAGAGATGTTGGATGGTTTGTAATGTGCCTGGTGATTATATTACCGACGAGAGCTGGAGGCATGGTGGAGTCTAATCTGTCGGATATACATGGCAGGGTATGCAGTGTTCGGCTCACTTCCTCATTTGCCGAGTCCATTCTTATTCTTGTAGAATAAGTCCATTTGTCAGGTCTCAGTTCCTTTGATTCACTCATAATCTTCGCAATTACATTCGGTATAGCAGAATCTTCATCACTGTCATCAGCTACTAGTTTGAATGCACTAATGCACTGCTGCGGAATAGCAAAATGCTGGCTTTGCCTTTTCCAGACAACACAAGCAGATCTTAACCCAAATGATCATATATTTGCTTCACTCGGATTCACCTGGAGAGACTCTTACCGTCATGCTTCATGTATGAGAGATACAGTTGAACAGAGTTCCAAATATGGAAAGTATCAGACTTCACGTCCATATTAAGGCCTGAAGCTTCACACATACCCTAGTTGTGACTTGCAGCTGCTGCTTTTACTGAGGGTCGATTCATAAATACTGCTTTACAGTTAGTATGATACTGTGCATCAGCAACATGAAGGTCACTGATAACACCACCGTGTCTAACTTGAATTTGTTTGGCCTGCTCATCGTATATTTTGTAAAACTAACCAAAACTGTTTATTTGAAATTTTTTTGTTCAGATCCATGGTCGGCGGGGCTGCATTTGAGCTCTCTGCACCAATGATCCGGATGTCTAGCATTTTCTGCTACTGGACATACCTCACCGCAAATTATGCGTCTTGGAAAGAAATCTGTCACTGGATAGAGCGTCTTGTTCTCCTAGCAGGAGGAAGTTCGCTGGCAGATCAGGCTGTTTCATGTGTTGGTTGATATGCATCATTGATGTGTACTTTGATACAATCCTTTTGACAGATAATAGAAAGATTGGAGTCAAGATTCAGTTGTCTTTCAAGATCAACATGAATACCATTTTCTCTAATCTTACTTTTTCCAATAATGTTGTGAATGCAAACTTGAATTGTTTGCCAGTGGCAATTGTTGACTTGTTACGAAGTCCATATTTGAAAAAGCACTCATCCATCCTGATGTCGTAAAGAAGAGAATTAAAAAAAAAATCTGCAAAACTATTTTTCATCATCACTACCAAAGTTATGGATACTTATGAAATTAATGATCCCATGATTCTGTCCTGGAAGTTTGATCATTATTTTTCCTCGACTTTATTGCTTTGCAACATAATGAGGTAGTTAAAGTGGGTGATATGGTTCCACACTGTAATCTTGCCTCATACCAAAATGATTCATGGAAGTTTTGAAATCAAGAAAAAATATCAGAGCTAATATGAAAATTAAAGCACAAAATTTTCAGAATCTATTCTGTTTTTAAAAGATATTGAGACGATTCTTATTCCAAAATTGTTTTGTCGGTTAAAGCCTGCACAACTATAATCTGTCACAAATAGGTTTGGGATTGCTCTTTTTTTGTTCTATTTGATTCCTCAATTTGAAAGTTCGACCTTTCAAACTTTAGAAATCATTATCTTCTATGATGGAGTGCTATCGGTATAATTTTTGGGGAACAAATAATACAATTCACAAATTAAATTTTTGCCAATCTACCCTTAAATTATGTTGAATATTTAAGCATTTTTTTCCGTTTTTAACATGGGGAGACAGGATCTGAAAATGTGTTAACTGTGCTTAGTTTAGTAACAATCTGCACGAAGCTTTTTGAGGTAATGATCTGTCATTGAATCAAATAAATCAGTAAGAAACATAGATACGAAATTGATATGGATATTTCAGACAGATAAATCCAATAAGAACTCGAAGGGCACTCGGTAGAGCACATACCTCTGCCATGCAATGCCTGATCCATGAAAACATATGTGGTCCAATACATTTTTGAAATATCGTGCTATATATCGTTTTTGGCCCAATCACTCATTGGTGAAGGATCAGTTTAAAAATTAAATAATTCTCGTATCCAGATTCGGATGCAGATCTTCACCAAAATCGAATCAATTACTCCTTGCCAAACACCCAACCTGTCTACCAAGTGACATCCAAATCCGTCCCCAACTTTTTGAGATATCGTGCTATATATCATTTTTGGCCCCATCTCACAATGGTGAAGAATCACTTTAAAAATTATCGTAGTCGGATCAGTTCATCGATGTCAGACACCCAACCTCTCCACAAAATTTCATCTGGATCCGTAAACAAATTTTTGAGATATCCTGTACACAAACAGACAGAAAAGGTGTGAAAACATAACCTCCTCCACCTACGGTGGTGGAGGTAACATTCATCATATTTGGCCTTTTGGCATATACGGTGTCATTTTGATATAAAGAAAATTTTCCTGAAGGTGACAACATATCACCTGGCAGATTTTTATTCAGCACACTCTGAAGTTACAAAAACCAAAAACCCCAAAAAAAAAAAATTGTGTGGACCCTAAAACACACTTCATCAAAAAAAATCAGCGTTTGGCATTTTGACGAAATGCTTCACCGTTGTCACAACGAAATTGCATCAGGAATTTGTTCATAAATATTCATTTAAAAACGAGGAAACAACCCATAAGGGCGAGCAAGATAACTCAAAGGTATGGACACTTACCTTTAAGCTGTCTCATCTGGGTTTAAACCTCGACCGGACTATGAACTGTCATCCTGGTATTTCGCAAGAAGGGAGATGCATCAATGTGTGCACCATCCCTCGGATGGATGTTAAGCTGGAGTTCAGGTCGTTGGTGGACGCTAAAGATCATATGGCATGTTTTGTGAAGAATAGGCGAGTTATCGCCGGCACCTTGAACAAATTACAAATTTCTTCCCCGACTGACTGCTGGGAAGGCAATGGCAAATTACTCAGCATAGTCCTTGCCAAAAAACTGCTTTAGCAGCACCAACGTTCTGTCGAGAGTATGTTACGTTAATCATCATTACAAACAATGTATGAAACCAAAATTTTATTCTGAAAGAAAACGCAATAGCACAAAGAAAAAGGTAACATTTCATATTGAGATGGATATAGACACGTAAATATAAACAAAGAACACAAGTTGATAAACAACAGATACAGTGGCCTGCAAAAGTTTTCACATTTTGATGCCACCTGAGTTTATTTCTTGATGCTTTCAAAGCAAACTTAATATATTGTCTTTACAAACGACTTCAAAGTGACAAACCTCAAAAATACGGATAAAATGTGAATAACTTAAATGAAAAGAGAAAAACAGATGATTCTCAGTTGTGTACATATTCAAACCCTTTCCCTCATTACCCCTAAATCACTTCAGGAGCAAATTATTTGTTTGAAAGATTACAGAATATGTATAATAGGTTTCACCTGCATGTAATCAGTGGTTTAATTTAAAAATTAATCTCCCCCATTTATCGAAGGAGTTTTAAGGTGCAACTCACTTGGTCAACCAACAAGGCAAACATGAAGACCAAGTAACTTTCCAAAGAAGTCAGACATAAAGTGGTGGAGAAGCACCGTTCAGGAGAGGGTTGTAAGAAGATTTCAAAGTCACTCATTATCCCTTTGAGTATGGTAAAATCCATCATGAAGAAGTGGGAGATGTATAATACCACCCAGACTCTACCCAGATCAGGTCATCCATCCAAACTCAGCAACTACGCAAGCAGGAAACTAGTTTGGGATGTCATTATAAATCCAACGATGACTTTGAAAGATCTGCAAGGCTCTATATCCGAGATGGGGGTTAGTATTAATCAATTAACAATATCCTGTTCTCGTCACAAAGCTGACCTCTGGACAGTTGGCAAGAAAGAAACCATGACACAAAAAGACGCATCGAAAAGCTCATATAGAGTTTGTGAAAAAGCATTTAATGATACTGCAGGACTGTGGAGAAACGTTTTGTGGTCAGACAAAACAAAAGTTGAACTTTGTGGTCTAAATTCAAAGTGTTACGTCTGGTGCAAGCCTTACACTGCATCTCACCCAGTCAACACCACCCATACTCTCAAACATGGTGGTGGAAGCATCATGTCATGGGGCTGATTTTCATCAGCAGGGAAGGGCAAGCTTGTCAGGGTAGAAGGGACAATGAATGGTGTGAAGTACAGAAGAATCATTGATTGAAACCTGCTTGATTCATCCTTGAATCTGAAACTGGGTAGGAGATTTACATTTCAGCAGGAGAATGATCTGAAGCACAAAGTTAAAACCACACTAGAATGACTGAATAAGAAGAAAATATATGTTATTGAGTGGCTGAGTCAAAGTCCTGACTTGAACCCAATTGAACATTTATAGTGACACTTGAAGATTGCAGTCCATCGCCGATCCCCATCAAACTTGGCAGAACTAGAGAAATTTTCACATGAAGAACGGGGAAAGATTTCACCATCTCACTGTGCAAAGCTGGTAGAGACTTACCTAGATACCTAGATAGATACCTAGAGAAAGACACGTCACAGTTATTGCTACAAAAGGTGCTACCAGCAAGTACCGACCTAAGGGACTGAATACTTTTGCAACCAGTGAATTTTGGTTTGTACATGTTTTTTTTACAGGTATTCGTGTCATGTAACCTCCTTCAACTAAAGCAGTGTTTAGTTTGATCTCTTCAGTAATTAATAAATATGCTCATTTAGAAAAATTGTTTCTACATAGTTCATAATTCATCTAAATGTGGCATTATTCGTCGGGAATGAATACTTTTGAAGGCCACTGTAAACAGCGCTGGCTCGTTTTTCCTGACGCTGATCTTGCTCACCTGATTCTCTCAGTGAGGGAGCCTCGTGAGTGGAGGAGGCCAATGGGCCGACCACGTGCCTCGTGGTTGCAGCAGGTTGATCGACATCTCAAGGAGATGGGGATGGGCCTGGCATCTGCCTGGGGGATGGCCAGACGGAGGCCCCTGGAGTACCGGCGGAAAGTGGATGCAGCGACGCGCTGTTCTGGCACATGCTCCCATACCTGACCTGGCCTGTAAACTGAGCAACCATCGATCTGGCTAGGCCTCAGGCCTGCGGCCATTCCAAAAACATGGAAGGATCCAGGAAAGGCCCAATGCTTATAGTAACAGCAAAACAATAAACTTATGTAAAAAAAAAAACAAATAGATGTGTGTGGTAAATATGTCGAAATGTGAGGAATTTTACAGAGCAACTGTGTGAGCGAGATAAGGAAGTGAGTGATTTATTTTTTATTGTCATCAGTATTCTACATGAGCATGAAACAACTGAGGAGGTAAAGAACAGCTCCGAACACATAAAAAAAGAGAAAACTGACATTTGATCGAAGGTAAATGTTTCTGGCACAAAACAGGTTTCCTGTTATTTCATTTAAATTTGAAATATGTTAAGTGTGCGAGAAACTAATTTCTGAAAGAAATGTCTGGAAAACACCATCACTTCCAATTTCTCCTCCAAGTCACACACAGTTCTGGCTTGAGCTTCTACGACCACTCGCTATCCCTGACATACACCGGATCAAAGTCCTGGAACTCGTTACCAAATAAAATTGTTGCACAATACCTCGTTGATGTACCATACTCTGTGTTACATACAAAGCGTTGGTTCTGCTGGAGCAATTTTTTGACAAGAGTGATGCCGAGGAGTTTGCCATCGCTCTCCCAGCAGTAGTTAGGACAGGAATTTGGAATTTGTTCAGTGTGCTGGAGATAGCTCGCCAACTCTTCACAAGGGACATTGTGGGATCTTGAACGTCCACCAATTAATGCCAGCAAATGGAATGCCAGTTTAACATCCGTCCGACGGACGGCATACATATCGACGGCACACATATCTACCTGTGAAACTTCAGAATAACAGGTTATAGCTTGGTTGGGATTTGATGACTGGCTCGATGGCTTAGAGGTGAGTTTGCACACCCTATAACTCTATAAGCTATTCTATTAGCCTTGCATAATTAATACTCTCTTTGAACTATAACGGTTTAATAAGAAGGCCACCACCATCTAATCAAGGGCAACAACGGAACGGTGATAAATATTGGTCTTTCCAGCAACGCCCATATTCCATGATTCACGGAAATATTAAAAATAAAAAGAAGAAGGAAGATGATGTTCTGGAATTGGATTCAAATCAAATCGCTGAATACAGTTGAAGTAGCAGCACATCGCAATGCCGGGAGTTAATGTGTGTCGTTGGGGTTAAATTCTTCAGATACCCAGATCCACTTTAGTCTGCTCCACAACTCGAGAATCTGCTTCACGACCTCGATATAATGCTCGTCTACTCTTCCTTCATTATCCTCTTTGCAATTGTTTTATCCGGTATGTTATTGGTTTCATCTCTCTATCTTGTTCAACCCACCTCCCCCCCCCCCCCCCAACATATCCAACTGGAATAACTGCAATGTATCTTTTCAAAATTTATCAGAAATATCTTGCTTTCACTTTAATATCCTTAAAAAGATATAGATAACAAAAATGTGACAAACTATTCCGCATCCTAACCCAGACCATAAATCCCCTTTAAGTCGTTTGGGAAAGCTCAACGAAACATAAAGTATTTCAGAAGAATGTGCAGAGTAAAAATCTGGAACAAATAATGGATTTATCATTCGTCATCCTGATTGGCACCAAGACTCGTGTGTAGATAATGGAGTAAGATTGTAGAAGGGGCTCAAAAGTGTCAAGGGAACAAGTTTCTCTGTTATATTTTCTCTGTTATATTATAACAACAAGTGTCTCTGTTATATTTTCTGTACATACATGCCATACGGATTTCTGCTGTTGTATATGTGTCACATCCTCACAAACACTTTGAATATGTGCTTTGCCATTCCTTGTGGATAAAACCATTACTGTATATATGCGTGACACGAACTCCCCCATTTTCCCACAAACTAAATATGTTTTCCCACAAACTAAAACACAAACTCACATATGTTTTCGTCCAACCTGCTCGTGGTGTCTTTTCCCGATTAGTCAAACATAGTCCACATTAGCGAAAGCCAGGAAGATTTACCCCAATTGTTTTACTGCATTAAATAGCCAGCGCTGAACTACTGTTCTGCTCAGTAGTAATCCGAATGCTCACTGGGGGTGTGAGCCAAGGTTAGGTGAGCCACGTCACCCCCAAGTAAATGGTGTTCGATGGAGGAACACTTGTGGATTTGGCCGTCTGATTGACGTTCTTGGTTATTCACAACCCGCTGCACCATGGACTTATATGTGGCTGGCAACCTCAGTGTCAGCAGTGGTGGTGTGTCTGAGTACAAACCTCGTGAGCCTGGCGTGTGTGCCAATACCATAACAATATATATATATATATATATATATATATATATATATATATATATATATATATATATATATATATATTTTTTGAGTGATTTTAACCCTAAATGTGTCTACATTAATCGAGATGGCAAAGGACAGCATGACGTCATCCGTGCTGTGAAGCATGAAGCACTAGAGATGAGTTGAGATGACTGACTACAGATGAGAATTGGGATGACTGACTGGAGATGAGATGACCTAATATGACTGAAGATGAGATGACTAGAGAGGAGATGACTGGATATGAGAGTTGGGATGACTGATGAGAGAGGAGATCACTGAAGATGAGAGTTGGGTTGACTGACTAGAGAGGAGATGACTGAAGATGAGAGTTGGGATGACTGACGAGAGATGAGATGACTGGACATGATAGTTGGGATGACTGATGAGAGGAGATGACTGGAGATGAGAGTTGGGATGACTGACAAGAGAGGAGATGACTGGAGATGAGAGTTGGGTACACCATTACGATCATGAGAATAAGACTCAATGGAGTACCACCACAAAGGTTCACCAACTTCGACTTGCCTCCGTCAGAATTTAATCTCTTTCCCAAACTTAAGGAACACCTTCGCAGAGAACATTTATATTCTGACAATGATGCAGGCCACTGTGAATCGCTGGTTAAGTCAGCAGGATGTACAATTCTATCATGACGGCTTCACAAAACTGAACTTTTGCAGAAATGTGTGGGCTGCAGTGGTGATTATGTTGAGAAATAAATGTGCACCATGATAGAATAAAGATTGATGTAATGTCTATCTTTGTTTCATTCGAATACCTTTCCCTGTTTTTGGAGAAAACATCAGCCCCAGGAATATTGTCTTGCTTTTCCTTCTGTAAGATCACCTGTACCCATAATTATTTAAGGTGAAAGTTTTATACTGAGTTAATTGAAGGTTTTTTTTTAAATGTAAAGGTACATTATGTAAACCGTTTTTTAATGTAAAAACTTGATCTATCGTTTACATTTTGATGTTCATCCTTCCCATCCCACAATCCCATCAGGATCTCAGACCCATGACAAGTACAAGTGCGCATCAGAAAGAACAAAGAAACTTTGCATAAAACAAGAGGTGGTCGGACTACAGGGCGAGGATGTGATCCTCCCGTGCTGGTTTAATCACAGTAAAGGAAACTACATAAAAATATTAAGTTTGATTTTGTACAGAGATCATGATGACAAACTCAACGTTGTTATCTATAACAGCTCCACGAACGTCATACATGAGAGTTTCAAAGGGAGGATTCAAACTTTGGGAAACCCAAGCGATGGAGACGGATCGGTGAGGATCAAAGATGTGAAGATGGAGGACGAAGGGATGTACAGGTGTGGATTTCGGTTCAGGGAGAAGAGTTGTTGGTTTATTGATGGGAATATGATGTGGCTGTCGAAGCATATTATATTTCAGGCAAATAATACAATGCGAACAGAGCTTCGAGTTGAAGGTCAGTGTTCTTGTTTCAATAGTATACACAAGTTTATTGTTCTTTTGTATACTACACATCGTATTGTGAGTGCATATAACTGACAATAATGACTTGTGATAGGATTCCTGCAAAGGGATGTATAAGGTTGCTCAATTATAAAAGGTCACAAAGATGTGTGCTTGTTCTATGGAGGTCAAAGTTCAACATTGGTCTCACCTAAAACGAGAGCTCTCAAATCAGTTACGGCTCCTTAAGGAGTGATTGCACCCGATCTCATCTCTGTAGTGGTTTCTCCAACTCCATACTTTCTGCGGAATGTGGAGTTGGTGTATTCAATGTCAAATATTCACTTTTCTCCCATTATACACCAAATAAATTCAAAATTCACCAAATGAATTATTATGCTTTCTTCTGTTCTCATCTTTCCTATCTTCCATATCCCCCAATATGTTTTTCATCAGGGTCAATTCCTACTCAACATCTGCCTGCCCAAGTCCAAGAAAAATGCCTTAACTTCAGTCATGGTTTCTTAGTTCTCCCATTTTTGAAATGACCTTCCTGTTTTTGTGGACAATGCTAATTATCTCACATTTTTTTTCAAGGTGGTGTGCACTGACATCTGATGTCAACCATCATAATTGTTACCCCGCGCACACAAAGCGAAAAGCGGGGTTAAGCAATTGGTTCATGTCCATCATGTTTATGATCGAGGAACAACTTATTTAAATTGCTTGTCATATTTTGAACACCAATCGGAACATGAATAGGAAAACAAACCTGCCATTTAACAGCACTTTGTCTCTAAATTAATCCTGATCACACATATGTAGAGAGCAGTGAGATAACTTTATTATTCTGTCTGCTTGCCTGACAGTCAAGCAAAATTGAAATTCATTTCAAACAGGATACATTGTTTTTAAGGATGTCATAAAGAACACAAACAACAGGCACGATTTAAATTGGTTATTTATAATGAATTATAGACTTGAACAATGGAGAACACAAATCACCTTCTTTGCACTTTTAAACCCCTTCTGTTTAGCAGGACTTGGACACGGTCAATAAGGTGGTGTATAAGGGTGGTGTATAAGACTGCTCCAATATTAATAAACATCTGGTATTTTGATATAAAGATCTTTAAAGGTCCCATGACACCCACAACTTTCTGGTTATTTATATATTAACTTGACCTTCCTAGTGAAGAAATCACCCATGTATTTTTTTAATCAAAAATGGGATAATTAGACCAATATTTCGAACACTTCTCGTGCTTTTCACAACTTGCTATGCCCTGCCCCTTAAAAAAGTTGACTTCAGCGAACCTCAGCGTTGACGTCACATCCAGAACCGCACAGAGTGGATTGACTCGAGAGTCGAGATGTCGCGCGCCGTATGCATTGTGCACATGTGTTTACTATCTCACTGATCGTCTTAATTCCTGTGATTGTTTCGCAAAAGTTTTTATGAGTTTTAGCCTTACTTTCTAAAATGCCTGCAAGATGTATCGTAGCAGGATGCAGCAATACAACCAAAGACGGTGTAAGCCTTCATGTATTCCCGAAAGATGATAATCGTTGGAGAATATGGACATCTAAAGTGAAGCTGACGAGGGGAAACTGGAAAGGCCCCAGCGACACGAGTGTCATTTGCAGCGCCCATGCCCACCCAAGATAAAAAAATAATGACGACAATAAATGTCCATTTGGATATCTGATTTAATGCCCACTTCAGGCTTCCTCAAATCCCCGATACTCCGCAGAAGGAAAAGTTTGTCTGATCTTCATAACGGCACAGGAAGGTAGTGGGACCCTCACAGACTTTCCGAGATACCCCCAGCACCATCTAGCAAGTTGTCTGTACGCAATGTGTCTGTTTTTCCTGCACAAGAGAAGGGGGGAAAAGTAAAGCAAGCCATGAAGACAATGAACATGTACATGTACCTTCTGTTTATCCCTACCAGATGTACCTTTTCATACACGAAAATACATTAAAATTGTACTCAAACTCACTCATTATCAGTGGCACCTTGTCTGGCTTGCCATCCATATTGTTAATGGTACTGATAATAAGCAGTTTCCAGTACCCATCTATCAAGGCACACGCTGTGAATCCCAGAGTGGTGTGTGATGCAGTGTATGCTCTCCTCGTGCTCATCCATCTTTGTGACAATCTGCTCTATTTCTTTGCAGCATACAGATTCCTTTACTGTAGGCATTGTAGAGCAGCCTTCTATACAGGAACACCTGTAAATATAATTAGAAAACACTACTACTATCTGATATTTCTTTTTCAAAGGTAACATCATGCCCCCCCCTCCCCCAATAACTGCAACGCAAAAAAAAAATGTTTATGCAACCCCTCATCCCTCACACACAGAGACAAGAAATTCTGCTTCTGAGCCGTGTATGCACAACAATCACGAGGAAATTATTTATCCCTTTACTACCTTGTCGTAGTCGTGTACAAATCCAATACATGTATGCACAATAAAGGGCTATACCATGTACACAAAATATAAAATGTGACTGTTGAACCTTTCCATTTAAAAAGAAACTTACAGGGACATACAAGTGAAATACTAAACATTAATATTACATCACTTCAAGGCGCAAGGAGGTAATTTTAAAATCAAACAATGTGAAAAACCTGCACCCACATTTTGCAGCTTATTGAATTGTTTGTTGAAACAGCCTGCTGGGACAGGTACGATTCCACAAACATGCAAAGCAGGTATGGCTGCACTCGACATACATGGGTTTATTCTAAAGTGAAGGTACTGCTTCCATTGGCTTGCTATTCATTAACATTTAGCCAAAATGCTGTAATAAATGAACAGGGAAAAATATGTTGGCACAACTACGAAAGACAAATTTATCTGTCGTATTACACGGCCTCATATGCTCGGGACTCTAACGCATTGACTTATACATTGTGTGCATGCTAATACAAGTTACTAGTTAACTCGAGATCTCTAGAGTCTAGACTAGTCCGATAAATCCGTCGTCCGTCCGACTAGGCCGATAAATCCGTCGTCCGTCCGACTAGTCCGATAAATCCGTCGTCCGTCCGACTAGGCCGATAAATCCGTCGTCCGTCCGACTAGGCCGATAAATCCGTCGTCCGTCCGACTTGGCCGATAAATCCGTCGTCCGTTCGACTAGTCCGATAAATCCGTCGTCCGTCCGACTAGTTCGATAAATCCGTCATCCGTCCGACTAGGCCAATAAATCCGTCGTCCGTCCGACTAGGCCGATAAATCCGTCGTCCGTCCGACTAGGCCGATAAATCCGTCGTCCGTCCGACTAGGCCGATAAATCCGTCGTCCGTCCGACTTGGCCGATAAATCCGTCATCCGTCTGACTAGGCCGATAAATCCGTCGTCCGTCCGACTAGGCAAATAAATCCGTCATCCGTCCCACTAGGCTGATAAATCCGTCGTCCGACTAGTCCGATAAAGCCGTCATCTGTCCGACTAGTCCGATAAATCCGTCATCCGTCCGACTAGCCCGATAAATCCGTCATCCGTCCGACTAGGCCGATAAATCTGTCGTCCGTCCGACTCGGCCGATAAATCCATCGTCCGTTCGACTAGTCGGAAAAATCCGTCGTCCGTCCGACTAGTCCGATAAATCCGTCATCCGTCCGACTAGGCCGATAAATCCGTCGTCCGTCCGACTAGGCCGATAAATCCGTCGTCCGTCCAACTAGGCCGATAAAGCCGTCATCCGTCCGACAAGTCCGATAAATCTGTCATCTGTCCGACTAGTCCGATAAATCCGTCATCTGTCCGACTAGGCCGATAAATCCGTCGTCCGTCCGACTAGGCCGATAAATCCGTCGTCCGTCCGACTCGGCCGATAAATCCATCGTCCGTTCGACTAGGACGATAAATCCGTCGTCCGTCCGACTCGGCCGATAAATCCGTCGTCCATCCGACTCGGCCGATAAATCCGTCGTCCGTCCGACTCGGCCGATAAATCCGTCGTCCGTCCGACTAGGCCGATAAATCCGTCATCCGTCCGACTAGTCCGATAAATCCGTCATCCGTCCAACTAGTCCGATAAATCCATCGTCCGTTCGACTAGGACGATAAATCCGTCGTCCGTCCGACTCGGCCGATAAATCCGTCGTCCGTCCGACTCGGCCGATAAATCCGTTGTCCGTCCGACTAGGCTGATAAATCCGTCATCCGTCCGACTAGTCCGATAAATCCGTCATCCGTCCAACTAGTCCGATAAATCCGTCATCCATCTGACTAGGCCGATAAATCCATTGTCTGTCCGACTAGGCCGATAAATCCGTCGTCCGTCCGACTTGGCCGATAAATCCGTCGTCCGTTCGACTAGTCCGATAAATCCGTCGTCCGTCCGACTCGTCCGATAAATCCGTCATCCGTCCGACTAGGCCAATAAATCCGTCGTCTGTCCGACTAGGCCGATAAATCCGTCGTCCGTCCGACTAGGCCGATAAATCCGTCGTCCGTCCGACTAGGCCGATAAATCCGTCGTCCGTCCGACTTGGCCGATAAATCCGTCGTCCGTTCGACTAGTCCGATAAATCCGTCGTCCGTCCGACTAGGCCAATAAATCTGTCGTCCGTCCCACTAGGCCGATAAATCTGTCGTCCGTCCGACTCGGCCGATAAATCCATTGTCCGTTCGACTAGTTGGAAAAATCCGTCGTCCGTCCGACTAGTCCGATAAATCCGTCATCCGTCCGACTAGGCCGATAAATCCGTCGTCCGTCCGACTAGGCCGATAAATCCGTCGTCCGTCCAACTAGGCCGATAAATCCGTCATCCGTCCGACAAGTCCGATAAATCTGTCATCTGTCCGACTAGTCCGATAAATCCGTCATCTGTCCGACTAGGCCGATAAATCCGTCGTCCGTCCGACTTGGCCGATAAATCCGTCGTCCGTCCGACTCGGCCGATAAATCCATCGTCCGTTCGACTAGGCCGATAAATCCGTCGTCCGTCCGACTCGGCCGATAAATCCGTCGTCCGTCCGACTCGGCCGATAAATCCGTCGTCCGTCCGACTAGGCCGATAAATCCGTCATCCGTCCGACTAGTCCGATAAATCCATCATCCGTCCGACTAGTCCGATAAATCCGTCGTCCTTCCGACTAGTCCGATAAATCCGTCATCCGTCTGACTAGGCCGATAAATCCGTCGTCCGTCCGACTCGACCGATAAATCCGTCGTCCGTCCGACTCGGCCGATAAATCCGTCGTCCGTCCGACTAGGCCGATAAATCCGTCGTCCGTCCGACTAGGCCGATAAATCCGTCATCCGTCCGACTAGTCCGATAAATCCGTCGTCCATCTGACTAGGCCGATAAATCCATTGTCCGTCCGACTAGGCCGATAAATCCGTCGTCCGTCTGACTCGGCCGATAAATCCGTCGTCCGTTCGACTAGTCCGATAAATCCGTCGTCCGTCCGACTAGTCCGATAAATCCGTCATCCGTCCGACTAGGCCGATAAATCCGTCGTCCGTCCGACTAGGCTGATAAATCCGTCGTCCGTCCGACTCGGCCGATAAATCCGTCGTCCGTTCGACTAGTCCGATAAATCCGTCGTCCGTCCGACTAGGCCGATAAATCCGTCATCCGTCCGACTAGTCCGATAAATCCGTCATCTGTCCGACTAGTCCGATAAATCCGTCATCCGTCCGACTAGGCCGATAAATCCGTCGTCCGTCCGACTAGGCCGATAAATCCGTCGTCCGTCCGACTAGGCCGATAAATCCGTCGTCCGTCCGACTCGGCCGATAAATCCGTCGTCCGTTCGACTAGGCCGATAAATCCGTCGTCCGTCCGACTCGGCCGATAAATCCGTCGTCCGTCCTACTCGGCCGATAAATCCGTCGTCCGTCCGACTCGGCCGATAAATCTGACGTGCTGTAGCTTTTATTTATTATTCTCTTTTCTTCATTGTTTTCTACTGGCGCTACATGACGACAGTAGGAATAAAATAAATATCAATGCAACAGAATGTCAGATTTATCGGACTACTCAAGACAATTGTGCTGCAAGGTGTGTTCTGCACACAAGTTTTCATCGTATCCGGACAGCGAGATTGCTTCGTTTTATGCGCGGAGAGATACGGCCGATGACATGCGCCAGCCTTGTGTGATTAATTCGCCGTGGAGAAACATGTCCGCTGCTCTGATCACGTCACCTCACTAAAATATTTCTGATATCGAGCAGTATCCAAGTCGAATTTACATTATTGAATTACGAATAGGATTTAGTGTAACCAGTTGTTATTTCCGAGTCTTCCTTCGATGGCCTCGCGATCATCATGAACGCCGGGAATTTAATTACCATTTTCCTCTGCTTGTCCTGCTTCGGGCTCGAACTGGTAAGGCCGTATTTCATTTCCAGCTGCCTGAACTTCACCTCCCGCGACTACGTTATCCCACAATTCTCCATGTGATTCAGACCAAAATCCTTCATTTCTCTCACACTCACTGTCGCTACCAGCCAAATGAAAGTTCATGCCATCCATTATTCAAAACCAAATGTTTGATTTTTTTAAAGCAGAAATGAACGAAGCGTTTGAGTCGACCAATCAAACGTGGAAACACACAGGAAGCCCATAGAATCACGTAGACCACCAACCCGAGTAATGTACGTGCAGCTTTTGTCGTACTGTAGTTGACGTCATTTGGGTTACGCCCCTTTCAGGAGAATTTTTAGGGGCATTCCGGAAGAGGTTTGTTTTTTTTATTTTACATTTGACAGAATGAGTATTGTGAAAAAAACATTGTCACATCTGAAATCACGATGAAAAACTCCTTAAGGACATATATATATATATATATATATATATATATATATATATATATATATATATATATATATATATATATATATATATATATATATATATATATATATATATATATATATATATATATATATATATATATATATATATATATATATATATATATATATATATATATATATATATATATATATATATATATATATATATATATATATATGTATATATGTATATATATATATATATATATATATATATATATATATATATGTATGTATATATGTATATATATGTATATATATATATATATATATATATATATATATATATATATATGTATATATTTATATATATATATATATATATATATATATATATATATATATAAATATATATATATATATGTATATATTTATATATATATATATATATATATATACATATATACATATATATATATATATATATATATATATATATATATATATATATATATAAATATATACATATATATATATATATATATATATATATAAATATATACATATATATATATATATATATATATATATATATATATATATATATATATATATATATATTTATATATATATATATATATATATATATATATATATATATATATATATATATATATATATGTATATATTTATGTATATATATATATATATATATATATATATATATATATATATATATGTATGTATATGTGTATATATATATATATATATATATGTATATTTATATATATATATATATATATATGTATATATGTATATATATATATATAAATACATATATATATATATATATATACATAGATATATATATATATATATGTATATATGTATATATATATATATATATATATATATATATATATATATATATATATATATATATATGTATATATTTATATATATATATATATATATATATATATATATATATATATGTATATATTTATATATATATATATATATATATATATATATATGTATATATTTATATATATATATATATATATATATATATATATATATATATATATATATATATATGTATATATGTATATATATATATATATATATATATATGTATATATATATGTATATATATATATATATATATATATATATATATATATATATATATATATATATATATATATGTATATATATATATATATATATATATATATATATATGTATATATATATATATGTATATATATATATATATGTATATATATATGTATATATATATATATATATATATATATATATATATATATATATATATATATATATATATATATATATATATATATATATGTATATATATGTATATATATATATATATATATATATATATATATATATATATATATATATATATATATATATATATATATATATATATATATATATATACATAAAATTTCAGTACTTTTTGGTGTCATGGGACCTTTAAAATCATTATTTCATTTAAATTGAAGTATATACCTGAACAGTCCGTGGAGTAACGTGTTATATGAGCTCGAGTTTATAAAACTTTCCATTATCATTCGTCATATTTTTACAAGTTCGTAGTTCCTGCCCTCATCTCCCACCTTTTTCCATAAAATAAAATCTTTGCCTTTCCTTGGGGAATTGCTGAATAAAAAACAACAAAATATAACATTTTCTGACAACTGCGATGAACGATAATTAATAGTACCTGTTACCTTGTGACCTAATTTTATACAGTGTGTGAGAGGCATTCAAAACGTTTTGCACGTTGGTGTAAAGAAACAAGATAAGTTTTTCCCATCATTACCTCCGCCCTCGAAGGTGAAGGAGGTTTGTTTTCAACCCTCACTGTCTGTCTGTCTGTTTGTTCAAGTGCAGGATATCTTAAAAAGTTGTGAACATATCCGGATGAAATTTTGTGGACAGATTCAGTGTGTGACACGGACGAACTGATTAGCTTTTAGTGAAGATCCGGATCAAGATCCGGCTACTAGAATTTTTTAAGTGATTCTTCACCATTGAGAGATAGGGGAAAAAACTATAAATAGCACAATATCTCAAAAAGTTGTGGATGGATTCGGATGAAACTTGGTGGACACGTTGGATGTGTGACCACGATGAATTGATTTGAATTTGGTGAAGGTCCGAATCCGGATCTGGATACGAATCCGCAACTGGATACGATATGAAAAGTCTATCTTTCAATATGTTTGAAAGGAATATTACAGCGTTCGTCATCCACAGATGGTAATACAAACATTAAACTTGAACAGCACTCGGTAGAGCGCATACCTCTACCAGGCTGAACAGTTTACGTTTTATATCCCACTGAAAGGTTGGATCTGGATTTGGACCGGAACCAAAATCGAATTGACTTGTTATTGTCACCTAACCAACTCATTTAACTAGTTTTGTCAAAACTCGTCAACAACTTTTTGAGATATCATGCTCTATATCGTTTTTTGCCTCCTATCGCTCAATTGCAAAGAATCACATTGAAAATTCTAGTATCCTGATCTTCACCGAATTCAAATCACTTCATCCTTCTCACACACCCAACCTCTCTACCAGATTTCGTCCAAATCCATCCACAACTTTTTGAGGTATCCTGTTCAGAGACAGGCAGGGATGAAAACAACCTCCATCCACCTTCGATGATGGAGGTTATTAGATGTTATTATAAGTACATTTGCATTTTTCAGTAACACATATAAAATGTGCAATGGGCACGTTAAAAGTATGCGAATTGCAAAAAAAGTTTTGAATCTCACCCAATTGCTTTCAGGTAGTATGTTGAACCAAATTACAAGGATGTCATCGTGAATGTAACTATGCGGTTCCACAGTGCGTCCAAAGATCCTGCGTGTCTGGAAGGAGTTCATGAAATCAAGCAACTCATGGAGGCTGTTTTGCAAGGTGGAGGCCAAACCAGAACCAAACATCACGTGGTGGAACCCAAAGGGACTGCTCGTCCATCTGAGTGAGATACCAGTCAGTTCAAATGAGCAAAATGAACTCCACAAGATCATCGGAAGTTATAACCTCACAGAAGAAGAACCAGCTGGGAACTACAGCTGCCTGGTGGAGAACCAGCATGGCGTGGCACAAGAGCATGTGATGTTCAAAGGTTCAGTGAACCATGTACCTGGTATACTGATGGCTGTAGTTGGGTGGTCCATTGTCCTGAGCCTCGCTCTAATTTTTGCACTTGTCCTCGGATTTTGCATTTACAGGAAAAAACTTGAAGGTGAAGCATTAATATTTACTCATTTTTATTCAGTTGCATTTTAGGATATTTTGTAATCCGTTTGCTCGTGTAGTTGCCATTCAGATTTGTCTCGTACAGATGTTTGCATTTTTCATGTCTTTCACACATTGCAAACATTATATATACATATATATTCGTTGCTGCATCAAATTCATTGCAATATATTTTGTCTGACTTGATCTTTCTCAGGAAATGTCAGAGACACTGGTTTGCCTACAAATCCTTACCATAACGTGAGTGGGACTTGTTTGCTTGGTCAATCATTGTAAATACAATTCATACTTCATTCACTTTTTCTAAGTCTATTTTCTCATTTTTGTTGTCATCCAAAAATTCGGCAATTCTGGGGGTATGTATGTCTGAATCATATAGCATCAAAAACGTCTTGACCGATCTCCACCAAACTTTGCAGACATACTTGGGGGAACTTATGGGCACAAAATAATTGCCTTTCCCCACCCCCACTTCCTCGTGAAGGTGGGTGGGGAGACGACTTGCGATTTTCACCTGTACATACGCAATCGTGCAAGTGGTTTAATCACTGGCTCCTGTTATACGTTGGGGTACATTGACGCCATATGAAGCCTGATGTTGGCTTAGTGGTGAGTGTGGCTGATTTGGGTCTTAGGGTCCTGAGTTTGAGTCCTATTATCCCGTGAATTAACACCAGGTGGTGTTGAATCAGCCTGTCATCCTTCTCAGGTTGGTGAAATGTGTACCAGCTTGCTGGGATAATTGAGCCATTTGAGTATCCTGTGCAGGATTGTGACCTGTCCAGGATTGTGTCCAACAGCTCAGGAGACTGCATTGGCAGCAATGATGCTCTGTACAGAGTATGGTCCCAATGGATGGATTGACACCGTATATCCCTCCTGGAAAGTGTGTATTTCTTGTGTTTTTATCACCCGCCGCGTGGCAGAAGGGGGATATTGTTGTCACCCCGGTCGTCCGTCCGTCCGGCTGGCTGGCTGGGCGTCAATATTTATAGCTGTGAGTGCGATAACTCATAAACTGTTCGCCATATCGATTTGAAATTTGGGTCACACATGTACCACCTGAAAAGGAAGAAAGCTATTGATTTTGGGCGTGGCCAGATCCAAGATGGCCGACTGGGGCGGCCATCTTGAAAAAAGTGTTTCTTTTCAATGGCAAGGGATTCCCCATCTCTGATGGGTATATTTCATTATCCCCCGCCGCGTGGCGGAAGGGGGATATTGTTGTCACCCGGGTCGTCTGTCCGTTTGTCTGGCTGTCCATACGTCCGTCCGCCCGTCCGTCCGGCTGGCTGGCTGGGCGTCAACATTTATTGCTGTGAGTGTGATAACTCATAAACTGTTTGCCATATCGATTTGAAATTTGGGTCACACATGTACCACCTGAAAAGGAAGAACCTTATTGAATTTGGGCATGGCCGGATCCAAGATGGCCAACTGGGGCGGCCATCTTGAAAAAAATGTTTTTTTTTTCAATGGCAGGGGATTCCCCATCTCTGATTATCCCCCGCCGCGTGGCGGAAGGGGCATATTGTTGTCACCCGGGTCGTCCGTCCGTCCGTCCGGGCGTCAACATTTATAGCTGTGAGTGCGATAACTCATAAACTGTTCGCCATATCGATTTGAAATTTGGGTCACACGTGTACCACCTGAAAAGGAAGAACCCTATTGATTTTGGGCGTGGCCGGATCCAATATGGCCGACTGGGGCGGCCATCTTGAAAAAAATGTTTTTTTTTTTCAATGGCAGGGGATTCCTCATCTCTGATGGGTATGTTTCAATTATCTATCATAATTTTAAGTGTGAAAAGACTTAGTTTTGCTTCACTTCTCTCCCAAAACTTATGTCACCCAACTCCCAATCCCTTTTTTATTTTTTTTCCCCCTTTCTTCTCCTTTTTATCCAGCAGGAAGAGGAAGAAGAGGAGGTTGATAATGTTTATCCAGCAAGAAGAGGAGGAGGTTGAGATTACGTACGCCACTATTCTGGTCCATTCAAACAAGGTCTTCACTTCTCAACGTTCTGAACACTCACCAGACAAGTCCATTTATGGTTTATGCCATAATTAAAACATAATGCAAAGAAAACGTTTAATGTCACGTCTCCAGGTGACCTGCAAACAAAGTTCAGCAAACCATTTCGGATTTGTCGTTGTTACCGTCGATTGTTTTCGACTCTGTTTTATTTTTCTTTCTTATTTGTATTTTGTGCTCATCGTTACGTCTTTCCATGCCTGTTTGGTTATTTTGTT
Source organism: Eptatretus burgeri (assembly GCF_056783735.1). NCBI lineage: Eukaryota > Metazoa > Chordata > Myxini > Myxiniformes > Myxinidae > Eptatretus > Eptatretus burgeri. The sequence continues at coordinate 13,851,486 of NC_140975.1, read as the reverse complement.
TTTGGCTCCAAGTCTTCCTATATTTTGTTATCTACCCTTCTGTTAGTGTGTCTTGTCCCCCAACTTTTTCCACTGTTCTCTTTGTTTTGTTCTGTTCTGTTCTGTTCTGTGATGTAGCTCCTCCACAAGCCTCAACTCTGTATAGAAAAAAGGAAATTAATCAATCTGTCACAAAAGTAAACTTTAATTCCCATAACTAAGTTGTCTTCACCACCTATAATACCCCACCCTCTTCCACCAATGACATTATCTTGCTTCCACACTTCAACGAGCACTCCCCAATACCTTGATTATGCTTCCCTTAATGAAATGTTTTTTCACTTCCTAAATAACCTCGAAATCTCTTATTCCACATTCCACCCATGCCTGATACATTTACCCTCCACAATCATCCTCAGATATTCCTCTCTTCACTATTATAATGTGTTACACCCAACCCTCAACTCCTGAGTCTCTGGCATTAATGGGTTTTGGCCAGGCTTCTTTGATTTCCAACGCAAGGTATCCTTATCATATATCAGTACATCTTGTATCTGGTGGAAGGTTTTCAACAAAGGTGTTGATCCAACTCCATTATTTGTCCCCCCCCCCCTCTTCTCTCAATTGCGGAGCTGTCTACCTAAGGCTGTTGCTTCCATGCTTCCAAGCTTTAACGTCTGCTTCCCGCTCCCTCAGGGTCGCTGCCATTTCTACCTCTGAGTTTTTCGACGTCCACTGTGACTCTGTCTCCCTTTCACCCGCACCTTCTCTCCACCTCATGTGCTGCATGCATCCAAGTGTTCTTGTCTGCCAATTTCTAATTCAACCCATTAATTCTATACTAGCATAACCCGCACTCTGCGCGACATGTTGGGGTGGGTGTGTTTGAGAAAGGAACTGATGCAGAGTATCAGTAGTAATTTTACTTTAATGCAGTAAGTGGAATACGATTTCACTGTTTCAAAACCATTTTATTTACTTTTTTGTACCATGCACCTCATATGGTCTTTGAGATAATGTAAGCCGAATATCACGTTACTCGAGCGCAGAACAAAGTCGAAGATAGCGCGACACGAAACCACAAACTCGGAAATAATATACAAGATGTTGACCCTTTGCCCTTTATTATGTAGTTCTCCCAAGAATTTTAACACCTGGATGAAAAAACATACTTTTTTCCTGAAGAGGTTTTGTTTTCACAACTTTTTGCTGGTCTATTTGTCTGTGAGCAGGATATCTCAATAAGTTACGGATGGATTTGGATGAAACTTGATGGACAGGTTGGGTGTCTGATAAGAACGAATTGATTAGATTTTGTTGGAGATCTGGGTCCAGAACTGGAAGTAGAATTTTTAAAGTGATTCCTCACCATTGAGAGATAGGACCAAAAACGACATACTGTAATCTCGAGCACGATCTCTCAAAAAGTTGGGTATGTGACAATAACAAGCCGATTAGATTTTGGTTCGATCCAGATCCAGCCTATCAGTGGGATACAAAACGTAAACTGTTCATCCTGGCAGAGACATGTGCTTGACTTAGTGCCCTTATAGTTATGTTTATTCATGTTTTCACAAGCATATTTATATTGCCAAGAAGGTGGCATCACTGTTTGCTCGTAACATCATCCCACTCAGTTTGTTAACACCATTAACTTCAAGAATCATGGAATTTGTACACGCATGCACATATTTTGTTGTTCATCAATCTTTTGGTGAGGAAAAATATACGTGATTTAAAGTATGTTGGATTGTAGCCTTTTCATTTGTGTGGAGATGTAATTCAAAACAATCAAACACACATTGTTTTTCATGATCTAATTATAAGGAATCATTCATTATATTAAATATTCATGCAAATTAAATCTGTGAGTATTGAAGCAATTAATTTAAAGACTAAAATTCAGTCGTTTTGAGGAACATCCAATATTTTGTGGGATATGACAAACCAAACATGAACCAGATATGGAGGCAAAAATAACAAAATATGACAATATGCGACTATCAAATTGATGTATGAATGTTCATGAGGCCTTTCACGCATGCGCTGTGTGTGCATTTTTAGCAACTCACTTCTGCTCACACTTTTAACCTGCCAGTGCAAGAGAGAAATCTGAAATTCAAATCGTCTTTTAAACATAAATTTTCAGCATTTAAACGAAAGAGTGGCAATTTCAAAATGGTGAACCATAATGTTCTGTTCCTCGATACAAATCAGACTCAAGAAAATAGAATGATATAAAAGAAATATCCATGGATGAGACTGAGAGGTGTTGATTTCCTATAATTTATTGTAAATAGAAGTCAGTGACCACAGCGAATGGATATGGATAGACATATATATATATATATATATATATATATATATATATATATATATATATATATACATATACATATACATAGATTCTTCTTCTTTCGGCTGCTCCCGTGAGGGGTCGCCACAGTGGATCATACGTCTCCATTTTGCTCTATCCTCCACATCTTCCATTGACACTCCAACCACCTGCATGTTCGCCCTCACCGCATCCATGAACCTCTTCTTTGGCCTTCCTCTTCTCCTCCTACCTGGCGGCTCCGTCCTCAGCATCCTTCTCCCGATATATATATATATATATATATATATATATATATATATATATATATATATATATATATATATATATATATATATATATATATATATATATATATATATATATATATATATATATCTGCAAAAGTAAGTATACAGTAATGAAAAAGAAAACGAGCACACAAAACATATTTTATTGATTAATTATACAAGCATATCAATAATAACATACCAATAATAAACATATTAATCCCTCAAATGTTCAAATTAAATGAATTCTAGTATTAAATGAATCCTAGCACCACTATTATAATATTGGTAATACTGGTATAATCCTTACTGTATACCTACTTTTGCAGCCCCCTGTATATACATGTAAATATATGTATATATATATATATATATATATATATATATATATATATATATATATATATATATATATATATATATATATATATATATATATATATATATATACATATATATCGGGTGTCCCTAAAAAAAGGACATCATTTCGGAGTCTAATAACATAGCTAATTCTCGCTCAAATGATCTCAAATTTTAACAAAATGTGTAAAAACTAAGTTGAATGTTTAATTCGTATCTCAATGAGAATCTACTTGGAAGATTGATTCGGTGGGCCAGTGATAATGACAATGTGCTGTTGAAATGGTCACCACGTTCACCTTATTTGACGCCTTGTGATTTTTTTGCATGGGGCTATCTGAAAGGATTGGTCTATATCCCCCCTCTTCCTACAAGCCAAGAGGAGCTTCAGCAGAGATTCACTGAGGCGCTGGAGAATGTTACACAAGACATGCTACACAAGAGAATGTTACACAAGACATGCTACACAAGAGAATGTAAGAAAAACTTGTACAGTGTGTTTGGCAGGAGCTGGACCACCAACTTGACGTGTGTCGTGTCACAGGCGGTGCGCATATTGAACATTTGTGAAGTTTTGAGAAAACGGTTATAAAATCTACATCCCTCTGAATCTCTTGTCCGAATTTTGACAAATACATCTTTTATTGTTCAACATGAAGCCGATTTACTTTCGTTTGCCTGGAACATGTAGTTACTTCGATATTCAAGTTTCAAATGATGTCATTTTTGAAGGACACCCTGTATATACATATATATATATATATATATATATATATATATATATATATATATATATATATATATATATATATAAATATACATATATATATATATATATATATATATATATATATATATATATATATATATATATATATACAAACATATATATACATGTGTAAATATATACATACATATATATATATATATATATATATATATATATATATATATATATATATATATATATATATATATATATATATATATATTGTCGCGAATTCGCGCCCGCCGGCGTGCGAATGGCCACATAACTGGAATCGCAGCACGTCGCCCACCGGACGGCCAATTCTGCCGTGACCCTCTCGGACTAACGCCGGGAGCTAGTCACGGGTGGGCCTTTCGGCCTCACCACAATCGTGCCAATCGCCCCCCCGCGTGGGATCGGGTTGTTCGCCAAACTCGACCTACCTAAGTACCCACGCGGAGGGTAGACCAGGTGATCGCACCTCGCCGCAGGTCGACTCCGGACACGGGCCACTTAAGCGACCCGTTCCGCACTATCGGGATAACCGAGCGGTGTTATCGTCAGCCTCGACGGTTCCGATTAATTATCTGGCGTATTAAGCCCACTACCAACCCTTTACGTGAAGCAAGATGGAGATTCAATTAAAGAAAAGACGAAGCGAAACGGGAAAACAGTTCAACATAATGCACATTTATTCCACGGCACGCGGAGAGCACACATATACAATTAAACAGAATGCACATATATCAAATGCTCCAAAAGAAACACAACAATGCAGATCTACTACCGACTACGCGAGCACACGGCAACACTTAAACAGTTTTACTTTACAGATGGCGCCAACAACACATTTACTCAAAAGCAAAAGAAAAGGGCCACCCTCAAAGACAAGGGGGCAGACAGGGCCTGTGGGCCAATATTTGCGCGGGATCTGAAAGAGCGGTCAGGTCCGCGAGACCGGGTGGATCCTACCAGTGTCTTTGTGATGAGCCGCCAATGTGGTGGCGCGGCGGTGCCCCGACTCCGCGCTCCTTCGCGGGTTTCGTTGGCACTGCTTGGAGTGGGGTGGGAATGGGGCCCCCTTTTTGCACTATCTCAGTGCGGGGGGGGGAAGGGGGGGAATTGTTGATGCTCTGGGGAAAGAGGATAGCTGGCTTGCTTGGGTCCCGCAACGAGTGATTCCACTGCGAGCTCGTCACCGACCGCCGTCTTCCTTGCCTCGGACCCGAGATATTCGGTCTCTTCCCCCATTCTCCTCAGCCTACTGCAGCAAACCACCTGTACGCCCTCGCCTCCCGACTCACTCCCCGCTCCTCCAAGGCTGACTCTGCGCTCAAACCGACTCGACCGCGCTCCAGGCTTCCTCTCTCTGCAGCTCCTCGACAGACTCCGAACCCTGACAGACTGCTTCAATTCGCCCTGCGCTCGGCGCTTTATATGCCGGCAGGAGAACCCATATGCAAATGTCTGGATCAGAACGAGCTTGGGGGTGGAGCCACGCTTGCCCATTGGACGGAGGAAAAGGGGGCATGAATCTCCCCTGATCCTAGAATTTGCATATCTTGATTCTACTCCGACGCGCCTGGAGGCGGGGCCAAACCGCCCTGCGCTTGCTGATTGGACGGATCAGAAGTGGGCGTGTATCATTCCTGATCCAACTTCTCCTCGGAAAGGCCGCATTTTGCACTCACGGTTCGGCGCGCGTCCCATACGAGGCCAGGACAGCCTGACGCTCGGTGCCCACAAGTGGTGCAGGAATGGCCGCAGAAGGAGAGGTGAAGGTGGTGGTGGGTTTAAGGTGCTGGTTTATGGCCATGGTGCCGTTTAGAATGGCGATGATGCAATGTTTGCGTGAGCGAGTTGTGAAGGTAAAGATCTTTGATGTTGGCGTTGTTGTTGTTGTGAAGCGGCGTTGTGGTTGGTGGTTGTTGTGTGATGGCGGTTGAGACATGGTTGGTTCAAAATAAAGATAGAACAGAAAAATGTCTATCTCAAAGGGTCGCAGCCCGAATGAATCACATTTATTCCCTCTAAACAACGGGTTTGGGGCTAACTTCACATGCACTTACAGAAATATCTCACCTACGGGACCTGAATGGTGGTTTGCGAATTTCCTCAACCGCAACAATATATATATATATATATATATATATATATATATATATATATATATATATATATATATATATATATATATATATACATACATACTAGTAAAGGTGCCCGTCTTTGATGGGCGTCACTGTCAACATATGGTAAAAGACAGATAGCATGAATGTATTTTAAACAATATATTATATCATTTTTATCCATTGATTATCACTTCGATGACATTACCACGTAGTTTAGTGACGACACAACGTGTACCATTCGTGAGTTCCGGAGGATCCATAGAGCACATTAAAATTACAGAGCACCCTACTTTAAAGTGATCCAAAAGGCCGGATCAGTTTCGTCTACATATTCATATCTTGTAGATTTTAGCTGGTCAGAAAGTCATGGTTTTGTGAAGAAACTACGGCACATGGAAAGTACATATTAATCAGGTATGAACTCAACTGTTTTCTCCCCAAATGGAGCGTGATTCTATGAGCCGCTCATCTTAGTGGTCCTCTAAAAAATGGGAAACATTTTTATTTCTTTTTTGTGCAATAATTCCTCCCATTTTGCAAATGGAGAACATGAACTGTTTAACTACCATAATCATCAAAACAAATTTTGAGGGGCCTCTCAAGGAAGAAAATAATATCATTACTATATATGTCAAAGCTTGTTTCATTTCATGCAGTAACAAAAATCTGATGGTGGAACAAATAAAGGGACGTGCCGAAATATATATATACATATATATATATATATATATATATATATATATATATATATATATATATATATATATATATATATATATATATATATATATACAGTATGTATCAAGCTACACTGTGTATACACACACTGTATCAAACCCCCTAACTTGACAAGGCATCAGAGCACAAATCGAGGTGCAGTGCTTACTGCACCACTTGCCAGCAACAAGTGTCACCTGCCACATGAACACAATGTCTCTGCCCTGCTGATCACCAGTAAGGTCGTTTGCAGCCAGGAATATTAAATTCAACCAAAGAAGCACACTGACACTATGACACAATGCTGACATCATATACATAAATTATGTCAGCACATCACCTGCAAACGAGGATGCATCCGTATGGCACTGAAACCTTTGCAGGCATAATTTGTGTACATGATGTCAGCGTAGTGTCATCAGGTCAGTGTGGTTCACCAAACAAAAGTAAGAATCTAATTATTTTTTTTACATCAAAAGGTCAAAGGCATAAAATTTTCTATTTTCATCAGATTAACATGAACTTTGAACAGGGCTTGCATATTGGGTCACTGAAGCCTATTGCTTTTAGGTCAAAAGGTCAAGGTCACCTAAATTCGTCAATTTCGTTTTTTTATGTACATGACGTCATGTTTCCAAGCCTGAAGAAGAAGTCGTCTGAATTCAAAGTGGACGTGGACGCAGGCTTTGCATTTTCAGTTGCTTCCAAGTTTTTATTTGTCCACAAAAGTTTGCACAAGCTGTGAATCACCACATCATCTCACATTCCCATGTTATTGCACTGGTTATAATATTATATTCATGCATATTATTATCATTCTAACTGCTTTATTAGTTGTTAAAATAATTTATTTCCATCAAGAATTCTCACTTTAAAAAAAATTTATAGCAAGAATAAAGAACAAGGAAATACATGTCTATGGCACACAGTCAAAGTGTAAGAGTTGGCAAGCTATAATTATCGTTATAATTTTTTATGTGGCCGATTATAATTGGCACACTGAACAAACTAGATTTTCCTGTTCAAATCAGCTCCAGTCGAATGTTCGCAGTTAAGTCAGGAAAGTAGAAAGAAAGGATGTCGTTGAGGCTTTCTTTATTCGCACTTCTCGCACTCACCGACAGGTCGCACACAGTCAAAGAAGAACAAATGAATGAACAAAAAAACAGGAGGAATTAGAAGGGCACCCGCAGAGTGGTGCATCCCTCCGCCAACCTGATTCGTTTACGTTTTGCATCCCACTGATAAGCCGGATCTGGATTCGGAGCTGAACTGAAATTGAATCGGCTTGTTATTGTCACCTAATCAACTCATCCACCAAGTTTAGTCAACAACTTTTTGAGATATCGTGCTATATATCATTTTTAGCCCGATTACTCAATGGGGAAGTATCACTTAAAAAATTCTCGTAGCCGGATCCATATCCGGATCTTCACCAAAGTCTAATCAGTTCTTCCTCATCATACGCCCAACATGTCCACCAAATTTTATACGAATGCATCCGCAACTTTTTGTGAGCACCCCCTATAAAGAGGGTGAAATAGGGTTTTACCCCAAATATTGGTATTTTATTCAAAAATCGTCATCTCAGAAACCACCAGACAGATCCATACCAAACTTGCCACGAGGCATGGGGACCATGCCCAAACCTTAAGTTGTGCTCCTCATGGTCACATCTGCCCCAGAAAGCGGGCTCCTCCCCAAGTCCCTCATTTTCACTGAAACATCTCCACAACTACCTGAGTGATATGGATAAAATTTGGTGCAATGCATCAGGACTGTAAGGTCTCATGAGGTTGTGCTCCCCATCCGGATCCATCCATTTAAGGAGGATTGAAGGGGGGTTTTGCCCTAAATGTCAGTATTTCATTCAAAAATCTTCTTCTTGGAAACCGACAACCAGATCCAGACCGAACTGGCCATGTGGCATCGTGACCATGTCTGAGCCTTAAGTGTTGCTCCCCATGACCGTATCTCCTCTGGGAAAGGGGGACACAGCTTCCCTCCCCTCATCCCTCATATTCACTAAAACATATTTTCCTCACAAACTACACAACTGATATGGACCAAATTTTGTACGATACATTAGAAGAGTAACTTCTCATGGGGTTGTACTCCCCATCTGGATTCACCCCTATAAGAGGCTGAAAAGGGGGGTTTCTACTCAAATTCAGGTAATTTATTAAACAAGGACAAATGTGTCCAACAGCCGCGTCCTAAAGGTTTTGTCTTCACCAGAAGAAGAAGAAGAAGAAGAACAAGAACAAGAAAAAGAAGAAGAAGAAGAAGAAGAAGAAGAAGAAGAAGAAGAAGAAGAAGAAGAAGAAGAAGAAGAAGAAGAAGAAGAAGAAGAAGAAGAAGAACAACGCAGAGCTCTCTTAGAGCCAGCGTTCGCAACGCGACGCGGCTAAAAATTCATCACAGAAATTCGAAACATCAGCATATTGATCACAATAACAATAACAACAACAACTTCCGAGATTTCATCACATGCCTTGATGGAGCCAATAGCGAGATCCGTCATGGAGGCTCCTCGTTCATGATGAAAAATAGTGTATTTACGAAATTACAACACATTAAATGGAATAATCTTTAAATAGTAACGTGAACTTTTCGAAACTTTAAAGCAAATGTCCGAATATATTTAAAAGTTCATGATAGATGCTCTCAAAAGGAACCCTCAATGCGAGGATGTGTACAGGTGTTTAGTATTTAAGGAGATCCGGATCCTGTATATAAAAGAGCCGTGTCCTAAAGGTTTTGGAAGAAGAAGAAGAAGAAGAAGAAGAAGAAGAAGAAGAAGAAGAAGAAGAAGAAGAAGAAGAAGAAGAAGAAGAAGAAGAAGAAGAAGAAGAAGAAGAAGAAGAAGACGACGGTGCTCTCTTGGAGCCAGCGTTCGCTACGCGAGATGCGGCTAAAAATCTTCTCAGACATCGATGGCCAGAAGTCGTCCAAACTCTTCATGAAGCATAAGGACCATGCCATGAAGTTAAGTTGTGCTCCCCATGACTGTACCACTTCAGGAAGGGAGAGCCCTGGCCCCTAACCCCCAATCCATTATTTTCACTCCACCTTTTTGAAAAATAGCCGTCAGTCCCCCTCGGAACTATTTTATAATTGTAATGTGATTTTTCAGCTTTATGTCGCATTGTTATGTATAGCTTGAAAGTTGTAAAAGGCAGAAATAACAAAAAAAAAAATTAAAGCCCATGATGTCTGTCAATTTTATCCCCCCACTGGAAATTTTACAAATCACCCTGCCTGACCCATCCCCATCTTTGAGGGATGGGACATTCCCACACATTTTCCCACATGTAACCTGTTTGTCCACTTTTCCTGCCTATTTTACACACGTTCTTTGTCAATATACTCAGCGCGATCAGTTTCCTTGTCTTTCCGCTTCACCACAACCAAGGTTGGCTACTTTCCTTCCTTGTGCTGCTTGTATTTTCCATCTTTCCGCAATTCTCAATCCTCCACTGTGTGCTAACTCCCTCCGCTTGATAAACTTGTCTGCGTCACCCGTCGTCATTCAGCTTTCTGAGCTTTCATGAGCCTCGATCTCTGTAAATTGTAAGTCCAAAAATATAGGGAGTTGCAGATAAATATCAACAGTTAAGCTTATTGGAGAAAACAGCAACGGAAATCACTTTACCATCATAGACATGTTGGTGGTTTTATGTCTTCCACCACCTGCTTTATGGTCTCGCACACTCTTCCCTCTCCGTGCTTTGCCCCCCGCCCCCCCCCTCTGCCGTCCACCCAGATTTCCAGGTTTCTACAGGGTGCATTCAGTCAACAAGTAAATACACAACCCCCTTATAGTGAAACCCTCAAAATTCATATAATCTGCCCACCTCCACTCATTCATTCTTCTTTTTCCCCACCCTGTGGAACCAATTTCCACATCCTCTTCAATCTCATTCTTCTCTCCAGGTCTTCAAGACAGCAGCTCAGCACCATCTCAGATCGTATCCAATCCAAAACCATGATCTTTTCTACCCTCGTTAACCCACCCCAAGCCGTCCTCCTTCGAAATTTCCAGCTTCTCTTTCCTGAGAGTTTCTTTCTGTATCCATCTTGTCTACCCCATGCGTCCACCCCGACCCCTCATTCATCCTCCCCACACCCATCATTTGGCCAAGTACCCCTCTATTTTGTCCTTCAACCCCGCTGTTGGTGTTTCCCCCTTTCTATACTCTTGCCTTTGTTCTGTTGTGTCCTGATCCATTCAGTGCACCAGCTCCTCCACGAGCCTTGACCTTGTATACAAAGAAACGAATACGTTCTGCCCGGCCTCGAGTGTGTCCAACGAATAACGAAATCATTATACGAACTGAACAATGGATGTATGGTAAAGAAAAGCACAATGGTATGTTTTCTTAACAGGAAAACGAAAACAAACCCATCCATAAAATGATAATTGTGTATTAAAGGATTCATTTGAAATCTGTGGAATTACGGAACGAGTGTTATTTTGAGATAAGCAAGTGTTTATATTGAACGTTAATCTAAAATCAGATGAAATATTTAAACAAGAAATTTACTGTGCGCAAACATTCGAGTTCAGAAACCGGGCAAACAGGTGAGGATGTTACGATGAGTGGTGCTTCCTATGTATACCGATTGATGAGTTCGAGTTTAGGAAATCTCGAACTGTTAATGTTATGACATCACGTCTATGGAAAAAATGTCTGGATAAGAGAAGTGAGATATTTTGTGGTTTGAATCAGCTGAAAGTGCTCAATGCAGTTGGCGCTAATTTAGTGCTGGTGCGGAATTTTTTTGGTCCCAAATAGCGATTTCCATTTGGTTCTCATCCACAAAACAAGGCTCCCCTCCGCTGGCAAGACGTACCGAACGATGTTGATGCTTTACCTTCCCTTCGTTCTACTCTTTGGAAATATTTTTGCTGGTAAGTTATTTGATGATTCGTATATCCTTCAATATCTGCGTCTTTCAATCTTCCTTCTCCATTCTATAGCGGTTGGCAGGATAGCATAGAGGGATATGCACTCGTCTTTGAGCTGTCTAACCTACTGGTCGTTGGTGGTCGTTAAAGATCCCATTATGTCTTTCCAGAAAGGTAGACGGGTTGTTGCCGATACCCTTTCAAAATCTCAAATTATTGCCACCGCAAGTAAACGGTCAGGCCTAGCCAGCCAGTTCTTGAAAGACTTGGGTCAAAGACGTTTCCAGGCTGACTCGACAAGAAGGTGGGAATAATTGGGACCATTAACAAAGTAGTAGTAGTAGTAGTAGTAGTAGTAGTAGTAGTAGTAGTAGTAGTAGTAGTAGTAGTAGTAGTAGTAGTAGTAGTAGTAGTAGTAGTAGTAGTAGTAGTAGTAGCAGTTCTCAATCTCTATTCAGGGTGCAAAATGAGATTTTCTTTCCTGTCGAATCTACAAAAGTAATCGAGTTTTATTTTACAGCACAATTAAAATTTCACTTTCATGCAGAAAATCTTCCCAGCACAGCTATTAACTCAAGCAATGGTTGAGTTGATAACATGTTATACTTACCCCATGCAAGCAAAGCAAAAAGTGTGGTTAATCAAAAGGTTCACTTCTTTCTGTCCGTCCGTCTGTCCGTCCATCTGTCTGCAAACGTCAGTTTATGATTGAGCAAAAACTTGATTTCAATTGAATGTTATATTTTGAACAAGAATCGGAATACTAACCTGTAGTTTATCATTACTTTGGCTCTGAACTCATCCCGACTGTGCATGTGCAGAGGAGTGAGTTTTTTTATACTCTCATGTCTGCTTGTCAGTGAAACAAAATTGAAAATCATTCCAAACAGGAAACAAAGTTTTCAAGGACGTCATAAAGGACACAAACAACTAGCACGAAGAACTAATGTAACTTGTTAGATAGGGTGGTGTAATAGCCACTGCATCAATGGTGGTGTAATAGCCACTGCATCAATGGTGGTAAACCCAATAAAGTGGAAAGGAGTAAATACCCACTCCACACATAAGGGATGAACAAAAGTATCATCATAGTCATTTGTTTGCATCATTTGCAGGCTTTATTGTTGATTCCAGTGCCCTTATAGATTATGGTAGGAATTTTGAAATTTGCCACAGTTGAGACTCACAATGGCCTACTGTTTTCAAAATGTACCACCTGAACTGTAACATCCACAGATGGGACAACCGGATTAATGTCCCCTCGAAAAGGAAGAGCAGACATGGGAGGGAATCAAATGTAAACTTGCCAACTGAACGATGATCATGTTTTACCTTCTGAGCTACCTTGATAAATTAAGGAATGGTTTGATGTGCTCTGACTCATAGAGCTCCCAAATCAGGATTGCAAGACTCAGGGCTAACTACAGATGATTGTTTTTAATTCGGTTTGATAATGTCTACTTGGGTGAAACTCCTTCCATATTTTACGGAAATCCGTGTTTTTGTAACGACCCACATGTAGGTTCCTGTATGTTTGTCATCAGAAAGGCATGCCACGATTTTATGTAATTGTGGTGCTATTCTGAAATGCTGATTCGTTTCTAAAACCATTTCCCTCCAGATGGGGTGAAATGCTCATGCATTATGACCACGATTATGTGAATTGCCCCCATGGTAGTTTTTATTGTGAGTCATTATTGTAGAAGTTAGCCGGATACGAAAGCTTGCAAGCGCGTCACCGTGATTAGATTTTCGCCAGGCAGGAGACCGTGTGTGTCCGTCGGTGTTGAGTATCCGCTTTTCCTTGCCGGCAGATTCGTCATTACTGGTTGTCACGTTGAAATGGCATTTATATCCGTTTACATCATGAGAGTTAACATTCTATTTTGTTCTATTAATGGTGTAGTATTAATTTGTGATTGGAATGAAAATATAGAGAGATTAAGTTTACAGAAGAAGAAGGATATTGGAGAACGGGGTGGGGAAAAGGAAAAGGCGGGGTTACCTGATCGGAATGGAAGGCTGTGACGTTCATTCATCCCTCGTAGGTGATTTATAACAGCTGGAGAATACCGCTTAAATTAGTCCACATTAAAAAAATTACTCGTTAGTGTCCCCGCCAAACCTGAGAAATGTCCCCGACCTGGATTTTTTATTTTTAATTTTTATTTGTCAAAAAACCCTTAAAATAAAGTGTAAAAACTGTCAAAGACAACGTTTTCCTGCCTAAGAACAGTGTATAATCATGTTTGCGCTTTTAAACCCACCAACAAACATCCAGATGACGGCTCCTCTATCGGACAAAGGCGTACTCACCAATGCGTCTGTGCATTAACATTGACGCCATTAGTTTTCCGGTTGCTAATCCATCCATGCTGTGTTCAATGACAGATGGAGCGAATGGAAGCTTTCAAAGTAGGACACGCTTTTGTATAGACTGACAGTGGTATTTCTGATATGTTGTGTGGCCAAGGAATGCAGCAGTGGGCCAGTTAAAGATTGGTTTGGTTGTACGCCAGCCGTGGATATCACGCTTTTGGAACTGTATTGTTAATTTTGCAATGGCATGTACGACGGCGATTCTACTGACGATGACATGCGATGCACATTCTCATGTGCAAAGGTAGGGACAAGCAAGTCCATCAAGGACTTGACAAAGGTCTCCTTGAATTCATATGTGACTGATGTGGTGAAAAACCTTGGCTCCTTCATCATGTTTCTGATCGCTGATGAAGTGCGCGGTCACCGTGAGCATGGTGACACGGACTCTGATGACGATGGCAGTGCAAAGCCAAGTGTGTTCAGTGTGTTGATGGCCAACGCAATGCACGTTCAAAATTTATCACTTTAAATACATGTGTACAAGTTTAACTTTCACTTGAACAAAGATTTAAACAGCAATTTTCATGTTTTCTTCTTCAATTTCGAGCTTAAAAGTTTCTATGTTCTGTACCATCCTAACTTGCCTTCTGACCATGAATACCATAGATGTCTTCGTATTCCACTGCATGCCACCACTCCATTCATGAAATAAAATAAAAAAAAATTTAAATCTCCTTCCCTACCTGGAAAAATTGAAAGAGGTGGACGCTAAACAAGTAATTTTTTTACGTGGTCTTATCACCGAGACTGGACTCACTATTTCTCCTTCGGTAGAATTCTTCTTCAATCGTCTCACAAAAGGTCGAGGAGAACTGGCGTGCCATTGCCATTGCTATCTGTAGAGGTTTCCTTTTGCTTTTCATGTTATAATATGTAAATATTCTCGAGCTCGGCTTGATAGGGGGTTTTCCGTAACTGGGTGCGCGGACGTCTTTTCCTTTTACTTTAAAGATCCACCTGCTTGGCGTTTGGGGCATGAACGACCGTCATTGTTGGTGTCTATCAGATGCATTCCACTCCACAGAGGTCGTCTGTGCCTGGTGTTGTGCTGAAAAGGGCAACCGAATGGTGGAGTTTCGCTGGTAACAATTCTTCACCTGATATTGGCCCCTTCGTGTGACTCGTGTGTAAAGAACTCTTATTTACCTTTGTGGCCCCTTGCACGTCTCGCGTTACCTTATGCGAGTTGGTGAAGCTTGTCCGAAGAGTCCATAGCCAATTTCTCCTTGGATCCTTCATCAACATTCCTGCCTTTGGCCCTGCCAGGTTCCAGAGGGCTATTCAGCAAAGTACCTCGGTAACTTACCATTCCCTTGTGGTATTTTTACTCCTTTCAGACGTATTCCCATCACTTATACATTCACGACTCAGACCGCTAGCCAACGCTTAAGTAGTGCCCCCTGTTACTCATTTTGCCAACCTTGGAAGGATGATGGGCTGAGTCAACCCGCCTGGTGTTAATTCAACTGCAGGAGAGGGGTTGGAACTCAAGACCCTAAGATTTGAAGTCAGCCATCCAAACCGTTAAGCCAAGATCAGGCTCCAGCAAAGAATTTTCAGGTAAAATAAGAAAATTCTTCCCGAAATGTCATTGCATAGTTTTTTGCGACAATATGGACAGAATCGCCCCCAAAATGTATATTTTGACATCAATTTTTCAAAATTTTCCGCAGGAGCATATCCCCGTTTTCCATTTTTTCTTCTCGTTCTCGTATTTCTCGTTTTCCCCTTTTTAAAAAGTTCTGCCGTTTCACCCATGTATATAATAATGTAATTTATCAGTTGTTCAAGCAAAACTATATGACGACCATTATTAATATTGTTAAATATTTTCCCCATCGCAGATTATCAGCACCCAGACACGGACATCTGTACATCGACAAAGACAATGAAACTTTGTGTCCAACGGGAGGTGATCGGTTTGCGGGGCGAGGATGTGATCCTTCCCTGCCGTTTTATTCATAATGAAGGAAACAATATAAAAGAATTGAGTTTGGTTTGGTATAAACATGGTAAAAAGCTGATCTTCAACAGCTCCACGAATGATACACATAGGGGGTTCAAGGGGAGGATTCAAACCGTGGGAAACCCAAGTGATGGAGATGGTTCGGTGAGGATCAGATATCTGAAGATGGAGGACGAGGCAATGTACAAATGTCAGTTTGAGTTCGATCAGAGTGTCAAAGGAAGAAAATGTCATCGTACAAAATTCCAGGCAAAAAAAGATAATCGAACAAGGCTTAAAGTTGATGGTAAGTGTTTTTTGCTACAAATTTAACAATTTCAAGAATCATTTCCCTATTGCATGTTTCATTGAGCATAAAGTTTGCTTGCTCTTCTCATTTGCACAAACACTTTTCTCGTGATGCTGACATATTGGTGTAACACTCATGTATACTTGTACTAAGTCGTTCGTCTCTTCCTTCCAAATGTTCTTGTTCTGCATGTGATGTCTGTACAAGGCCTTCCGTGAGTCTAAGATCACTCCAAAGAAAAAAAGTTTTATTTCATATAAATTTGTGTAAAACGTTTACAGAAAAATCGGAGTAGCTTCTGAAAACGGGAATGGACAATCATTAAATAAAATATGAAAATCTCAATCACGTAATGTAACAAATCAGAAGCAAGTATTCAAAACGGGTGGAGAAATTTTCATGAACACCAAAAGAGTATTCCATGATTGTCCCATTTATAACTAGAAGGGCACTCGGTGGAGGGCATACCTTCGCTCTGTAATGCCTGATCCACAAGAACATATCGGGTCCAATACATTTTTGAAATCCCATGCTATATATCGTTTTTGAGCACTATCTCTCAATGGTGAAGAATCACT
>NC_140975.1:13757319-13824819 GCF_056783735.1 Eptatretus burgeri | reverse complement strand
TGCTGCTGTCCTGTCTGTGTCTGTTTGTGGTGAGGATGTTGAGGTCGTGGAGAGATTCACTTACCTTGGCAGTGATATTCATGTCTCTGCTCGCTGCGAGTCAGAGGTCAATAGACGTCTTGGTCGGACCTGGGGAGTCATGGATTCACTGGATCATGGGGTGTGGCGCTGCCGGTACCTGTGCGGGAGGACGAAAGTCCGAGTCTTCAGGTCCTTGGTACTTCCAGTCTTGCTCTATGGGTGCGAGACTTGGACTCTGACCAAGGATCTGAGACGGAGACTTAATTCCTTTGGTACCAGGTCTCTTCGGAGAATCCTTGGCTATCGCTGGTCGGATTTTGTGTCCAACGAGCGGTTGCTGAGAGAGACTCGGATGAGATTTGTTACCTGCATAGTCCGTGAGCGTCAGTTGCGGCTGTATGGACATGTGGCTCGTTTTCCTGACTCTGATCCTGCTCACCAGATTCTCTCAGCGAGGGAGTCTCATGAGTGGAGGAGGCCAGTGGGTCGACCACGTGCCTCATGGTTGCAACAGGTTGACCATCATCTCAAGGAGATGGGGATGGGCCTGGCATCTGCCTGGGGGATGGCCAGACGGAGGCCCCTGGAGTACCGGCGGAAAGTGGACGCAGCGACGTGCTGTTCTGGCACATGCTTCCATACCTGACCTGACCTGACTCACCTGGTCGCTAGGGGGCCTTCAATTTTCGCCAATTTTCGCGCATACCCTAATTGTAGGGGCACTGTGGGTAAAGTATTCCATATATCACAAAAACCGGAATATATTTGATAGAGCATCACCTGTAGATCATTCTTGCCAAATTTCATAACCCTACGTGGGATAATGGCTTTCGGAATTGATTTCGCATGAACGGTACCGATTTTGAAGGTTTTTCGGTTGTTGCTAGGGAACCAAAGCGTCCCTAGCAACCATCACATTTTCCAAAGCACAAGGTCATAAGATACCACCAGAGTTTGGTCAAAATCGGCCCACGTTTACTACCAATTTTGCTGATGACAAAAGAACAAACATCCAAACAAACAGACAGAATTACTGACAATAAGGGTCACCTATTTCGGCGACGCAAGAGACAGAAAGGGGTGAAAAAACATTACCTCCTTCACCTTCGGTGGTGGAGGTAAATAACATGTTACTGGAAAAACAAAGTCCGATATAAACTTTGCAACTTGTAACGACTTGTAAACTTTGACCTTTGCTTGGGCAGCAACTATATTTTTGTGAAAGAGGTCGGATGTACCTCTACTCTACACAGGATGCCTATAAAAATAGAGCTTTATGGAGTAATAAATATGGAAGAATGAGCAATACTATCTCATAAAGAAGAGTGTGTGTTTCACAGTGAGGCCGGCGATCCTTCACATCTGGATGACGCAAGAGAACTCAAGTAGCACAGTAGAACTGGAGTGCAAAGGTGAAGGTAAACCCAGTCCAAGCATCATTTGGAGGAATCCACATGGACACCTCGTTAAAACAAGCATAGTTCATGAGAATCCAAGCATTCCAAATGTGGTAAGTGTGATGAACATCAGAGGTGAAGATCCTCCAGGAAACTACAGTTGCACAGTGGAGAACGAGCACGGCATAGAGCAGAAGTTTTTGATGTACAAGGGGCCCAAGAGCAAGAACAGTGCACATGCCCAGAAAGCCATAGTCGGTTGGTTGATGGCCCTGAGCCTGTTTTTTATTTTCCTATTTGCTTTTGGGTTCTACATTTACAGGAAGAAAGAAGAAATTACACAAGGTGAGACACTGAAGTATTAATAATCATTTCAAAATATCTTTATTTCAGTTTTCCTCGCTTGCATTCTTCGTATAATTTTTGCTTTCGCTTGACTTGTGTTTTGACACTTAGTCTTGTGATATATATATATATATATATATATATATATATATATATATATATATATATATATATATATATATATATATATATATATATATATATATATTAAAGAAAGACCCACCTATATCTTTCACATGTGAATGGAGGGAATAGCCAATCAGCTCACCAAATCAACTAAACCCAGGTGGCTGGGATTATATAAATAAATTAACTCCGAGCCACTGCCATTGCTGACGGGTGTATAAAATCAAGCATACAGCAATAAATCTTCATAGACAAACATTGGCAGTGGAATGGGCCACACTGAAGAGCTCAGTGACTTTCAACGTGGCACCGTCATAGGATGCCACCTTTCCAACAAGTCATTTCATCAAATGAGCTAACGCCCTGCTGGAGCTATCCCAGTCAACTATAAGTGCTGTTGTTGTGAATCGGAACCATCTCAGAGCAACAACAGCTCAGCTGTGAAGTGGTAGGCCACACAAGCTCACAGAATTGGAACGCGCCCAGTACTGAAGAGCATAGCGTGGAAAAATTGTCTGTCGTTGGTTGCAACACTCACCACTAAGTTTCAAACTGCCTCTGGAAGCAACATCAGCACAAGCACTCTTGATCGAGTGCTTCATGACATGGGTTTTCATGGCCGAGCAACCACACACAAGCCAAAGATCACCATGCGGAATGCCAAGCGTTGGCTGGAGTGGTGTAAAGCTCACTGCCATTGGGCTCTGGAGCATTGGAAACACGTTCTCTGGAGTGATGAATCACACTTCACCATCTGGCAGTCTGACGGACGAATCTGGGTTTGGTGGATGCCAGGAGAACGCTACCTACCGAATGCATGGTGCCAGCTGTAAAGTTAGATCGAGGAGGAATAATGGTCTGGGGCTGTTTTTCATGGTTCAGGATAGGCCCCTTAGTTCCATGAATGGAAATCTTAACGTTACAGCATACAAAGACATTTTAGATGATTCTGTGCTTCCAACTTTGGGGCAACAGTTTGGGGAAGGCCCTTTCCTGTTTCAGCATGACAATGCCCCCATTCACAAAGTGAGGTGCATACAGAAATGGTTTCTCAAGATCGGTGTTGAAGAACTTGACTGGCCTGCACAGAGCCCTGACCTCAACCCCATCGAACACCTTTGGGATGAATTGGAACGCCGACTGTGAGCCAGACCTAATCACTGAACATCAGGGCCCGACCTCAGTTATGCTCTTGGGGCCGAATGGAAGCAAATCCCCACAGCAATGTTCCATCATCTCGTGGAAAGCCTTCCCAGAAGAGTGAAGGCTATTATAGCAGAAAAAGGGGGGGGGGGACCAACTCCATATGTTGCATGATTTTGACCAACTCCAATTTTGTAATTTTGACCAATTTTGCATGACCAACTCCAACTCTGTATGCCCATGATTTTGGAATGAGATGTTGGATGAGCAGGTGTCTACATACTTTTAGCCATGTCATGTATATTGTACATTTTTTGCATGAATTTGTTTTATATTATGGAAAGAAATCGAAGGAAAATTATTGACATTTAGGAGGAGGTCAATAGATCAATCACATCCCCCATCCTGACACCAACCCAATCAACCAATCCATGAGTGCACACATTCCATGACAACATCCTCACCCACACCGCCAAAACCCTGCAATCCAACTTGATAACCACTCATTGCGTTAACAGGGAAAACGAAGAGCAGTGGGGAGATGACAATAACGAAGTGGTCCATCACAGACAGGACATCAACAATTACAACAAAAATTAAGGATTTATTTTGCGGATATATTTACAAGAAGGGGCAAACAATATTATTCTGTTTTACTCCATCCAAGTGGTTTCTTAATGCTGATTTATCTCCCACAGTCATCTACAGAAGCACAGCGACAAGTCAAAACCAAAATGTAAGTACGGTACTGTTTTGTGAAGGTGATTTGTGTTCTACGGTGTTCAAGTCTATAATTCAATTTCAATAAAGGCATAAAAATTAATTCTGGGTTTTACCGCCATTTTAACCAGTACCTATTGCATAACCCTAACAAGTTATGTAAGTTCTTCGTGCTTGTTGTTTGTGTCCTTTATGACATCCTTAGAAAGAGTACGTTTCCTGTATGGAATGATTTTCAAATTTGTTTGATTGGCAGACAGGCAGACAGAGTACAAAATAAATTATCTCTCTCCTTTCTGCGCATGTGCGATCGGGACGAAATCAGAGCCAAAGTACGGTAAAATTAATTATTTGTTCCTTCAATTTAAATTTAAACAAGTTGTTCCTCAATTATAAACTGAGCGGATGGTAAAACGGATGGACAGACAGACAAACCTTTTTGCTTCGTGTGTGCAGGGTAATGAAATTATCGATCGCACTCTGAGTGTATCAACAGGTTACAAGCTATTTGGCTGATATAATTATAATTCCTCCCTTTCTTTGAATTCTCACTTGATTCCAAAACTGTTCATCTCACAGGACGAAGAGGATGAAATTACGTACGCTATGATCGCAGTACATCCTCAGCAGGTTTATCCACCTCCTGAACTCCCATCAGACAGGTGCATCTATGCTGTGATTAAGAGTTAGAACTGCAGGTGCTCATGATCTCATTTCTCTCGACTATATGGCCACTCAACGACATATCATCATGGTCTTTCTCAGCATGCAAACATTTTTTTTTCCTGCTTCGACAAAGTTCTTCGAACCATGGGTAGGCATTTTAATTTAAGCCAAAAGCTGTGGTTCTGTTGTATAAGTTACATTCTTGTCAATATTCTTTTTCTTCTTTCATACATAGCACATGACTGCAGGTCATAATGAATTTGCTGGGGGCACAGACTATCACTCATACAGTGGGTGAGAGCAGGAATTTGGAATTTATCCATGATGTCGGTGATAGCTCGTCGACTCTTCATGAAGGACACCATGGGATATTTAACATTCACCAACTAATACCGGTAGACAAGACGCCTGGTTTAACGTCCATCTGTGGGACGGCACAGACATTGATGAATCACCCTGCTTATGAAACACCAGAATGACAGTTTATAGCTCTGTCAACATTGCAATCCAAATCCAAATCCATTGAGACCATACTCTGTGCAAAGCATTGGTGCTGCCTAAGCAGTCTCCTGGGATATTGGGCACAATCCTGGATGGGTCGCCACTGCGACACAGGATACTCGAATGGCTCAATCATCCCAGCAAGTTGGTACTCATTTTACCGACTTCAGAAGGATGACAGGCTGAGTCAACCCCACCTGTTATTAATTCAACGGCGGGGCAGGATTTGAACTTTGGAACCTCGGATCCCAAACCCACCACCCGAACCAGTAAGCCAACACCAAGCATAACATTCCAATGCAAGCGAGACAGCTCAGAGGCGAGTGTGGTCAATAAACTTTGTTGTATGGACTGCTTCCCCACCTCTTGTTTAAAACTGTAAATCTTCTTATAAATCGTGACACAATTTCCGATGCTACATTTTCAACATCGGACATTCCATTTTCCTACAGAATGCATATTTGACCGATATTCAGTTTTGATTGGTTGACTCAATACTCAGGGTTTAAGATGCTGCGGGTTGGAACCGTGAGCCCCTAACACCAACCTTGACATGAATGGGTCATCGACTTCCACCCCATGACTACTTGATGCCAATTTTAATTCAGTGACTTGGATCTCAATCTCCATTCTGGCAAACAAAAGTATATATGGTTAACGATTATTTATCTTGTTAATCTTTCAGCATCATCTCCCTTTACTTACCTTCTGCAGCATATCTATTCAATAAAGTTCTTGAAAGAGTTGTCCTACCTTTTGTCCACTGTTCTCTATTCTTTCCACAGACTTTTGAAAGCAATTTAATGGTAAACATGGACCAGATCGATCGATCCTAAAAAAATTCCAAACTTATATTTATATAAATGAACGACATCGGATCCATAAAAATCCTAACATTTTCACGGGACTAAAACAGGACAACCTGAGGTCACCTGGCATTGATATATATGTACTGTACAAAGCAGAAAAAAACACAACATTCCAAGAAAAGGGAAGATTTGGCAGAACAATGTACAAATACCATAAAAGTTGTGGAAAAAAACCCAAAAATGTGTTTTGAATTTATTTTGCAATCGACAGAACCACAAAACGAAATTTCCTGTTTTTCCATATCATTAAGTGATAATATACACTTTCGTTGAAACAACCCATCAAAGCTGAAGTGAGGATCGATAAACGAACTCCCTGGGGATGTGAGATCCTGATAGGTAAAACAGGAGCATTACCTCTGTGGCTCTCAAGACTAGACACCAGGTGTGAATCTACACCCTCAGTTTGGAATGGAGTTCCTGATATGTTGTGAGGAAAAGTCGGAGAGGAAGCAAAATGTTTTTGTGGGTTTTGGTTTGTGTTCTTCATGTTGACATTTGGAGTGGGAGGGGTGGGTGGTTAAGGATCCAAGATACCTAGTTACTTCTTCTCAACTCTCATATGTGCACTCCATCACAAAGAACCGAGGATCTTGTGCTCCATCGGTAAAACGTGATGTTGTTCTATTATTCCTCCATCATCCTCTGTAAGATTCTTCTCTCTGGTGAGTTTTCTGTTCACGCTTCCCTCTCACTCCCTTTTATCAATGCCCCACTGTACGACTTTGAGTCAAATGTTTTCTGATTTGAGGACATCACTCAATGAAATGTGCTACATTCTTGACAGAGCATGTTTTGCTGAAGCAGTTCATGCCTGGCCAATGGTTATGCTAGGTGGTTTGCCATTGCTTTTCCAGCAATTGGTCAGGGCAGGAATTTGTGATTAATTCAGGGTGCTGGCGATAAGTGCTGCCAGACGGGTCCTCCAGCTTAAAGTCGATCCGATGGAAGGCGCACACTTTGATGCCTCGCCTTACCTGCGAAATACCACAATGACACTTTATAGCTGGGTCGGGATTTCAACCTAAATTAGACAGCTTAGATGTGACCTCTGGGCTGGCAAGATGGCCCAGAATTATGCACTCTCGCCTCTAAGCAGCACAGCCTGGGATCGAATCTCGACCGAGCTGTAAACTGTCGTCTCGTTGTTTCACAAGAGGGTGATTCATCAATGTGTGTGCTGTCCCTTGGATGGACAATAAACGGGTATCCCATCTGTCGATATCAGTTGGTGGATGTTAAAGATCCCACGGTGTCCTTCGTGAAGAGTAGGCGAGCTATCGCCATCACCTTGGCCAAAAAAAATCACAAATTCCTGCCCGAGCCTCACGTTCCCCCTGTCCCAATGGAATGAAGTACAAAAGGGTGAAGGGGGCTGTTATGCCCCCCAGCTGGGAATGTAATTCGATCCATTTCTGTCTTTTGAAGCCCACATCAAGACAGTGTGTCAAACTTCATTTTTCCACCTCAGAAACATTTCCACATTGAGATCTTCCTTAAAGATGCCTGATACAGAGAAGTTTATACATGACTTTCTCTCTTCCAGGCTGTATTACTGTAGCTCATTCCTTATTGGTATACCTGCTAAATCCCTTCGAAAGCTGCAATATGTTCAGAATAGTGCTGCATGGGTTTTGGTTTTGACGAAAACTAAGAAAATAGAGCACATCACCCTTGTGCTGGCTTCCTTGCACTGATTCCCAATAAAATATCGAACGAGTTTAAATTTTTATTTTTGGTTTTTAGATATTACATGGCACCAGCCCAGCCCACATGTTTGCAAAGTTTACTTGGTCATCAAACATCCACATACACCATTAGGTCAAGCACTGCTGGACTTCTATCTGTGCCAAAGACACGATGATTTTGCATCATGAGGGATCGGGCTTTTTGCTCGGTTTGCACCCCACCTGTGGAATAAACTCCCAGACCACATGAAGGCATCCGGTTCGAGAACAGTTTTTACATCAAGGCTGAAAACCCATTTTTACTGCTTCGCTTCTAAGTAATCTGCTTTGCGAAAAGGATTGGTCAAGACTCAAGGATGTTAATATTTCTGATCTAGGAAGCTGAAGCTTTCTGGGATTACTCAGAAAACTCTGAAGATGTGGTTCCTGAAGTTTCATTTGATTCCATCAAGTTTTGGAAAAAAAAAATTCTGCCAAACTTGGCATTTTCTTCTTTCAGAGATGTTAAATGTTAATTTATTTGGGTGCAATTGGAATTATCTGAGCTGTATAACCACAATATATTATATATGCACAGAAGTAGTATGCATGTGTTTGAAGTAGTATGCTACATAAAAGGGGTTATTTTTATTTTTTTGAGCGATCGAGGCAGCAGTCTGTTGCCTATACACCGCCCAAATAAAGGAACATCAGAAGAACATGTTGCACTTTTGAAACAAGATTTCCCGTAGGTCAGGTACTCTGCTATGGCATTAATTATCATAATGATAATAACATCACCCCCTGGCCACTCCATAATGGAGCTGGTGCTTCCAGTACGTTTTATGACTAATAAATATTCGGGTAATAAACAAAATGTTCTTGTGTACAAGCAAATACAACCAGTTGCTTCGCTGACGGGAATATTAAGAGGGAAGGGGGAGAGAGAGAGAAGGAGTGGTGCAAGGAAGGGGGGAGTGAGGAAGGGAGGGGATCGACGAGGGGTGCAGGGCAGGGAGGGGGAGCGAGTAGGGGTGTAAGGAAGGGGGGAAATAAAAAGGAT
The DNA here is from genome assembly GCF_056783735.1 of Eptatretus burgeri. NCBI lineage: Eukaryota > Metazoa > Chordata > Myxini > Myxiniformes > Myxinidae > Eptatretus > Eptatretus burgeri. The sequence goes on along the minus strand of NC_140975.1, from coordinate 13,816,301 downwards.
GGAGGGAGAAAGAGAAGGGAGGGGGATGAGGAGAGGTGGGGGGAGTGAGGAAGTGGGGGAGAGGAGAGGTAAGAGTGAGGAGGATATATGGAAGAGTGAGGAGAGGGGAAGTGAGGAGGCAGGGGAGAGTGAGGAAGGAATATGAGAGAGAGTGTTGGTGGAGGGGAGAGTGAGGAGGGAAGGCCAGGATTGGTGAGGGGATAGGGAAGAGGGGGACCAAGGAAGGAGGAGGAGAATGAAAGCAAAGGTACCCAGCATTGCTCCCTCTACCCATCCTTCCACTCCCTCCTCTAACCCCAACCCCTTCCCCTCCCTCTTCCCAGCCACCACCCTCCCTCCCTCGGTATGCAGGTTGAAATACCCCCAAAATGGGCTTTGTATAAAGCACTAGGCGACCCGTAAACCCGTTGGGTTCCCTTTGTGAATTTGGTTGATGAAAAAAAACATTTCAAGAAAAAAAAACAGAACATAGCTCCTGCGAACTATACCACTGAGGTTGTTTGCATTGATCAAATACTCCCGAAGAGTACTTGACTGAATCGGAAAATTATTTTGTAATAATTTTTTTCGTTGCCTGATTTGAACGAAACTTGATATTGCACACCACAGGTGAATGGTGAGTAAGGTGGCCCTAAAATATTTACGCTATTGTGTACTGTTTTGGCTGTATTTCGGGAACATACATACATATATATGTATGTATGTATGTATATATATATATATATATATATATATATATATATATATATATACATACATACATACATACATACAATATGAGAGTTTTATTAATATATAGATGAATTGTGAGAAAATATATGTTTAAATCCCAGAGTTAGCATTGTGGTAACAAATGTCATCATAAAAAGTTTTATCATGATTCTCAGAGGAGTAAGGTGACAAACACACTTGCAAATCCCACCCATCGCTTTGCTGGATATGTCGAAGCTGGGAGCATAGCCTTCCTTAAATAACTACACTTATATGCTTTGAATTTTTAGATTTCACTCCAGATTTCACATATTTAGTCCACCAACTCTGATCCTCAAATCTGAAGACAGATTTCAATGATATACTTTAATCAGTTGGTGAGAGGTCATCGTCAAAAATCACCAAGGCTTTTTGTGTCAGCTGAAACAAAATGGTGGCTTCAGACCCCAGCGATGTGACAGTGGGCTGACCAAGATTTTTCATTGGAACGGCCCCAAAATTATCTTCAAAGGGGCTGTATAAATTTACCCAAATACCCATTCTTCATTCATGTACTCCCTTGGAGTTCCCTTCGTATGCATGCAAAGTTTTGGCCCAGCAGGTTTCATGGTTTTGGAGTTATGGAGGACACACACACATTTATTGGTATAGATTATAAATAAATATCACAAAAATTTTGGAATTTAAAAAACTTATTTATCCAAACATATTCACAAAAAATTAAGGTATGTCCTTTTCACTTTTGGTGAATACATTTGCATTAACCTTGTACTTAGTACACTGTTATTCAAATCAAAAGTTTGACAATCGTTTCTTCCATGCCTGTCACAGAATCACAAAGCTCGCAGGACACGAATCACTGCACAATTGAGGAAATAAAACATGACGGTATTTTGATGGAACTTTGTGTCCAACGGGAGGTTATCGGTGTTCGGAGCGAAGATGTGACTCTTCCCTGCTGGTTTCATCACAACCAAGCAAACAACGTCAAGAGATTAAGTTTGACTTTATCCAGAGCTTATGCAGACGAGTCCAACGTTGTAATCCTTGATAGCGCTACAAATTTCATAGGTGAGAGTTTTGAAGGGAGAATTCAAATCGTGGGAAACCCAAGTGAGGGAGAGGGCACGGTGAGGATCAGAGATCTGAAGATGGAGGATGAGGGGATGTACGTGTGTCGGTTTGAGTTCACTATTTTGAAAATGACGTGGTTTTCAGGGGATAAATGGCGTCCGAGTGGATTTCAAGCAAAGGAAGGAAAGCGAACAGAGCTTCGAATTGACGGTGGGTAATCTTAAGTGCAAAATACTTGATCATTGTTAATTACAACTCGCATCCAATGGGTTGTTTTGTTTTGGAATTGCTTCTCTAATTACAATGGTGCTTTTATAATGCCTTGATAGACCTCGAACCTGCACCACTCATAACACAGGTACAGTCGAAGTGAATCCCCAACAACCCACCTGCACGTATTGTATATATGAAGGTGATAATATTGTTTAATGTCAAGTCAAACACGATGGTGTGAAGGTACGCATTTACCTTTGAGCTCTTGAGCCTGGCCTCAATTACCAACCCGACTATAAATTGTCAGATTGCTGGTTCGCAGACAGGGCATTGTATCACAAAGTATAGGTCGCCCTCGAATGGTTGTGAAGCTAGTTGTCCCATTTTCTCACATTAGTTGGTGGACGTTAAAGATACCATGCTCTCTCTTTTTTTACACCACACAGGTGAAGCGAAAAGTGGGATGAAGCAATTGGTTCACTTTGTATATCTGTCTGTCTCTCTGTCTACAAACGTCAGTGTACGAATGAGGGAACTATGTCATTTCAATTGATTGTTATTTTTTTAATACGAATCCGAACATGATTCAGAAAACAAACCTGTAGCTTAGCAGCACTTTGGCTCTGAAATTGTCATGATCGCACATGTGCAGAGAGGAGTGAGATAATTTTTTTAGTCTATCTTTCTTTCTGGTTGGCAGTCAAAAAAAATTGAAAAATAGCCTTGAGTGGGCTGATGGTCATGTCTTGGGGTTGTAGTTCAGACCGAGATTCAAACCCATGCCAACTTGATCTCCTGCGACCGAAAGTTACAGGGTAAGATTTGGGGTAACCCAAATGCTCGCCACCCTGATCTGAAAAAAAAATTAAGATGGAGCAATCCTGCAGACCATCGAGTGGAAGTGATGTATCAGGTTTTCAGAGCAATCGGTTGGTAAATAAGGAATGAGGAGGGATCTGAAGTTTCAGAGAGTACCCCCATCCCCCACACCTCCTTGGAGCCTCCACAATTCGAAGTCAAAAAATGGAAGCCTGAGCGATTGTGTGGGCTATTGTCTTGTATTGATGTATCAACTTTCAGAACAATCAACCAGGTGATAAGGAGGGAGTAGTAAAAATAAGGGATCCGAAGTCTCGGGGGGTAACTCCCCATGGTAGCCCCCATGATCCAAAACTGAAAAAATCGAAGCCAGGGCGATTGTGCGGGTTAATGCCTTCTATTAATTTGTCAAGTTTCAGAACAATCAGCCAAGTGATAATGGAGGAGTAGCAAAAATAGCCAAACGTTAACGGACGGACGGACAGACAAACATCCGGCCATCATGGCCCATTTTATGAGTTCATCTCTTTGAGAATCGAGATGAGATGACCTAAAAATCATTCCAAACAGGAAACTTACTGTTTTTAAGGCCCGGTCACACCTTGACGTTTTAGCCAACGTATGCCGATTTTTGAATTTCTTTTCTAAAACGCTGGCACACGTTGAATACGTTATGGGTAAGTTTTGATAACATTGAGAGCACGCTGAAAAACACTGCCATACGTCATTGTACGTTGGCTTTAAACGTTGTACTTTTTGGTTGTCCTCAAATTTTTTCATGCTTGAAATTTCACGACGTATGCCGGCGTATGACTCACACGTTCCGCTACGCTGGCCACAAGTTGTATGCACGGTCTGCGATCGTTGACAGACGTCAACACATGCTACTTGTAAGTTAATCATAAGTTGAGACACGCCGAGGTAATGTTTAGCGTACCCGAAACTTATTTCTAACCTATGATTAACGTGTTGTTGGCACGTTACGCGATCGTTGCCACATATCGACAGACGTTACTTTTAAGTTACTCATAGGCTGAAAGACGTCGGTATAATGGATCGACCTTGCGTCAGCGTCCACGGCCACGGCCAGGACACTTATTTGCAGCATTCTTCAAACTTTTCTTCGGCATGACGAGGATGTTCACACTTCGATGTCTAGCTTGGCTATGATTCCAATTGTCCATCGGCAGCGTCTATTTAAAATAGTCGAGTTTGAGCGTTTTAACACGTTCAGAAGAAACGCTTCAAATTTCCAAACCCCAGCGTCAAAAAACAAAGGCGAGTGACAGCAATTTAAATCGTTCATTGTAAACAATGAAAATAGCTGAGTGGTACCGTTTAAAAGTCGTTGAGTGTAAAAAAAATCCAATTGTTGAGCGTAAGCATCGACTTTCAATAGTGGAGTTGCAGCCATTTAAATCGTTGAGTTTATCATTTAAATCGTTAAATCGTTAAACGCAAGGACGATCCATCATAACCCACACCCTCCCCCTCACACTCACCTACAACTGCCAACATGAACAAACTACTACTAATACTAATACTAATACTGATACTGATACTGATACTGTTACTGCTGACATGGACATCGACTCAAAAAGGACTCGAAAACACTGTTGGGTTCCCCTTTTATGAGCAGCATTTTTATATACCAATTCCCAAAACCGCTGGGAACACGTCTTTATATGGCAGTTGTAAGCTAGAAACACGTTCATTTATTTTTTTTTGTCGACCGGAAGACGTCATTGGAATACGTCTACATACGTCGATGTGTGTTGGGACTACGTACAGAATTTGTTCAAAGCACGTCAAACATAAGTTAGAAATGTTTCGCGTAAAAAAGACATTACTGCGACGTGTTTCGAATTATGAGTAGCTTATAAATAGCCTTTGTGGACGTGTGTAAGCGTCCACATATCGTGTGTAAAACTTATCCCCATCGCATGCGGAACGTGTGTCATACGCCGAGTACGTCGTAAAATTTTGAACATGTTTAAAATTTCTTGACGTACTCTACTTACTACGATGTATGATAGCGTACTTTAGCGTTCTACTCACGTATACCAAACTTACTCATACCGTATTTGACGTGCCCCAACGTTTTAGACACATTTTTCTTAGGTCGGCATATGCTGGCAAGATCGCCAAGGTGTGACCGCGATGTTGACACTTCCATTTCTACGGCAGTTATGATTCGAATCGTTGTGCGTCAGCCTTTTAATAGGCTACGTCACGACATCGTCGGCGATGCGTGCAACGCGCTATGCCTAAGTTAGACTATCGTTGGGCATCGGTTGTGTAGGCCGACAACAGGTTCAGCATTCGTTGGTATAAGTTATCTATAACACAACGAAACGTTCTGTGTCCGTTACCAATGCGTTATACATAAGACCAAGTAAGACCAAAAAAAACGTCAAAAGTTCAACGTAAGCCAGCGTTTTACATACATTTTAATACGTTGCCATCGCTAGCTAAAACGTCAAGGTGTGACCGGGACTTTAGGGACGTTTTATAGAACACAAACAGGCACGAATATCCAATGTCACGTGTTAAATAAGGCGGTGTAAAAGACGATGCAGCAACAGCAGTAAACTTCAGAAAAAGAAAATTCTAAAAAAAAAACAGCAGTAAACCTTAAAAAAAAAAATTTATTATTACAATTGAATTATATACTTGCACACTGCAGAACACTGTTGAATTATCAACTTTATGACTTTTGAAACCCTTCTGTTTAGAAATATTTGGATGAAATATTGGGACATTTCATGTTATCACGACCAACCAATTTTGCTGCTGCCAGACCCCGCCCATGTCCTTGTTTCTCAAGACTGTGTGGGGGTAAGGAGTTTTCTGAACTCTCTAATTGAATACTGTAAGTGTATGCCAAGCCACTATATGTTTTTACAAGTGATAATAAATTTCATGGTTAAATCGGCTACCTGGGATCTTCACACCAGAAAAGCCAAGATAGGAGAGAATATCTAAAATATAATATTGAAATAACAATCAATAATACAGTGACTGAATAAACACAATGTAGGTCGAAGTATGCTCGCTGTGTGGGGAAAAAATGAGAAGTTGACGTTTCGGAGTTAAGAGGGAAACTGGAGAGTAGCAGAGGTTGATACAGGATGAGAGTGAGTGAGAACCTTTGCCCAATACCGACCGGATTTTTTCCTCCGATTAAGGGTTAACGTCCAAAACGTCAGCACCTCCTTGCTTGCCACGGCGGTTAAGAGATCAACATTTTGTTCATTCACTCCATCATTGTACTTGTCTGTCGATGTCAACCGCCACCTGCTTTAACAAAGACTCGTTTTCCATTGATCAAAGCAGGTCCAGCTTGAAGTCAATGACGACCCCTGACCCCATAGTGGGAACATATTTCGTAGTTTTAATGAGAGTAATCTGCATATTAACGAATCATCCTCTTAATATTTTTTAATGGCAACAAATATTTTCATGTTCTGGTGGGGTTGCTTGGCCCAAATCTTCTACGAATCGGCTGGTCAAGCCTGACATTCATCTCAGGTTAGGGCAGGAATTTGTAATTTGCCCATGGTTCCATCAATAGCTCACCTTCCCTTCGCGAAAAACACCATGACATCTTTAACGTTCACCAATAATGCCAGCAGATGGGACTACCCGTCCATCCGAAGAACAGCACACACATTGATGAATCACCCGAAATATTGGAATTGAATGTACCAGAAAATATGATGTTATTTTAAACATGTATGTGTGGATCTAATACAGTGCATCCAAGGATCCTGCACATATGGAGGGAGGTGGTGAACTCCAGCACCTCCTGGAGGCTGCTTTGTGAGGCCGAGGCCAAACCGAGACCAATCATCACGTGGTGGAATCCGCAGGGACTCCTCGTTTATGGGAGTGAGTCCGTAGTGAGTCCAAATGACCAGAATCAATTCCAGATCGTCAGCAGTTTGAACATGAGAAGAGGAGATCCAGAAGGAAAGTACAGCTGCCTGGTGCGGAACAAGTATGGTGTGGCCAAGGACTTTGTTTTCTTTGAAGAGTTGGAAACAACCGTGAAAGGGTCCATCGCAGTTGTATGTTCTATCACCCTGATTGGAGTTATAATTTTAATTGTGGTTGGGTTTATCATTTACAAGAAACAGCAAACAACTGGAGAAGGTGAAAACTGATTTTTAAATGTTATTTCAAAAACTTAACTATAATTTTATATTATATTCGCCAACTGCAAACTACTTCATTCATTTGTTTTTCAACTTTTCCAAAATAATGCGCATATTGTCTTTACTCTGTAATATTTGGTTCTGCAACATGAAAGTAGATATTATAAATTGTTATAAACTGAAACAAATGTCACGTTTTCTCCTTTAGGTAACAGTACCAGCCCTGAGACATGTGTTGAAGATCCAGTGAGTCGTGCTATTGGATGTTCAGTCGTTGTTTTCGTCAATTATTTCTGAACAAACTTATCTTTGAGCCAATTAATCAAAACAATATTTTTAGTCTATATTATATTAATTAATCGGTATATGTCAAAAGTTTAGAAGTTTATTATCACGAGAAGTTTATAACAAATATATTGTACATGTAATTACCTCTTGTCAATGACAATGAATGGAGAATGGACACCTTGCAAAGTTACACATGTGATGTTTACTTGGGGAATTCTGGGACCAAACTCGGGTTGGATCTGCCATCTTTGCTGTCTTTCCATAAAACCATGTGGAAGTGAGGAGAGTGGAGAGAAGAAAGAAGAGTAGTGAGTAAGAGGAGTTCAGAGTAGGAGAGAAGAGTGGAGAGTGGAAGAGAGAAGAAAAGAGTGGAGATGAAAGGAAGAGGGAAGAATGGAGAGGGGAAGAGAAGAAGAGGCTGGATAAGCAATAAAAATGTATGCAAAAGTAAGGCTCATGAAAGAGCAAGGTCACACCGAGAGTGGGCAAACATCAAGCCAGTGAATGAACAGGAAAATGGTGTGACGTGGAGCGAGGAGGGGTGGGGGGGGGTTCATAGATAGAATGTGGTAAGAATAGCTTGGTCTCTGTGCTCGAGTCGGTTAGAGTTACACCTGTTTTAGGGATCTGTCAGAGAAAAGTTGGATGTAATATGTGAAATGATAGAGCAGCATAAAATAACGTTGTATTGTGTAAAACCTCCTGTTTTAAACAGGCAAGTTAAAAAACAGGTGAGGCAAGGTGAAGAATTGCTGGGCACCAAGACACCAGAAAGGCATTGGTTCTAATGGAATGGAGATCATCATGGGCTGTTTGGCCAAAGATGGCAAGCCATGGTGAGAGAGTGATTTGTGAAGCTCTGGAGAGGGGTGGACTGCCTGGAAGGTGGCACCACCCACTGGCATCAGGTAGCCAATGAAAGGGATCTGCTGTGCATAAGGTTGGGCCCTGAGGTTATAAAGGTCGTGTACATGCATGTGCACACAGTTGGGTTGAGAGAGCTTCAGGTTTGAGACATATCAACACAAAGACACACACACACACACACACACACACACACACACACACACACACACACACACACACACACACACACACACACACTTCCTCGCTGATGAGATACAGATGGTTCATGAAGCCACAGACGCATCTCCTCATTGTCACCTTATCATTGTCTTTGTACCATCCTGCACCATCTCTGTGCAACACCAATCAGCATGGGTCATCATGGACCCAATACAAGACCGTGCCTGCTCAGATCCTCGCCTGCTCCTTTTATGGTGTTTGAGTCCAGTATTTTGGCACCATGAATGGGGTGTATTTCTCTTGTATATACGTAAGTTTGCCTGCTTCCTTTTGCCCTATTTCTGTATGTTAACTGCCAGATCGATTCTGGTTATTTATAGTGTCTTGTCCTTCCTTCTCTCCCATATTTTCCTTTTAATAAAACCATTAATTTGCGTATTTAGCCAGTCCTTTGGGGAACATTCATTTGTAACAGTGTCCCCTTGCAGCTTCATGTGTGAGGATCGTTTTGGCCATTCACAGGAGGAAAAGGGGGGAGGGGGATGGATTCAAAAGCCCTGGGGCTCAGATGATCTGCATTAGGCGGACCTCTGAGGAAACAGAGTAAAGGGAGGTGAGGAAGCCCTGAAACTATCAAGTAAAATGGGTGGATTCGGAAAGGTTTATGGAGGTAACAAAGATCATGGGTCAGGATAGGGAATGAAAAGAGGTGGCGGTGAACTGCTTGCTTGAAGTCTTGAAGGGAAGAGTGAGATAAAACAGCGTCTGGAATGTGGTTCCACAGATGAGATAAGCGATGAAAAAGAGAGTTGAGGTGTGCAGTTAGCACTGGATTTCGGAAGTTTAACCAGGAGGGGGTGACTGGAAGAACAAATGAATCGTGGATTTACTAAGGAGGGTCAAAGGAATGAGAGAGAAGAGGGAGCAATATTTGGGAATAGACAGTGGAAGACCTCAAGACAACTGACCTGTCTGAGATGTGAGAACAACAAACTCTATGATTTGGCCTCATCACGAGAGATTCCAATAATTCTGAGAGCTTTAAATTCCATAGAATTCAGGAGAGCTGCTTGATCCCAGAATTCCCCACAGAACACCTTATGACATAGTTATGCTTGGAGGCTATCCAATGATTTGACCATGCTCCATGAATATATATTTAAAGATAAGAGTGTCGTACGTAGATATAAGATGTCTGCAAACTTTGACACAATAAAAATGGCAGAGATGAAGTAAACAAATATACAGGTTTATTAAACTGAGTACATGCAATAAGTGATAATCATGTGTTCTGGTGTGCTTGAAAGGCTTGGAGAAAGAAGAGCTCTTACATGGTTCTGATGAAGAGACATCATGACCCTTCAGAGTCCAAGTTTTATGAGACAATCTCACCTTACATTAACATGGAAACTCCACACACAACGACGGTTTGATCCAAAACTATTCACCGACATCATAATAAGCCATTGATTGTCAGCCATGAGAGACGTTTGTTTATTCAATTGGTGCTTTTGAATGATCTCACAAAGGGTGTAACTGTTTTCATTCTCCTTTATCCTTCATGTGTACAACATCATGGAGACATGCACAATGTGATACAATGAACAAGCGTTGCTCGAGATGGTTGTGATGTTGTCACGTCACATGGCATGGAGATTCATGGAAGTCAACTTTGAACAACCCCGTGTACTTTATTAATTTCTCTCAAGCTTATCATAAAAATAGAGTTAGAAGCCACAACTTTGGAACTTTATATTCCCTGTATCTGTCCTCGATTACAGCAGAAAAGCTTGAAAAATCTCAGTTCAGGACATTTCAACTTGTATGGACTGTATTACTCTGCAAATGCTTCATGATCGAATAACCGTGAATATTGTTTTACTTGTGATTGCACATGACTAATTATAATCTGATCATGTGCTCCCCAGAAATTAAACTTGATGGAAAGCAAACCACTGTCTATTCTGTATGTAACCCCTTTTGCAGTGTTGTACATAATATCTATGATTTACACAAGCGAATGCCCTGTAAGTTGTACAATAAATATGGATGAAGTAGAAGGAGAGGGAGAGAGATGAGGGGTACAAAGATTGATTAATTTTTCGATGGTGTTGCCATTCTCAATAAAGGTCACAATAAGAAGATGCCACATCCATTTTTCATGAATATAAAATCGTTCCTTTTCTGCAGCTTTGTCCCATTCCAGAATTACCAGGCTTTCTTCTATCCATATTCTTTTGATATCTCATCCGTTCGAACATTGTTTCACCTCCTTACTGCTTGGAGACCGTTTCTACAGCTATTTTTTTTTCATCCTCGTGTCTTTTCAGTGAAAAGTTGAACCTTTGTTGTGAGCATCTTCAGAGGGTCGTGATGGTGGCCCTCCTTTAGACACCCCCAGGGTTTCTTAGCATGTATGGCAAGTTTTGGCGAGAAAGGCCAAAATAAATGGGCCACATTGTTCAGAAGAATGGTGGACCCACCAATGTGAATAATGATTGTGTTATTTCTGAGAATGAATGAATGATCGATATGAAGTATATTTGCATGTGGACTCACATACACGCAAGGAAAAACGCACTGACACAGGCGGATGATACAATAGCCTCACCCTTCACGAGGGTGAGCTTAACAAACTGTTCCATTTACAGCACCAACAATTGTAGAATGAATGACAAAGGACAATGTTGATTCCTTCAGAATGAAAACAATGAATTAGCTTTTTTTAATTAATGGAAAGAATTCGTATTTTTTTTTAATCATTCAAAAAACATTTAACTCAAAAGAAATTTTTTCAATGTAATTTAATGATATAAATGTATAAACGTTGCACAATATGCCATGATGTCAGGCCAGTTTCATTAATTAAGCAAAAGTTTAAAAATAATTTATTGTATAAAAATTTAGTGGAACAAAAATGTAAATTTCATTAAAAATTTTTATTATATTACATTTTTTATAATATTTTCATATTTTTTATAAAGTATTAAAAAATTGTTTCCCCACACGCAAAGCAAAAAGTGGGGTTATGCAATTGGTCCAATATGTCTATCTCCAGACGTCAGTCTATGATCGAGGAACAACTTAATATATATTGAATTATATATTTTAAACACTGCAGAACATGAATTGGAATATGTATTGGAACACCTGCAGTTTAGCAGGAGTTTGGTTCTGAATTTGGCAAATTGTATAGAATTGCTTACTGAGTGCACTGCACAGGGGAACAAGGTAATTTGTTTCGTCTATCTGCTTGTCCTGTAGTTAAATAAAATTGAAAATCATTCCAAACAGGAAAATTACTGTTTTCAGGGATATTAAAAAGGACACAAACAACATCCACTTATTTATCATGCTAAATAAGCTGGTGTAAAATATGGTGCATCAATGGTGGTAAACTTCTGAAGAATTGAACACACCCCCAGACATCTCGACAGTATACAATGCATACAAATCGCCGACAAAAGGACACCTTTTTATTGAAGACATCAAATATTAATCATGACTATTTTCCTTCGAATGAAAACGTACCTTGTTGAATTTTCAATGAGTTATTTTAGTTCTATTAAGTACATAAACTCAGAGGTGATGCATAACTTCTTTAATGTGTATGTGTACATCATAACTTCTAAACAAAGAAGTAAAAAAAATCTCTCGGGAATTTCCCTGGCCTCCCAACTAATTAATTACGTATTTGCATTTTCTTGTGTAAATATGGAGGAGGGATCACAGCTTTGCTTAAATAAATACACTTAGTTATAAGAATTGCTAATTTCTGAAAAGTTTATGTATACATATCTTCTTTAACGTGTACGTGTACATAATACCCTAATAAGAAGAAGTAAAAAACAAATAGGCTATCTCGGGAATTTTCTCTGCCGCCCAACTAATTAATTACATATTTGTATTTTCTTGTGTAAATATGGAGAAGGAGGGAGCACAATAAGCCCCTAAAACGACTCTTCGTCAAAAGAATCACTAGTTTCTTAAACATTTCAGATTTCACTCCAGATTTCGCCACTTATTTAGTTCACAAGCACTGATCCTCAAATCCGAAGACAGATTTTGATTATATACTTTAATTCGTCCATGAGAGTACATTGTGGTTCAAAGGCAAGGCATTTTTGAGCAGGCCGAAACAAAATGGTGGCTTTGGAGCCCTGTGAGGGGAAAGTAGGCTGACCAAGGTGTAAGCATTTTTTTGGTTTTACATGATGTGCACCCCATTAATTATCTACAAAAGGGGTGTTTAAATTTACCCAAATACCCAATTTTCATTCATGCACTCCCATGGAATTCAGAAAGTATGCATGCAAAGTTTCAAGCCACTACGTTTCATGGTTTTAGAGTTATGGAGGAGACACACACACACTGACACACACAGACACTTATTATTGTAGATATATAAACAAGTATTGAGCCGGAGATGGCAGAATGGCCGAGACGGACGCACACTTGCATCTAAGCTGTCTATCCTGGGTTCGAATACCGACCCAGCTATAAACTGTCATCCCGGTGTTTCATGGGCAGGGTGATTTATTAATGTGTGTGCCATCCCTTGGATGGATGTTAAACCAGACATCCTGTCTGCTGGCATTAGTTGTTGGGTATTGATGATCTCACGATATCCTTTGTGCAGAGTTAGCGAGTTTTCACTGGTACCATGGCCAAATTACAAATTCCCCTCTCCCCTCCCCCAAACTACTGCTGGGAAGGCAATGGCAAACCACCCAGTATAACCCCTGCCGAGAAACTGCTTAGGCAGCACAGGTGCTCTGTAACAGAGTATGGTACATCAGAATTGAGAGTGTAACTTAAAAGTACAGGAATGTGTCGTGATTTAAAGATGGAAGTAAATTGAAAATTAAAATGCAAAGAACACATCTTGATAAATATCAGAGAAGCTAAGCAACCTTTAATTGGACGAGGCCTCAGGCCTACAGCTGTTCCAAACACATTGAAGGATACAGGAAAGGCTCAATGGATACAGTCATAGCAAAACAACAAACTCATGTGAAAAACAGACGTGTGTGGTAAATGTTTTGAAATCTGCAAAACATCAGAGCAACTGTGTGAATGAGATAAGGAAGTGAGTGATTTTCTTTTTTATTGTCATCATTACTCCACAAAAACATGAAACAACTAAGGAGGTAATGAGCAGCCATGAAGACTTCAGAAAGAGAAAACTTTAATATTTCATGAAAGATAATTGTTTCTGGTACAAAGTGATTGTCTGATGTTTTATTTAAACTTTATCATGTCACCACATTTATAAAGTAAAAGTCTGAAAAAGAAGAAGTAAGGCACTCTGTTTACATTTGGGTACAAAATCACTAAGTATGGTTGAAGTAGCTGCACAATACAATGCTAGGAGTTCATGTGCGTTGGTTGGGTTAAAGGCTTCAGATACCAAGATCTACTTTAGTCTCATCCACAACTCGAGAATCTGGTTCACTACCTCGATATGATGATCGTACACTCTTACTTCATTATCTTCTCTGCAATTGTTTTATCCGGTAAGTTATTGGTATCATTTGTCTTTCTCTTTCAAAAAAAGAGACAATTTATTTATTGTCTTTCGAGCTATTCCCAAACGCAGTTCCACTTTAATCTCATCCACTGGTAGAACACAATGTTCTTCCTTCACTCCTCCATAATCCGAAATGATAATCTCCTCTCCAGTTATTTTTCTTTTAACACTTCTCGGACTCTTACTACTCCCTTTAAACAATGTCTCATGGAATCTAATTATTTGTTCTTCGAGTCCATAAATTAATTTGTCATTTCAAAGATTCATTTCGTTCTGAGAACAGCATCCTGATGTTGTTTGAACACAAACAGGGAATATATATATGTTTGCTCTATAAACGCTTATCAACAACATATTGACTTCTGTAAAAATCAAAAAAAGTGAATTGGTGTCACAAATTATTCTGATTCACCGTTATTGCTTCAATGGATCAATATTTTAGTCGAACTTTAGATATTGTGAAAATATTGAGAGAGCACCGGAATTTCTGATTAGTTTAGGATATTGAACCATGTCATGTTGGCATGCAATTTTTGGCAGTATCGGGAAATATAACAACAGTATTTAGTAATTACAATAACTTACGGTTCTGTGATTGTTCACAGTGTATCGGATTTGATGTCCATGGGCACACCAAATTTCCGTACTTCCCCATTGTCTTGGGTCACTCACCTGCATATATGTTTTTCATTAATATATACATACATATATATATATATATATATATATATATATATATATATATATATATATATATATATATATATATATATATATTTATCGGATTTGATGTCCATGGGCACACCAAATTTCCGTACTTCCCCATTGTCTTGGGTCACTCACCTGCATATTTGTTTTTCATTAATATATACATATATATATATATATATATATATATATATATATATATATATATATATATATATATATATATATATTTATCGATGCTTTCCAACGGTTCTGTGATTTCTCCTGGTGTATCGGCTTCGATGTCCATTGGCATGTGAAATAATATCAGTCAGTCAAATTAATATCAGTCAGTCAATGAGTGAGTGAGTGAGTGGTTAAAATTATATATATATATATATATATATATATATATATATATATATATATATATATATATATATATATATATATATATATATATATATATACACCCACACACACTCAGAAATCTGGCCTCATAAGAAAAGCAGGCATTTCACTTTTAAAGTTTGCATACCCTCATGGCTCATTATTGGTTTTAATATTGCAGGTACATAAAATACCCTCATGGCTCACGATATCAATAAAGAGAAGGTGGAATTTGTGGTGTCACATGTTTCTGGAAAAAGCTACAGGGAGGCATGGCAGTTATTTTCATGAAAAACACCTCAAGGTGCCAAAGCCAAGTCATCGATTCATCAGTCTTCCTCTTTCGTATGGCAGCTTGGCTGTTGGGTAGCTATCATTTTGTTGGTGCACAACTATGCCGCTGATGCAGTGCCCCTATACCAGTACACTGGTACTCATTTCACAAATCTCAGAAGGATGGAAGACTGAGTCAATCCCACCTGTTGTTAATTAAGTGGAAAATGGGGCTCAAATTCAGGACCCTAAGATCCCAAGCCAGCCATCCTAACTGCTAAGCCAACACGAGGTGACGATTCATCAGTAAAGTGTTACAACGATTGAAAACGAATGGAGGTGTTGCTGATAAACCTCGTGCTGGTCTTCCTCGCTCCTCTACAGATGGAACAAATTCTGAAAATGTTCTTGCTGTGATTGCAAGAACCCTCAAAAATAATTGAGATTAATTGGACTAGAAGTTGGAATTAGCTGTCCTTCCATTGCAATAATTTTGAAAGCGAACAAATATCACCCATAGAGGGGTTATCTTTGTGCAAGCTCTTCATGGAGACGATGCTGACCAATGTGTGGAATTTTGTTTGCATAGACTTGATGTGGAACCTACATTGTTATCTGACATCATCTTTAGTGAAGTCTCGTTCCATTTGACCAGGGAGTCAACAGTCATGATTGGCAATATTGAAGCAATGAGAATCCTAATTTGACCGAAGGAGCTCATGTTAAATATGATTCTGGAATTATGATGTGGCGTGCTATTCAGGGTGATGTTCTGTTCCACCCCTACTTTTACGAAGTGAATGTTTACGAAGTTAATGCGAGCTAACTCGCAATGTTGCAAAGGGTTTGGGTTCCTTGTTTGGATAGTATGCCTTTAGCACGATTGAGAAAAGTGTGGTGTCAAATGGATGGAGCATCGCCACACTATACTTTTACTCTCCAAACTGGCTGGATGAAACGATACCTTTCAGGTGGATAGGATCCTGTGGCCCAGTAAAATGACAGCGATGGCTCACGTCATCCAGATCTAACTCCACTAGACTTTTTCCAATGCGGACACCTGAAATTTGTGGTTTATAGCACAAGACCAAGCTGCATCGTATAGCTGAATGAAAATATTTGTAAGGAATGTTCTGACATCAATCTTTTCTTCTGAAGAAACGTTCAGAGAAATATATGTGCAATAATTGTTATGTGTATGCAAGTTAATGGGAATCCATTTGAACATTAAATAAATCAAAAGCAAAATGTATATTTTTTTCTTAGGGGTCCAGACTTCGATGACACCCTGTTCATAGCTAAACACACATACCTCTCTCTCTGGAGGAGCTGGTGCTTCATGGTTTTGTGGTGGTATGATTTGAGATGGGCTGTGTATTTTGGTCATTTACGGCCGATGTATAGCGAGTGGTGCATAGTCCTAAACATTCATCGTTTACATAGGGTGTGCAGAGGCAAGTGTTAAATGCATATTTTTAAGTACGTATTTTAGGTTTACATTTACAGCTGGACTTCTCCATAAGGCACTCTACTTATAACAAACATTCAGAACATGTTTTCATCAATACATATTTTCCCTGTATTCACATTAACCACATGCAGCTGGAACAAAAATTGGATACAAGGTAAAGGCTCATGGAAGAGCTCGAACACAGATCGGATCAGGACCTGGAGGGGGACAAGGTGTCAGGAAATTTGAAAAGAGGTGAGGATGGGGGCGGGGGGGGGGAGGGTAACGTGGGTCGAAAATATCACGGCTTTTGAGTGTGATGATCTCAGATGGTAATGAATTGAAAACTTGGAGGGAAGAATAAGATTGAAGAGATTGTGGAAATTAGATCCACAGGGTAGGTGAAAGAGAAATTAATGAGTGGGGTGAGCAATTACTCTGGATTGAGTAATTTCACCAGAAAGAGGTTATTTGTGAAATGCATGCACCCTGCAAAAACCAGTGGGGGGAGGGGGGTGGGGGACGAATCACAGAAAGGGCAGATGTTGCAAGATCAGAAGGCAGGAGGTAGAAGACAGAGAGACCACCGACCTGCTTGTGATGTCACGGTGATTGACCTGTATACTCAGCTTCATTGCAGGAGATTCCAATGATCTTGAAAGCCTTGGTTTCCATGGCATCAAACTGAGCAATATGTGAGGCAGGGGGCACCAGTCCAGAAGGGAGAGCAGTACTCCATCAAGCTGCTGATGAAAGCTTGAAGGTGGATAAGAGTTTAGGTGTGCTAAGTAAAAAATAAGCATGAAGGAGGATGCCCAGTCAAGAGATAGCTTTGGAGGGCCACTTAGAAATGTTGACTGCCCAAGAAAGATAAAAACTGATTGTGAGACGCAAGAGTTTGAGTGACTCAACTTCTTGAACAGGATTGTTATGGAAGTAGATGGGATGGTTTGACATGCGGTCTTTCAGAGAGAATGAGAGTGGGAGACTTCTTAGGATTGTTAGTGGGGCAGATAACAGCAATTTTTCAGAGGAATCGTGCAAATGATGATAAAAGCATCAAATTTGGCACATTTGTTCTCCAGGGGATTCTAATCAAATCTGCCTGATTGGCCATTTGAAATTCCAAATTTTGAAAAATTTGAAAAAAAAAAGTACTTCAAAAAAGTCAAGATCACGAATCAATGTTAGATGCTGGCTGAGATTGGTGAATGTTTCAGAAACATCATCAAAGACGTTCCAAGTCTGCCATGCAGTTTTCTTCCCTTTACAGCGGAAGGCAGACACGACGTCACATCCAGTGAACGCATGGAAGTATGGGATCCCTCTAGCTTTCTCAGGCCCTATTGCAGAAACTACCTCATGGACTGGAATCCATCGCACCTTGGCTCCTTGGACAAAGGCAATCCACATGTTCTCAAGACCTAGTTCCTGTAAGGATGGCAGTACAGATATTGCTATGACTAGTACGTCCGTGTCATTAGCCTTAATGATAATGGTCTTGCTACCATCCATCGTTGCATCCCTGGCGTGTACAAATATTCGAGTGTCAGCTTCTTCGTGACAACATGGTGACACAGCATCCAGTGACTTCCTTGTGTTGCTAATGGCATCTTCTCCTTTTGTGACAATGACTGTGCTTGTCGTCCGTGCTTCACATGTCTTTTCCACAAGGAAGTGAAACAGCTCAGTCTTGTTGCTGTCATCTATAAGAAAGCTTCTCCAGTTACTTGAGGTCTTACTGGTTCCTGTCACTCTTCTTCTGATTCCTTGCCCCCTTTTCGACCTTGCCTCGGACTTCAGACTTGACTTCTTGTACACATCAAACACTACGTCCACCCTCTCGTACCTAGCACCATAGGATTCCACATTTGGGATGATGTTTTCGTTAGCATAGTCATCAAATATCTATGAAGTGCGTGGAGGTAGGGCATTGATAAGTGCTGAGCCATCAATGATGACTGCATCTCCCCTTGGTTCTCTGTCTGGGATGTTCTCTTGCGCTTCAAGAATTTCAGCCAGCTGTGACTTCAAATTTTTTTGAAGTTTTTTTTTCTTCAAATTTTTCAAAATCTGTATTTTCAAATGGCAAATTGGGCAGATTTGATCAGAAAGCCCTGCAGAACAGAAATGCCAAATTTGATGCTTGTATCATAATTTGCACGATTTTTCTACTGTCTACTACACTATGTGAGACATATTGTTTGACCAGCTTGTGATTTTGTCAAAGTCTGAAGAGATGGAAGAGGCTGCTGCCTGCTTCTATTAAGGATGATGTATGTCACTGCAGAAGGGGAAGTCATTAGAAAATAGATAAAGAGAATTTTCCAGAAAGTCAGAAAGATCGTTAATGAACATTTGGACTAGGATAAGGCCAAGAACAGTCCTTGTGGCACTCCAGCCTTGACCAGGAGAGGAGATGAAAGGATTCCATGGAGATCCACATGTTTGCTCTGATAGTAGAGCAAGTCAGTAAGCCATGTGTTGAGTTGTCCTTGGATGCCATAGGCAGAGAGTTTGGAGAGAAAGAGAATGGCAGACTGCAATGAAAGCTCAATATATGTCTAGGGAGACAGCCTGATATCATTTCTGACATTGAATTTCTCCTTCCTTTGTTTGGTGAGTTCAAGCAGCATGTCCAATATAGGGTGATCTGGTCTGAATGCGAATTGATAATCTGAGATGCGGTCATTAGAGAAAAGGAAGGATTTATGTCAACTGCAATAATGGATTCCATGATGTTGCTGATGATTAGAAGCAAGCTGATAGGTCTGAAGTTAAGAGGATCAGCTTTTTTACATTGTTACCTCTGCCACTGAAGGTGAACAGAGGCTATTTTTTCACCCCTGGCTGTTTGTATATCTGTCTGTCTGTGAACATGATATCTCGAAAAATTGTAGACAGATCCAGAAGAAATTTGAAGGAGTCATTGGGTATGTGACAATGAATAAATGCTTCGATTTTGGTGAAGATCCGGATCCGGATCCAGAAGTAAGAATTTTGTAAGTGATTTTTCACCATTGAGAGATGGGGCCAAAACGATATACTGAATAACATGATATCTCAAAACGTTCTGGACGTGTTAAGGCAAAACTTGGTGGGTGAGTTTGTTATGTGACAAAAACAAGCCGATTCGATTTTGCTCCAAATCCAGATCTGGCTTATCAGTGGGAAAGAAATGTAAAATGTTCAGCCTGGTGGGGGTATGTGTTCTACTGAGTGCCGTTACAGTTTCTGTAATGTGGTGTAGTTGGCCGATTTCCAAGGAGATGGAAGTGTCCTAGTTCCTGGGGCAAATTCTAGGGTGAAAAGAGCAGAATGAGAATGTGCAAGAGTAACAGGGAATGTTTATAGGACATGAGCTGATGTCTTCTGGTCCAGTGGCAGAATGAGCATAGAGGGTTGATCTAAAATTCTCCACTTTCTCGGGTACAAAAGGCAGAGTTCAGGAGCAGTTGGTGAGACTGGGTTCAGTGGGTGCATGGAGTGAGGTGATTGGGACACAAGATTTGGAATCAAATGCAGAATTGAGGTATTCAGCCTTCTTATGAGAGGAGATGGGTGTGGTGCCATTTGAAGTGAGGGGAGGAATGGAAGGGGAGCATAAACCAGAAATTGACTTAACAAGGAGGCACCGACAGCTTTTAGAGGAGGGAGACAAGTTTGAAAGTTAATTTTGAGGTCCTACCGGTGCTGTTTTCTGGCTCTTCTGAAAGTGGACACACTTGTTGCGGGCTTGGTGGAATGATCTGAGATTGCCTTCAGTTGGGTTTGCCTTACAGGAGTAGAAGACAAGTTGTTTCAGAGGAACTGCCTCACCACAGGTTTCGTTTCTGTGGAAGACTTACCAGGCTGAATTCATTTTATATGTGGTCGATATAGGAGACTAGTCTGCGTGAGATGGCAGCTTGCAGTCCCTGTCAATCTGCCCGAGTGAACTGCCATCCTCACCAGGCATCCCTCTGAGGCCAGAGATATGTTGTCTCTCACAAGCATATGATCAGATGAACCACTTGGAGCAGAGGAAGAGCAAGAGACATTTGCAGGGAAGTTTGTCATCACCAAGTCCAGTAAGGAGGATTTGCATTCGGAGAAATCCGAGTTGGAGAGTTCACAGATTGAGTCAGCCCGATGGAGTCACAGCATAACTTTACTGAAGTGGTATGTTGATTAGAAAGGTACCAACACCCTGGCAATTTATATGGTGACAATTGAAATCACCACATATGAGAAAGGCAGAGAGAGACAGAGAGAGAGAGTGAGAGTGAGAGTGAGAGTGAGAGTGAGAGTGAGAGTGAGAGTGAGAGTGAGAGTGAGAGAGAGAGAGAGAGAGAGAGAGAGAGAGAGAGAGAGAGAGAGAGAGAGAGAGAGAGAGAGAGAGAGAGAGAGATGGGATGAGTGGTTAAAAGTTTGTTCATGTTGTCTTAGAGTTAGAGAGAGATGTAGATGGAGCCATCACTGTTTGGAGGACAGGACAACACACAGAGAGAGAAGATGGGGGAGCAGGGGGGAAGTCACAACAAAAGGTACTCCTGGGGGTTGGTTGGTGTAAAATCAATACATGGCCAGTAAGAAATTTAATTTTGGTGTAAAGTTCTACCACCTCTAATGTTATCTACAGCCTTCTTTCTGGTCTTTCACTCTAATCTTTCCATGGTCTGACCCCATCCAGGTATCTGCAAGGTGCATGTGATACACCACCAACCCCCTTCTGGTGAAATTCCTAAAATACAGAATCACTGCCCACCTCCACTCATTCGTACCTCTTTTTCCCCCACCTATGGAACCAACTCACACATTCTCTTCAATCTCATTCTTCCCTGTAGGTTTTGAAGAGAGCTGTTCACCACCATCTCACATCTTCCCCCATCCAAAACCATGATTTTTTTTCTACTCCCATAAACACCCCCTACCCACCCCCAATCCCTCCTCCTTCCAAATGTCCTGTTTTTCCTTCCTGAGAGTTTGCTTCGGTACCCATCTTCTTCAGTCTGTGTGTCCTCCCCGACCCCTCATTCCTCCTCACACCTATTATTTGTCCAAGTCTCCCTCTATTTTTGTCCTTCAACTCTGTTGGTAGTGTTCTCCCCCTACCCACTCCACTCTCTCTGTGCTGTTACCGTTTTTCTGTTGCGTCCTGGTCCGTTCAATGTTCTAGTTCTTCCACGAGCCTTGACTATGTATACCACAAAAGTGCAACTCCACCGCCACAGTGAGGATCAGGCCTAAGAAATTTGAGGAGACAATAGCAGGAGACAGGAGACAATAGGAGATACAGTTAGGTGCCAGGGAAGTCGTTTGGGAAGGAGGATTCTTTTAAACAGATGATATCCAGTTTATCAGCAGCGGCCTGGATTGAGATATCTGCTGGTTGGAACAGTGGCCTCGGATGTTTGAGGTTCGAACACTTAGGGACACAGGAGGAGGCATTGGAAGGGTGCATGATTAGGGTGGGGGGAAGGCTGGGGGGTGCGAGAAAGGGGGAGACTGTGAGTATAATGGTACATATGGGACCGGGGTGGGTGGAATGAAGATATTGATATTCAGTTTGGAGATATTGATAAAATAATGAAGTACAGGAAATATAGGCAGAGGGAATTACAAATGGATTGAAGATGGGGTATTGGAATGAAAAAGATAAGTTTTTTGTTAGTATTTATTTTTTGAAGCAACAATACTTGGGAGAAAAAAAATGTAACGAGAAACGTGGCTTCAAAACAGAAAAGATTTGGCTGCAGCACTGTGCTACCTATCCTAGGAGTGGGCCAGAGCCAACTGGACACGGAATTGACAATATAGTACAATAAGGTATGATTTAAGTAATAAAATTGGACGAAAACACAACAAGCAACACAGGGACAAAAATATAACAGAATGACACGACAATCTGACAATTGAGTCAACCTGCAGCAAACTCTGAACCGGAAATCCAATGAGAGAAACATAAAATCACCTAAAAAGTTTGTAATTTAGGGATTTGTGATCATGTTACTGTGATACATGGTGTTAAAGTAGCAAATTGTCATTGTCCAAGGTCATTGACCTCTAAAGGTCATTAAAGGTCAAAGGCAAGATGGCTGCACATTTGAAAATAAATCAAAGAACACAAAGAGACGCCGTGAAAATATCAAGTATTTATCACAAAGTGCACAATTTTCTTACCTATCAGTCCTGTGCTACCTATCTGATTCCTCTTTAAACCTATCAGTACTTTGATACCTGTCTGATTCCACTTTAAACCTATCAGTACTGTGCCACCTGTGTGATTCCACTTTAAACCGATCAGTACTGTGCTTCCTATCTGATTCCATTATAAACCTTTCAGTACTGTGCTTCCAATATGATTCCACTTTAAACCTATCAGTACTGTGCTACCTGTCTGATTCCACTGTAAACCTATCAGTACTATGATACCTGTCTGATACCACTTTAAACCTATCAGTCCTGTGATACCTGTCTGATTCCACTTTAAACCTATCAGTACTGAGCTACCTGTCTGATTCCACGTTAAACCTTTCAGTCCTGTGCTACCTGTCTGATTCCACTTGAAACCTATCAGTACTGTGCTACCTATCTGATTCCACTTTCAACCTATCACGACTGTGATACCTGTCTGATTCCACTTTAAACCTATCAGTACTGTGCTACCTGTCTAATTCCACGTTAAACCTAACAGTCCTATGCTACCTGTCTGATTACACTTCAAACCTATCAGTACTGTGCTGCCTGTCTCATTCCAGTTTAAACCAATCTGTACTGTGATAGCTGTCTGATTCCAGTTTAAACCTATCAGTACTGTGCTACCTGTCTGATTCCACTTTAAACCTATGAGTACTGTGCGACCTATCTGATTCCACTTTAAACCTATCAGTACTGTGATAGCTGTCTGATTCCACTTAAAACTTAACAGTCCTGTGATACCTGTCTGATTCCACTTTAAACCTATCACTACTTTGATACCTGTCCCATTCCACTTTAAACCTATCAGTACTGTGCTATCTGTCTGATTGCACCTGAAAGCTATCAGTACTGTGATACCTGTCTGATTCCACTTTAAAACTATCAGTACTGTGACACCTGTCTGATTACACTTTAAGCCTAACAGTACTGTGCTACCTTTCTGATTCCACTTAAAACTGATCAGTACTGTGCTACCTGTCTGATTCCACTTTAAACTAATCAGTCCTGTGCTACCTGTCTGATTCCACTTTAAACCTATCAGTACTGTGATATCTGTCCGATTCCACTTTAAACCTATCCGTCCTGTGCTAACTGTCTGATTCCTCTTTAAACCTATCAGTACTTTGATACCTGTCTGATTCCACTTTAAACCTCTCAGTACTGTGCCACCTGTGTGATTACACTTTAAACCGATCAGTACTGTGCTTCCTATCTGATTCCATTATAAACCTTTCAGTACTGTGCTTCCAATATGATTCCACTTTAAACCTATCAGTACTGTGCTACCTGTCTGATTCCACTGTAAACCTATCAGTACTATGATACCTGTCTGATACCACTTTAAACCTATCAGTCCTGTGATACCTGTCTGATTCCACTTTAAACCTATCAGTACTGTGCTACCTGTCTGATTCCACGTTAAACCTTTCAGTCCTGTGCTACCTGTCTGATTCCACTTGAAACCTATCAGTACTGTGCTACCTATCTGATTCCACTTTCAACCTATCACGACTGTGATACCTGTCTGATTCCACTTTAAACCTATCAGTACTGTGCTACCTGTCTAATTCCACGTTAAACCTAACAGTCCTATGCTACCTGTCTGATTACACTTCAAACCTATCAGTACTGTGCTGCCTGTCTCATTCCAGTTTAAACCAATCTGTACTGTGATAGCTGTCTGATTCCAGTTTAAACCTATCAGTACTGTGCTACCTGTCTGATTCCACTTTAAACCTATGAGTACTGTGCGACCTATCTGATTCCACTTTAAACCTATCAGTACTGTGATAGCTGTCTGATTCCACTTAAAACTTAACAGTCCTGTGATACCTGTCTGATTCCACTTTAAACCTATCACTACTTTGATACCTGTCCCATTCCACTTTAAACCTATCAGTACTGTGCTATCTGTCTGATTGCACCTGAAAGCTATCAGTACTGTGATACCTGTCTGATTCCACTTTAAAACTATCAGTACTGTGACACCTGTCTGATTACACTTTAAGCCTAACAGTACTGTGCTACCTTTCTGATTCCACTTAAAACTGATCAGTACTGTGCTACCTGTCTGATTCCACTTTAAACTAATCAGTCCTGTGCTACCTGTCTGATTCCACTTTAAACCTATCAGTACTGTGATATCTGTCCGATTCCACTTTAAACCTATCCGTCCTGTGCTAACTGTCTGATTCCTCTTTAAACCTATCAGTACTTTGATACCTGTCTGATTCCACTTTAAACCTCTCAGTACTGTGCCACCTGTGTGATTACACTTTAAACCGATCAGTACTGTGCTTCCTGTCTGATTCTTTTTTAAACCTTTCAGTACTGTGCTTCCAATATGATTCCACTTTAAACCTATCAGTACTGTGCTACCTGTCTGATTCAACGTTAAACCTATCAGTACTGTGCTACGTATCTGATTCCACTTTAAATCTATCAGTACTGTGCTACCTATCTGATTCCACTTTAAACCTATCAGTACTGTCCTACCTGTCTGATTCCAGTTTAAACCTATAAGTACTGTGCTACCTATCTGATTCTACTTTAAACCTATCAGTGCTGTGCTACCTATCTGATTCGAATTTAAACCTATCAGTACTGTGATGACTGTCTGATTCCAGTTTAAACCTATCATTACTGTGCTACCTGTCTGATTCCACTTTAAACCTATCAGTACTGTGCTACCTATCCGATTCCACTTTAAACCTATCAGTCCTGTGCTACCTGTTTGATTCCACTTTTAACCTATCAGTACTGTGTTACCTGTCTGATTCCACTATATACCTATCAGTCCTGTGCTACCTGTCTGATTCCACTTTAAACCTATCAGTACTGTGCTACCTGTGTGATTCCAATTTAAACCTATCCGTCCTGTGCTTCCTGTCTGATTCCACTTTAAACCTATCAGTACTGTGATACCTGTCTGATTCCACTTTAAACCCATCAGTCCTGTGCTACCTGTCTGATTCCTCTTTAAACCTATCAGTACTGTGATACCTGTCTGATTGCACTTTAAACCTATCAGTACTGTGACACCTGTCTGATTCCACTTTAAACCTATCAGTACTGTGTCACCTGTCTGATTCCACTTTAAACATAACAGTACTGTGCTACCTTTCTGATTCCACTTTAAACCTAACAGTACTGTGCTACCTTTCTGATTCCACTTAAAACTGATCAGTACTGTGCTACCTGTCTGATTCCACTTTAAACTTATCAGTCCTGTGCTACCTGTCTGATTCCACTTTAAACTTATCAGTCCTGTGCTACCTGTCTGATTCCACTTTAAACCTATCAGCACTGTGATACCTGTCTGATTCCAGTATAAACCTATCAGTACTGTGCTGCCTGTCTGATTCCACTTTAAACCGACGAGTACTGTGCCACCTATCCGATTCCACTTTAAACCTATCAGTACTGTGCCAACTGTCTGATTCCACTTTGAACCTATCATTACTGTGCTACCTGTCTGATTCTACTTTAAACATATCAGTCCTGTGCTACCTGTTTGATTCCACGTTAAACCTATCAGTACTGTGTTACCTGTCTGATTCCACTTTAAACCTAGCAGTCCTGTGCTACCTGTCTGATTCCACTTTAAACCTATCAGTACTGTGCTACCTCTGTGATTCCAATTTAAACCTATCCATCCTGTGCTACCTGTCTGATTCCACTTTAAAACTATCAGTACTGTGATACCTGTCTGATTCCACTTTAAACCTATCAGTCCTGTGCTACCTGTCTGATTCCTCTTTAAACCTATCAGTACTGTGATTCCTGTCTGATTGCACTTTAAACCTATCAGTACTGTGACACCTGTCTGATTCCACTTTAAACCTATCAGTACTGTGACACCTGTCTGATTCCACTTTAAACATAACAGTGCTGTGCTACCTTTCTGATTCCACTTTAAACCTAACAGTACTGTGTTACCTTTCTGATTCCACTTAAAACTGATCAGTACTGTGCTACCTGTCTGATTCCACTTTAAACTTATCAGTCCTGTGCTACCTGTCTGTTTCACTTTAAACCTATCACGACTGTGATACCTGTCTGATTCCACGTTAAACCTCTCAGTCCTGTGCTACCTGTCTGATTCCACTTGAAACCTATCAGTGCTGTGCTACCTATCTGATTCGAATTTAAACCTATCAGTACTGTGATGACTGTCTGATTCCACTTTAAACCTATCAGTACTGTGCTACCTGTCTGATTCCACTTTAAACCGACGAGTACTGTGCCACCTATCCGATTCCACTTTAAACCTATCAGTACTGTGCCAACTGTCTGATTCCACTTTGAACCTATCATTACTGTGCTACCTCTGTGATTCCAATTTAAACCTATCCGTCCTGTGCTACCTGTCTGATTCCACTTTAAAACTATCAGTACTGTGATACCTGTCTGATTCCACTTTAAACCTATCAGTCCTGTGCTACCTGTCTGATTCCTCTTTAAACCTATCAGTACTGTGATACCTGTCTGATTCCACTTTAAACCTATCAGTACTGTGACACCTGTCTGATTCCACTTTAAACATAACAGTGCTGTGCTACCTTTCTGATTCCACTTTAAACCTAACAGTACTGTGCTACCTTTCTGATTCCACTTAAAACTGATCAGTACTGTGCTACCTGTCTGATTCCACTTTAAACTTATCAGTCCTGTGCTACCTGTCTGATTCCACTTTAAACCTATCAGCATTGTGACACCTGTCTGATTACACTTTAAACCTTTCAGTCCTGTGCTACCTGTCTGATTCCACTTCAAACCTTTCAGTACTGTGCTGCCTGTCTGATTCCAGTTTAAACCTATCAGTACTGTGATACCTGTTTGATTCCAGTTTAAACCTATCAGTACTGTGCTACCTGTCTGATTCCACTTTAAACCTATGAATACTGTGCGCCCGATCTGATTCCACTTTAAACCTATCAGTACTGTGCCACCTGTCTGATTCCACTTTAAACCTATCATTACTGTGCTACCTGTCTGATTCTACTTTAAACCTATCAGTACTGTGATACCTGTCTCATTCCACTTTAAACCTCTCAGTCCTGTGTTACCTGTCTGATTCCACTTTAAACGTATCAGTACTGTGCTACCTGTCTGATTCCAATTTAAACCTATCAGTCCAGTGCTACCTGTCTGAGTCCACTTTAAACCTATCAGTACTGTGATACCTTTCTGATTCCACTTTAAACCTATCAGTCCTGTGCTCCCTGTCTGATTCATCTTTAAATCTATCAGTACTGTGATACCTGTCTGATTCCACTTTAAACCTATCACGACTGTGATACCTGTCTGATTCCACTTTAAACCTATCAGTACTGTGCTACCTGTCTGATTGCACTTGAAACATATCAGTACTGTGATACCTGTCGGATTCCACTTTAAACCTATCAGTACTGTGACACCTGTCTGATTACACTTTAAACATAACAGTACTGTGCTACCTTTCTGATTCCACTTAAAACTGATCAGTACTGTGCTACCTGTCTGATTCCACTTTAAACTTATTAGTCCTGTGCTACCTGTCTGAGTCCACTTTAAACCTATCAGTACTGTGCCACCTGTCTGATTCCACTTTAAACCTATCATTACTTTGATACCTGTCTGATTCCACTTTAAACCTATCA
This sequence comes from Eptatretus burgeri, assembly GCF_056783735.1. Lineage (NCBI taxonomy): Eukaryota > Metazoa > Chordata > Myxini > Myxiniformes > Myxinidae > Eptatretus > Eptatretus burgeri. The sequence goes on along the minus strand of NC_140975.1, from coordinate 13,787,861 downwards.
GTACTGTGCCACCTGTGTGATTCCACTTTAAACCGATCAGTACTGTGATACCTGTCTGATTCCAGTTTAAACCTATCATTACTGTGCTACCTGTCTGATTCTACTTTAAACCTATCAGTACTGTGATACCTATCTGATTCCACTTTAAACCCATCAGTACTGTGCCAACTGTCTGATTCCACTTTGAACCTATCAGTACTGTGATACCTATCTGATTCCACTTTAAACCCATCAGTACTGTGCTTCCTATCTGATTCCACTTTAAACCTATCAGTACTGTGCAACCTGTCTGATTCCACTTTAAACTTATCAGCACTGTGATGCTTGTCTGATTCCACTTTAAACCTATCAGTACTGTGCTACCTATCTGATTCCACTTTAAACCGATCAGTACTGTGCCACCTGTCTGATTCCACGTTAAACCTATCAGTACTGTGATACCTGTCTGATTCCACTTTAAACCTATCACTACTGTGATACCTGTCTGATTCCACTTTAAACCTATCAGTACTGTGATACCTGTCTGATTCCACTTTAAACCTATCAGTACTGTGCCACCTGTCTGATTCCACTTTAAACCTATCAGTACTGTGATACCTATCTGATTCCACTGTAAACCCATCAGTACTGTGCCACCTCTCTGATTCCACTTTTAACCTATCTTGGTATTGAATGCAGGGATATCGATTTGAGCCACTCATATCATGTAAAAGTTGTAACGAACTCCATCAGACTCGATCGAGCAGGAAGCGGAAACTGCGTATATTGACGCGATGTCAATTCACTGTGTCTCACAAATAAGCGCATCCGTAAACTACAACAACAATGCAATTAATAAACTACAACAGTAATGCAATTAATAAACTACAACAACAATGCAATTAATAAACTACAACAACAATGCAATTAATAAACTACAACAACAATGCAATTAATAAACTACAACAACAATGCAATTACGAGTCAGAGTAATATGTTACAAAGGGTATATTACTGGCACAGATCACTGAATCATAAAGAGTTAACAAAAAAATCCATAATGACATGGAAAGCAGAGAGGGAAGGAGAGAGAGCAATGGAGTGCTTTATTCAAAACTGCCAAATACAGCTCATCGCTTTGTTAACGGGAATATTAATCAAGGGGGGAAAGAAGAGGGAAGGGAGGGAGGGAGAGAGAGGAGGGCAGGGAGGGAAGGGAGGAAGTGAAGGGAGGGAATGGAGGGAAGGGAGGGAGGAAAGGGAGCGAAGGCGAGAAATGGAGGGAAGGGAGGGAGGGGAGGGAGAGAGGAGGGAGGGGAGGGAGAGAGGAGGGAGGTGGGGGAGAGAGAGGAAGGAGGAGAGAGGAGGGAGGGGAGGGAGAGAGGAGGGAGGGAGGGAGAGAGGAGGGAGGGGAGGGAGAGAGGAGGGAGGTGGGGGAGAGAGGAGGGAGGTGGGGGAGAGAGGAGGGAGGTGGGGGAGAGAGAGGAAGGAGAGGGAGAGAGCGGAGATGGAGAGAGAGAGAGAGAGAGAGAGAGAGAGAGAGAGAGAGAGAGAGAGAGAGAGAGAGAGAGAGAGAGAGAGAGAGAGAGAGAGAGAGAGAGAGAAAGAAGGAGAAAGAGGAGGGAGGGAGAGAGGAGAGGGGAGAGGGAGTGATGAGAGGGAGCGAAGGTTGAGAGGAGGGAGAGAAGGGAGAGAGGATGGAGAGAAGAGAGAGGAGGGAAGCAGGGCAGAGAGCAGTTGGGTGGGGGGGGGGAGGAGGGAGGTGGGGAAAGGAGTAATGGGGGAGCGAGGAGAAGAGAGCAATGAGGGGTGGGGGAGATAGTTCTCATAGTGTGCATGCAAATTTTGGGGCCCCCCTTGGTATCATGTATGTCAGGTATGTCAGGTATATAAGGGGCCCCCTTGTATGTCAGGTCAGGTTCGATTTGTGACCTGCTACAGGTACCATGTAAACCTGTACTAACCTGTTCCATGGTCGGGTTGTCGGCGACTAAACCGTCTCCTCCACCAGGTTTTCTGGTGAGGAGGGTGTTTGGATATGGACACCCAGCAGGATTAAAAACAAAACCTGTCAAAGGGCGGAGGAGCTCCTTGTGAGCCAACGGCCATCCATATCTAGTGCCCAACTGTGTCTGCGGACGTCCTCCTGCAGTTGGGTCACTTCTTATTAGGAGGTTGGTGGCAGGATTTGCACTCCGGCCACCGTAAAACCCTTCATTCCGCAAAACGCAAAAACGCAAAAAAATCTGAAAACCCACTCCATGGGAGTACCTCCTGTGCAGCTTCCCTTCGCAGGGCAGCTCACCGGATGACGGGATTGGGGCAAAGCCTTCGGGACCCCCAATCTTTGATAGGAGGGAAACCACGGGGTAACATCCCTGGGTCAGATTGCGGGAGAGTGTGTCGGAGTGGTGCTGAGGTGTCGTCCACCAGACGGCGGTCTCCTTGGGTTAACTTGAGGCGGTCCCTTCGGGTGGGTGCCTGGAATGTCCTATCTCTAAGAGAGGATGATCACCTGTCTCTGTTATCATCTGAGCTCAGGCGTTTGGACATCGGGATTGCAGCTCTCTCTGAGGTTCGGAGACAGGATTGCGGCAAGATAATGGTGGGTGGTTACACCTACTATTGGTCTGGTCGCTCTGATGGTTACCATACCCAAGGAGTTGCTGTAGCTGTGTCCAATAAGCTGACCCCAATGATAATTGAGGTAACACCGGTCAACGAGCGTATTATGAGATTAAGGATTCGTCACTCCTTAGGTGTCATTTCCCTGGTCTCTGTTTATGCTCCGACTGAGGCGAGTGATCTCACCGTGAAGGATGCATTCTACGCCACACTCGAGTCTGTGGTTGATCAGTGCCCCAGACGAGATACACTTCTAGTCTTGGGGGATTTCAATGCATCGACTGGAACTGATAGGGACGGTTATGAGGTGTGTGTTGGTCCCCATGGGTCAGGAACTATGAACCAGAATGGCACGAAGTTCCTTGACTTTGCAAGAAGTCATGGACTTAGGGTGGCTGGTTCATGGTTTCAGCGCCCACAAGCTCATCGCTGGACTTGGTATTCCAACGCTGGCGGTGTGGCAAAGGAGATTGACCATGTCCTCATTGACGGTTGTTGGAGGATGATCCAGAACTGCAGGGTCTACCAGAGTGCTCAGTTCCTCAATACTGACCACAAGCTTGTTGTAGCAACTCTAAAGCTGCACCTTAAATCCTGGAGAATGGTACCATCCCAGCCGAGGCTGGTTGTTGCCAAGCTCAGGGATGAGAGAGTAGCTGAGGAGTTTGCGAACAGGCTGAGTGGACACTTGGGGGGTCTGGGTGCTTTGGGGGGTCCTGAAGAGTTGTGGAGCGCCTTCAAGACCACCATCCTTGATGTTGCCGGTGGATGCCTTGGAGCTCACCGCAGGGCAAAGAAGAATTTTGTCTCTCAAGGGACACTGGATACCATTGACCAGAGTCGCAGGGCCAGGCTGAATGGCAGAGCTGAGCTGTTCAGGGAGCTGAGGCGTAAAACTGTACGTGCACTGAGGGTGGACAAGGAGGCCTATGTGCGAGGAATCTGTGAGGGGGTAGAGCATCACCTGTGGACAGGTGATTCTCGTCCCGCTTACAGGGGAATTCGCGCATTACGTTCATCCAAGCCCATCCCTCGGAGCACTACAGTTCGAGCAGAGAGTGGTAGGCTCTTGACAGAGGAGTCTGAAGTGAAGGCCCGCTGGGCCAGTTACTTTGAGCGGTTGTACCAGGCTGATCCCCCAACTGTCGAGTTGGACGTCAAGGGTGTTACAATCCCTGTTGCTGACCCTCGAATCAACTGTGGTCCACCTACGCTTGTGGAAACACGGGCTGCGGTGAACCAGTTGAAACGGGGCAAAGCTCCAGGGATCTGTGGCATCCATGCCGAACTTCTCAAGGCTGGTGGAAATGCTGCACTCGTGTTGTTGCATGCAGTTTTGTGCTCTGCCTGGAACACAGGCATCATCCCAACTGACTGGAAGAGGGGCCTTGTTGTCCCTCTCTGGAAAGGGAAGGGTGATCGCTAAGACTGCAACAACTACCGAGGGGTGACGCTGCTCTCAGTGCCGGGCAAGGTCTTTGCTCGGATAATTCTCGATAGGGTTCGCCACCATCTGCTTGAGCACCAGCGTCCAGAGCAGTCAGGCTTTACACCAAAGAGGTCAACGATTGACCGTATCCTTGCACTACGTGTCCTCACCGAACGCAGACGAGAGTTTCGGCAGGGGCTGCTTGCAGCCTATGTTGATCTCTGTAAAGCGTTCGATTCAGTGAATCGGGATGTCCTCTGGAGGATTCCTTGGTCTTCGTGGGGTGCCACCAAAACTGATCGATCTGATGTCTGAACTCTACTCTGGTACTGAGAGTGCTGTGAAGTGTGGTGGTACCATCTCTGACTTATTTCCAGTTGTTACTGGAGTTCATTAGGGATGTGTACTTGCCCCCACACTTTTCAGCACTTGTATGGACTGGATTCTAGGGAGGATGTCGGAGAGATCAAGTTGCGGTGCATCATTTGGGAATGTCAAGATCTCGGACCTTGACTTTGCAGATGATGCAGTCATCTTTGCGGAGACTTTAGACATCCTCTTGGGGGCCCTCGAGGTGCTGAATGAGGAGTCGGAGCCGTTGGGATTACGGGTTTCTTGGGTCAAAACTAAGATCCAGCCTTTCCGTGACATCTTGGATGCTGCTGTCCTGTCTGTGTCTGTTTGTGGTGAGGATGTTGAGGTCGTGGAGAGATTCACTTACCTTGGCAGTGATATTCATGTCTCTGCTGGCTGCGAGTCAGAGGTCAATAGACGTCTGTGTCGGGCCTGGGGAGTCATGGATTCACTGGATCATGGGGTGTGGCGCTGCCGGTACCTGTGCGGGAGGACGAAAGTCCGAGTCTTCAGGTCCTTGGTACTTCCAGTCTTGCTCTATGGGTGCGAGACTTGGACTCTGACCAAGGATCTGAGACGGAGACTTAATTCCTTTGGTACCAGGTCTCTTCGGAGAATCCTTGGCTATCGCTGGTCGGATTTTGTGTCCAACGAGTGGTTGCTGAGAGAGACTCGGATGAGATTTGTTACCTGCATAGTCCGTGAGCGTCAGTTGCGGCTGTATGGACATGTGGCTCGTTTTCCTGACTCTGATCCTGCTCACCAGATTCTCTCAGCGAGGGAGTCTCATGAGTGGAGGAGGCCAGTGGTTCGACCACGTGCCTCATGGTTGCAACAGGTTGACCATCATCTCAAGGAGATGGGGATGGGCCTGGCATCTGCCTGGGGGATGGCCAGACGGAGGCCCCTGGAGTACCGGCGGAAAGTGGACGCAGCGACGTGCTGTTCTGGCACATGCTCCCATACCTGACCTGACCTTGGTATCATGGTTTTGGAGTGTTGGAGGAGACACACCCACACACAAACACACACACACACACACACATTTATTAGTGGAGATTAAAAACGAATTTCAATAAATACTAAATATAATATTTAGAAAAATTATTGTCTTGATTTGTTTGTTTGTTTTTGAATCAAACGTTTTCTGAAATTTTGAACTCATATCCTGATCAATTTTATGTCTCAAACTCTTTTCCCTTCAGGATTGCAGATCCAGACCACGGACGTCTGTACAAAAGTAGGGACAATTAAACTTTGTGTCGAACGGGAGGTGATCGGTGTGCGTGGAGATGATTTGATTCTTCCATGCCAATTGAGTCACAATGAAGGAAACAACATAAAGGATTTTATTTTTATTTGGTACAAATTCTACAGTGGCAAACCCAACGTGATCTTCAAAAGCTCCGAGAATGTCATGCGTGATAGTTTCAAAGGGAGGATTCAAAGTTTGGGAAACTCAAATATGGGAAACGGATCGGTGAGGATCAGAGATCTGAAAATGGAGGATCAGGGGATGTATAAGTGTCGTTTTGAGTTCTATATGTGGGGAGGTTGGTTCAGCAGATGGAATTATGATGGATTCCAGGCAGGAACAGGAAAAGATACAAACGTTCGTGTTGATGGTGAGTGTTTTCTCTTTAAAATAATAATTTTTCGTAAATAATAAAGAGTTGTTAAAATATAATTATATTGATGAATCCTGCAGTCATTCTTGGTGGAGATTCATCAGGAGTTTTCTTACTCAACCACATGATCCCTATTCCATAGCAGACTCTCTTTACGTTGTCTATGTATTGGAAACATATAGTATTTATTCCACTCCTTTCTCCGTACGTGAAATGTCTCTATTTTCATCCATCCCCCTATATAATGGAAAAGTGTTTATAGTATACATTTTATGGTACACAGATCATAAACCATAGACTTTTATCAAGAACTTTATGATCTTTATGTAGATTTTCTCGTTCTAACTGTGCGAGTTTCTGTTATTCTTCTTTATTCCCTGCTTGTGAAGTAGGATGGATCATGAAGGTGTTGTTACCCTGTGCGCATAGCGCAAATTGTTGTTAAGCAATTGATTCACTCTGTCTGTCTGTCTGTCTGTCTGTCTGTCAGCGTATTTCTATGATCGAGGAACTACTTCATTTGAATTGAATTTTATATTTTGAACACAAGAACACAAACCTGAACATGGATCAGAACACGAACCTGGAGCTCTGAATTTGCCAGATTTTATGTCCCGAGTCTCATCCTCATCACGCATGCGTCTGAGAGGGTTAAAGCAATTGCTTCAGCCAGTCAGCCTGCCTTGCAGTATCAAAAAAAACTTGAAAATTATTCCAAACAGGAAATTTGCTGTTTTTAGCGACGTCATGAAGCACACAAACAACACGCACGAAGAACTAATTTAACATGTTAAATAATGTGGTGTAGAAGACGGTGCCTCAATGGCGGTAAATGTTTTATTTTGGGTTTTTTTCTTCGGTCTTTATAACTTTTGTTTTATTTCAATTTAATTATATATTTGAACACAAATCACCTGATTTGCACATCCAAAAATCTCCAGTTTAACAGTGCGTGGGCAAAATGTTATGCCATCTTGATCAATCAAATTTGCCACGTGCCCGAAGGGCGGAGTAAGCATGCGATTCAGACAAAATGGCGGACATCGTGATGCAACAACAGGTCTAACTTTGTCCAAAATATTTTTTTCTCAAAGATCAATACAAAATCGTCAGTTACTGTGAGAAGACTTGGCAGAAGGTTCAGCTCTAGACTGTTCAGTTTGACCTGTTGGCTTCGTATAGTTGCCCTCACACCTGTTATTCAAAGTTCACAAACTAAGTTAATATAGAACGTGTTCACAAATGCAAAGCAATAGTTGAAAGGACCCTTCCCATCTCCGTTTTCTCAAGACAGTGCAGGGTTAGGTGTTGTACGAACTCTCCAGATATTATTATTATTATTATTATTATTATTATTATTATTATTATTATTATAACTTCAACATATTTTGTTTGTCATTCAAAGTAGTTTGATATGTTGGTTTCTGTGCAGATTGCTAAAAATATATAAATCCACACAGCTCAATGAACTTTGAAAAAGATGGTCCAGTGCTTCACAAGTTTTTAGTTTCTGGACACTTTCAAAGCAGAACTTATAGTTTCTGAAGTTTTCAAAATGAACTGCTTGTTTGAAAAGAAACCGTTTCTAGACACTTTCAAAGCAGAACTTATAGTTTCCGAAGTTTTCAAAATGAACTGCTTGTTTGAAAAGAAACCGATATTGTTTGTACACAAAAACCCCAAGTTATCTTCTTCGTGAAGACAAGTTCCCAATAACGTGGTTACTGAAGCTCTCACACTTATCCTTTTGTTCTTAAAGGGTTACATATTAATGGACATGTGTCCACATTGTGGATTTTTCTTTAGCCCTATAATGTTTTCATTTTATAACTATCTGATGTGAAATAGCATGATGTAATTGGTGCAGTTGACTTTTTTTTGTTTCAATGCTTGAAAAATATAGTTGCGATATTTACACCCCCCCCTCCCCGAAAATAAAACCCGATTGATATTAACTTTAAATCACTTTGTTAGGCTTCTAACAAGTGTGTGTCCATTCCGAGGCAAGCCAGAACACGTAATCCTGCAATTCTCAAGGCAAAACTTTCCAAACAATCTCTATTTCCTCAAAATCATGGTTGTGGCTTGTCAATCTGTCTTCTTTGGATGCTCCCCCTCCATCACCTTCGTCACCTCAAATGGCATATCTGTAGACTCTGCTCACCTCCACTCATTTGTTATTCTTTTCTCTCATCTCTGGAACCAACCTCCTCAGTCTGTTCAATCCCATTCTTCCCTCCAAGGGTTCAAGAAAACTGTTCACCACTACTTAAGGTCATCCCCTATCCATACTCATGATCGTGTCAACCCCCAAGTGGCCTCATTTCCAAGCACTCCCTTTTTCCAAGTTATTGTGATTTTTTTTTCGCCCTCTCCCTCACCTCTTCTTATTTGTTAGTTGTCAGTTGGTTTGTTCCTTTTCTGTTACATCCCCACTTTTCCCTTCCTCTTCTTGCTGCATCTCATTCAGTTTGAGTGGAGCTTCTTCACCCCCAATGCGTCCTTCTCCGCCTCTCCCAGATATCACACTCTCTTTCTCTATACTACTCTGCTGTTGGTGTTTTCTCCTTTCCATTTTGTTCCCTTCTAATCTGCTTCATCTCATCCACGAGCCTCATTCATGTATACAAAACAAAACCCATTCTGTATCCACCTTACCCCCCCTCCCCCATATACTCAATGTCTACTGGACTTTATGTCCTCACCCCAGGGAATATAGAGAAAGCTGTGTCAAGCCTCGACCCTGATTCAGTGATGGATCCAGATGGCATCAGTGCCCATGTTCTAAAATCCTGCTGTATTGCAGTTACCTCTCCAATGCATCTCCACGATTCAGCCTGTCTTTCCCCTTTGGCCACCTCCTGTCTGCCAGGACCTCAGCAAACATCAGTCCCATCCACAAGAAGGGTGCAAAACAGATCATGCCAACGACAGACAAGCAAGCTTCCAATTATATGCAAAGTCATACAATCGATCATTACTGCTGTCTGCTGACATCAAGTCTTTGCTGCTTACAAGCAGCCTGATTTCTCACCATCATGAGTTTGATTCCATCACAGTCACTAAACTCTAGAGAAGTACTGCTTATTGTCCAGCAATGGTTGCAGGCACGACATCACAAACAAGCAGTCAGGACAATCTTCCTTGTCACATCATCAGGCACTTGAAACAGTCTTGCATCCTCATGATCTTCTTGCCAAGCTTTCAGCATCCTCTCCGGCATGCTAGGTGGCCACCATTATTGAATTTATGACTTCCTCCATTCACAATTAACACATTGATATCAAGGAAACCTTGTCCTCTTCTCTCCCACAGATCTCTTCACCCCTCCCACAAATGGCTGGATTGCCTCAATAAGCTACCTTTCTGATACTCCAGAAAAACTGTAATCCTTTTTAACGATGACTCCACATTGTATTCAACATTATCCCATCCCGCTGGCAGACAGGTGGTGGATATCAGCTATGTCACTCTCTTCGCTGATCTTCAATTGATATGTTGCTGGTCTGATAAATGGAACATGTTTTTCAATGGTGAAAAATATTTCTCTTACCCTGTCACTCTGTAGGTTAGGGCAAACGAACACACATATCCATTTGCAGGGTCAGCCACTGGAAGCGGTTGAACTTCTCAGCCTCACCACCAGTTTTTACCTCTTTTGACCAATTATGACCAAGCAAATCGCAAAGCTGGCTCCAAAGCCAGCCACAGACTGAACATCCTCCATCATTCCAAGCCTTTCTTTGAGAAATCAGAACTACTCGCAGCCCACAAGCTCATTGGAGTACTGCTCTCATCTATGGGTTGGCTGTCACATCATATATGTCTCTCCTGCATTTTTTAGAATCTAAAGCTCCCAAGATTATTGGAATCTTCCATGATGAGAGTGAAGCACAAGGTGTGTTGCTCTCACATTATAGACAAATCAGTGGCCTCTTTATTGTTTTGTTTTTTTAACTACCTCTCCTCCAGTCTACTGCACTTGATTGTGAAAACTTAATCACCGCTCAAAACTCGTTTTGCCATTTTCTCACACAGTTCACCCTAATCAATTGAAACAATCTGAAAAACAAAATGACATGAGAAAGAAGTCTATTATATGAATCATTGACATCAATTAGATGGTTAATGAGGGAAATCAAAATATAACATCCCTTTCCATATTCCTTCCCAGTGAAACTCAATTATAAGCTTAGATATAGCATCGAAAGGTGCGCCTGTAATCCGGCTACTCGGAGGCTTGGGTTGGAGGATCGCTTGAGGACGGGTGCTCTGCGCTGGGCCGCGCTATGAGAGGGTGTATGGCAGCCCGGAATCATGGCGAAACCCAACCCTTATCCCTGTGTCGTAAGAGGCGACCAGGGTTGCGTCAGGAAGGGCATCCGGCGTAAAACCTGTGCCAAATCAGTATGCGGATCATAACGGATGATCCGCTGTGGCGACCCCTAAAGGGAGCAGCCGAAAGACGAACAACAACAACAACAACAACATCTAGCATCGAAAGGTCTCTTATTGGTTCCCATTTATCAAGCAAAAAAATTCTACAAATATTTTGGATGTCTATGATGTTTCTTGTTCTTCGTTTGTCGTCGGCACTTGTACACATTTCCAGATGATAGAAAGAGGTGTGGAGATATACGTGGAAAATACTCCATTACGTTTGGAGGACTATAGCAAATTGTGGACAACACCTACAATCAAGTTTGGGAAATCACATCAAATAACCATCGTGTGATGGGGAAATGGAGATAATTAGATGTTTATTAAAGCGAAATGTTCAGGTTTTTACATTTTCAGGTAAAAACTACTGAAATCACATTGTAGCATGAAATAATTTAATAAAGCTTCAGCTGAGTTACATTCGATGTTCATCTGCAGGGACGTTTCATCACTAGATTTGAACATGATGTTTGAACAATAAAACCAGAAAATTAACTGCTGACTAATTCTTAAAATCTGGTTTATATTTATAAGTTTTTCCTCCAGGAATATTACAGTACCAGAAAAGTTAAAGTACTCGATAATGGGATGTTTATTGGGATCATGAGTTGTACGGAACAACAACTGTTCCGGTGATTGTCGGTCACGAAGGAGTTTGGACCACACTCGAATTGGCTTGTTATAGTCATCAAACCAACTCATTCACCTAGTTTTGTCATAACTCGTCCACAACGTTTTGAGATATTGTGCTATATATCATTTTTGGCCTCATCTCTCAATGGTTAAGAATCACTTGAAAAATACTACATGGTATTCATAGAATACTTCCCCTGTGCTGTCTAAAGAAGGACTCAGTGTGAGCCAACTTTTTAAATTGTAAATCTGTAATTACATCACTCTACACTTCTGAGGTACGTGTGTACAAATTATACTTTGAAAAGTTTGCTGTAGAGTACATTAATAAGCTTTTACGAAGTAGCTTTTATTCTCGATCTCAAGTGTTTTCATAACTACCAAGGTCGATAAAGATGATAAACTATAAATCAGGAGATCATTAAAATGCAAAATTGTACTTCTTATTTGTTTTTTTTCACGAGCCATGCACAACAAACGCTGAAGCGATTACAATTTTGTATACCTTGTCGAGGCTCGTATAAGAGCTAACACACAACGCACATCAAGGGGGGCATGAGACAGGAGGGGAGGGAGTGGGAAGGACAAAACAGTGGGGAACAGAGACATTTGGAGATCTGTGGAAGGGAGAGGGATTGGGTGGGAAACATGGGGAATAGAGGATGGACATTACAGGGACTTTCAGGAAGGAAAGCAGGGAATTTGAAGGAGGTGGGTTTGGGTGGATTATCGGGGGTAGAAAAGATCGAGGATTTGGATGTGGGATAACAAGAGGTGTTGGTGAACAGGTGTTTTGAAGGCCTGGAGGGAAGAATGGGATTGAACGCAGTGTGGGAGTTTATTTCAAAGGCAGGAAAAAAGAGGAATGAAAGAGTGAAGGTGAGCAGTGATTCGTGATTTTTGTAGTTTTACCAGAAGGGGGTTGTTGACGGACCTTGAGCGCCCTGCGGAAATGTGGTGGGGACAGATCACAGAGAGAGCAGGGGGGCGAGGCTGGAGAGGAGACGGTAGAAGACAGAAAGACGACTGACCAACCTGCAGTGATTGAGTGAGAGGCCCAACTATTTAGCCTCATCGTGGGAGATGCCAATGATCCGAAATGCCTTGGTTTCTACAGCGTGAAGCCGAGAAAGGTGGGAGGCAGGAGCACCAGCCCAGAGGGGAGAGCAGTACTCCATCAGGCTGCGGACAAAAGCTTTGTAAGTGGTCAGGAGCTCAGGTGGGCCGAGGAAGGACTTTGCACGACGGAGGATTCCCAGTCGGCGACTGGCTTTGGAGGCGAGGTTTGAAATGTGGCTTTCCCAGGAAAGATCATGGCAGATAGTGAGACCCAGATGCTTGAAAGAAAGAACTTCTTCCAGAGGATTGTTGAGAGAATGGAGGGGGGGATTCTAAATGGTCCTTTCGAAGAGACATCGTGAGAGTGTGAGATTTGTCCGGATTGAAAGACATGTTCCACGTGTTGAACCAGTTTGTGATTTTTTCCAGATCAGCAGTGAGCGAAGAAGCTGCTGCTTGCCGGTCTGAGGGATGACCGATGGTACGGCAGAGGGTGGAGTCATCAGCAAAGAGATATAGAGGATTTTCTACAGAGTCGGAGAGATCATTGATGAAAACCAGAAAAAGAACAGGCCCCAGAACGCTACCTTGAGGAATCCCTGCCTGGACAGGAAGGGGTGGGGGGGATGAAAGAACTCCATTTAGAGCCACACGTTGACTGCGACAGGAGAGGAAGTCTGCGAGCCATGAGTGGAGATGGCCTTGGATACCATAGGAAGAGAGTTTGATGAGCAGGGCAGGGTGCCAGACTGTGTCAAAAGCACATGATATATCCAGGGATACGGCTCGGATTCCCTGTCTGGCATTGATGGCTTCCATCCATTGTTGGGAGAGCAGAAGCAGCATATCCAGGGTAGAGTGACCTGGTCTGAAACCAAATTGATGATCAGAAATCAAGCCATTGGAGAAGAGGAAGGATTTGATGTCTGAAGCGATGATGGATTCCATAACCTTGCTGATGATTGGGAGAAGGCTGATTGGTCTGTAGTTACAGGGATCTGCTTTTGCACCTTTTTTGTGCAGGATAGTGATTTTTGCTGATTTCCAAGCAGATGGCAGATGACCTTGTGCAAATGAGAGGGTGAGCAAGAGCAGAAGAGCAGGCTTTGAGGACACGTGGGCTGAAGCCGTCTGGGCCGGTTGCAGAATCTGAGTCGAGGTTTGACAGCAAGCTCTCCACCTTGTCAGGATAAAAGGACACAGAGTCCAGGGACAGTTGGGTGCGACCGGGTTGGTGGGTAGAGAAAGTGATGCTTTTTGGACACAAGATTTCGCTGCAAACACCGAGTTTAGACATTCAGCTTTTTCACGTGCGGTATCAGCAGTGCTGCCATTTGAGGTAAGGAGGGGATGGAGGGGGAACATACACCAGAAACAGATTTGATTAGACGCCACCAGGATTTTGAGGAGGGAGAGAGGTTTGAGAGTTCAGACTTGAGATGAGAAAGGTGTTGTTTTCTGGCTCTCCTGAGGGTAGATACACACTTGTTCCGAGCTTTATGGAAGGAACTGAGATTGCCCTTAGTTTGGTTTGCTTTCCATGAGGCAAAGGCAAGTTGATTCAGGACAACTGCCTCGCCACAAGCTTCAGTGAACCAAGGTTGGGAGGAAGGGTAGGACAATTGAAGACGAGAGGGGATAAATCTGTGCATGAGTGAGAGCAAGTTTCTTTGAAAGAATTCCCAGGAAGAGTTGATGTTGGAGAAAGTAGAGATAGGAGACCAGTCTATAAGTTTGAGGGATGCTTGGAGACCCTGCCAGTCGGCTTGAGTGAAATGCCAGACTCGACGGCGGTGAGGTGGTTCTCTGATAACAGCCAGAGAGATGTCCACTTTGACAAGGACGTGGTCAGAAGAACCGATTGGAGTGGAGAAAGAGCAGCAGATATTGTCAGGGAAATTTGTCAAAATCAGATCCAGAAGAGATGGAGTACCATTGGTTGAGATCCGGGTAGGGAAGTTGACCGATTGAGTCAGTCACAATGAGTCACAGAAAGCTTTTGCTGAGGTGCCATGACAGGTGAGAGAGGTACCCACACCTAGCTAACTGGCATGATGACAATTAAAGTCGCCAAATATGAGGAAGAGAGAGTTTGGATGAGAAGATAGAAGTTGGTCCATGTTTTCAGATAGTGAGGTGTAGATGGAGTCATCAGTGTTCGGTGGACGGTACAGTACACATATAAACATGAGGTTGGAGTGGAGGGGAAGCCGTAGCCAGAGGTATTCCTGGGGGTGTGGGGGAGTGAGGGCAGTGCATGGAGAGTGAGGAATAGAGTCTTTGATGAAGAGAGCAACTCCTCCACCAGTGCGAGGCTCAGGTCTGTCAAACTGGAGGAGGGAGTAACCAGGGAGAGATATTTGGGAGTCAGACATGTCTTGGGGGTGGAAAGTTTCTGTTAGGCAGATTATGTCTGGTATAATCGACAATGATTCCACTTTCTAACGCAAGGAAGTGGCATTGTCTCTTGCTGTTAAGTTTTGTTTAATTCTCCATGTAAGTTCTGAGGTGGAGAGCATCATCCAAGTAACTTGTGCTTTATCAAATGGCCATATAACATGTGGTAAGGTTTAAATTTCCTCTGTTGAATGGTTTTCGAGGTACGCTCTTAACACTGCAACTGCCACTTTATATCTGCTGTCAGTGATGACCGGTACCAAGATGTCCCACTTTGATGCAACCCCACTTTGATCAGACATTTGGCCCATTACTTCCTCTTTATTCCATTGAATTCAGAATGGGATTAAAAAAATATGAATTCAAATCAAATGGAAGACCAAATAAAATAGGTATTGCATTTAAGTAATCTGAAGGAACCTGGATAGGATTCAAGTTTCAACTGCTACTCCTCTACCCTCAAACCCAACCAGGCGCAACCAAGTGAGCCTTATTCAGAAATAAATCAATCAATCAAAAAGAACCCAAATTGAAAAAACATATAATTATGGCTTCCAGACCATGCATCCGATCAGGTTGAAATTTAAAACATATATTCCCTAGCACTACGACATTATAAATTTGAAGTTTAATTTATCTTGAACGGTTGATGCAGTGGTTCAAGAGAAATATATATTTTAAAGATTTTTGTTCAATCCAATATGGCTGACAGACCATGTGACCTATTAATTATTTGTGAACACCCTGGTATCCCCAAGGCTTGTAGAACACGTCAGTGAAATTTCCCCTCGATCTGTCAAACCGTTCTGGAGAAGAAGATTTTCTTTAAGGTATATTCTTCAAAAAATCATAGTTTCATTGTCTTGTCTTGTGACCGTTGATGTTAAAATTTACACACTATATTCCCCAAGGCTTGTAGATCATGTGTGCCAAGTTTTGGATCAACCTGGTCAGCCGTTCTGGAGAAGGGTTTTTTTAAAAAGGTTTTCATTTTCAATCCAAATTGGCTGCTGAACCACATGACCTATCATATCATACATTTACTTCTGCCTATACATTCTGCCTATACTATACATTCTGCCCGACATTCGCAGAATCGACACTCACGGCATTTTCAGGAATGTATCCCCCGTGAATGTCAGGATCCGACAGTATATCGTTTTTGGCCCCATCTCTCAATGGTGAAGAATCACTTGGTAAATTTAAAAACATTATTGTATACGGATTCAGATCCGGGTCTTCACCAAAATCAAATAAAGTTGTCCATGTCACTCACCCAACCTGTTCACCAAATTTTGGCAGAATCCGTCCATAAGCTTTCGAGATATCGTGCTCACAGACAAACACACATACAAACCAAAAGGGGTGAAAACATAACCTCCGTTCACCTTCAGTGGCAGAGGTAATGAATATAAAACGTGGAGTATATTTTCACTTATTAATTATTAACCTCCGCCATCGAAGATGGACTGAGGTTACTGTTTTCACTCCTATCTGTTTGTTTGTCTGTTTGTTTGTGAACAGTATTACGGAAAAGCTCCTCGACGGATTTCGACGAAACTTGGTGGGGGGATTAGGTATGGTCCAAGGATCATGCCATTAGATTTTGGACCTGGTCCAAAATCCAATATGGCCGCTATGGCGGCCATTTTGAAAAAATATTTGAATTTTTGTTTTTGCATTTCTACATGTTTAAGTGATTTCCAACCCCAAAAAAAAATGTTGGAGAAAAAAAAAACTTGGAAAATTTTACTTTTTTCAAAAAAATTTCGATTTTATTTGAAAAATATTTGAAAATTTTTTGCATTTCTACATATTTTAAGTGATTTCCAACCCCCCCCCCAAAAAAAATTGTTAGAGAAAAAAACAATTTTGCAATTTTTTTCAAAAAAATTCCGATTGTTTTTTTTTGCATTTCTACATGCGTGTCGATCTAGTTTAGTTTATTCAATCGTGGTTCAGTCGAGTCTGATCCGTTTTGACCTACAATGAATAGGATATCGGGTTCACTTAAGTGACCCAGCAGTATTGCCGGCGGAGTTTTTTGCACTCTACCAAATGCTCCCCCTTCAGTTCCACCCTGTATCTGGAGGTATTTTCCTGTAAATCAAATCATTTTCTTTGCTTTAAATCTCCATTCAACCTTGAAAGGCAAGAATAATACCTTGTGAGACCAATAACGTTCCCTTATTTATCAACATCTACTCTATGATTGTTTTTTAATCTCACTTTCAGGTCAAACTTCTCACGGTGCAACCGACAAAGCATTCTCTCTAGATAGTCATGTTTTAGTCCAATAGTCCCATCCCGGTTTCACCAGAGGGGACTATAGGTTTCCTTTTCATCTGTCCATCTGTCCATCCTTCATTTCCACCTGTGGTTTTTCAGACTTTTTTCGCCAATACCCTTTAACACATTCAACTGAACCTTGGCACATGGCTTTATTATAATAAAGTACAGAACAAGTTCGAATTTTAGTGTGTTTCATCAATTTTTCACATTTATGCTCATTTGGACTTAGAAAATATCACATCAGTAGGGGACATGTATTGCTCTTGTTCCTCTTCACGTTTAAGTTTCCTAACCCTTGATTAAAAAAAAAAAAATGGAAAATACAATGAATGATTATGACAGGATACAAGTTAGAATGTATGGTATATAAATGTCAGGGTTACCCGAGTGTATTATTTTCCACAATATATGTTATTGTAGTGAAACATTATTGTGTGGTCCCACAGTGCGTCCGAAGATCCTGGAAGTCCACAGGGAAGTCATGAACTCCAGCACCTCATGGAAACTGTTCTGCGAGGCCGAGGTCAAGCCCACACCAAACATTAGCTGGAGGAACCCAGAGGATCTACTCGGAAATGGAAGCGAGATCCTTGTGAATCTAAAGTACCAAAACGAACTGCAGATGATCATCACGAAACATAACATCACAGAAGAAGACAGAGATGGAAACTACAGTTGCCTGATATGGAACCAACTAAGTGTGGAAAAGGAATTTATTTTCTACAAATCATGTGAGGGACACGTTTTTGAGTTTCGACCAATCATAAGGACGTTGCAACACACAGTAAATAAATAAATATAAAACATGGAGTTTAACTTCACTTATTATTCCCTCCTGTTTGTAGAAATAATTATTCCTGAAAATCAAAATCCTCTTCTTCCCTTCAAATCTCCAATTTACCTGTAAAAATGAACCTCAGGTGAGAACAATAACTTTCCCTTAATTAATAATCTCTCTTCAATCAAGTCGTTTTTCAATCTCTCTTTCACTTCAAACGTCTCTGAACATTTTATTCCTTGTTGCGTCCTGTCTGTGGGATAGGGGAAGGCTTATATCTGCTGTATGGTTTGTTTCTGCAATTAGTGCCTTCAATTTTTTATGGTACCACAGAGTTTCTTTAACCCATAGGAGTACTAAACCACCATTTGGAAAAAAAAATAAAATTCTTCTTTCATTCCCAGCTCAACAATCCAAATTTCCAAACTCTATAAATTTCCAAACTGTATCTCAGAGCTGGCTGAGACTTTCAGAATGAAATATTGCATCAATCATGGGAATAAAAAGCTTATGGATTGACAATTATTTTGACTTTGAACTAATTTTTAGGGTCATGACCCAATTATAGACTTGTATTTTTTGTATACATTGTCGAGGCTCTTGGAAGAGCTAGTATAGCGAATGGATCAGGACGTAACAGACAAAAACAGGATGCAAAACCCGCTTGCATGAGGTGGACAAAATGGATACACAAGGAAATCCAAGGAGGGGAAACTGGAAAATTGGAAGGAGTTGGGACTTGGGTGGGGTTAACGAGGGTAGAAAAGATAATGGTTGTGGATTTGGGGCTATCTGAGATGGTCGTGAACATCTGTCGTGAAGACCTGGAGGGAAGAGTGAGATTGAAGAGAATGTGGAAGTTGATTCCACAGGCAGGAAAAAAGACGAACGAATGAGGAACAAAATTTTATCATTTTTAACCAAAACTCGGTGAAGGTTTGTCTGATCAGAACTAGGTAGCCTTGAGCTGTATTTAGGTATCTGTATTTACGCTTCATTTACATCATACCCTCCGAGTTAAAGGTCAAGGCCAAATGGCGGTCTGACAAAAAAACACGTTTTTGTGAACATTCAATTTTGCCAATGTGGAATCTTAAAGTCTGCTTGGCCTTCCAAGATGTTTTTGCAACATAATGGCACACTTGCACTGAAGTTGTGCATCTGATATTTCATTTGTGTCCTTGATTATTTTTTTTAGGATTGTGACCAAATTAACCAAAAACATCTCTTTGATCATAACTTGAATAATTTTCCTCCGATTTTCATGATGTTGAGCTTATTGGATAAAATGTAAATGGGGACACATTTTCTTATTTTACACTCTACCCCTAAATGTTGAAGATCGAAGTCTTGTGGTGGTCTGAAAAAACATATGGCCATCATTGGATCACTTGCTAAGGGTAAGTCGTAGACGATCGCTAAGGGTAAGTCTCTCCCGGAAGGGAGACTTACCCTTGGCGATCACTTTGTGAACGCAGATATCTAGTGTTTTTTGTTGTTGACCAAGTATCATTTAAATGAGCTTTGCATTTTACAATATGAATATGCACGTAGTGATGATGGTTCTGTACAAGTTGGAAACCAGAACACATAATTATCTCTACCACCAAAGGTGGACGAAGGTTATGTTTTCACACCTGTCTGTCTGTTTGCCTGTCTGCTATCAGTATACGTTATGGACTGATTCAGACGAGATTTGATGTTCGGTTGGGTGTGTAACAAGGACGAACTGATTAGTTTTGATGAAAACCCACACACGATAATCTTTTTCAGTGACTCTTCACCATTGAGAAACAGAGCCAAAAACGACATATGGTACAGCAAGATATCCCAAAAAGTTGTGGATGGATTCGGACAAAACTTGGTGGATGAGTTTGGTAGGTGACAAGAATAAGCCGATTCGATTTTCATTAAGGTCTGGATGCAGATCCAGCCTACCAGTGGGATACAAAATGTAAACTGCTTAGCCTGGCAGAAGTATGCATCATACAAAGTGAAGTTCCAGTATGTATGTATATGTATATGTATTTGTTTGTGGACCATACTCTTGAACAAAGCATTGGAACTGCCAAAGCAGTTTTTCCTTTGGTATTTGGCACAATCTTGGACAGATCACCACTCAAACCATTTCTTGGAGCACAGCTGTGCCCCTCCAGCAGTACACTGGCACTCATTTCAACCACCTCAAGATGATGACAGGCTGAGTCAACCCCACCTGGTGTTAATTTAGCAGGAAACGGGACTTGAAATCAGGACCCGAGGATCCCAAGCCAACATCCCAAGCCAGTCGCCTTAAACACTAAGCCAACACCAGGCTTAGGTATATGTATTTGTATATGTGCATATATGTAGATGTAGATGTAGATGTATACAGAGACGTGACAGAAGTAAATCGACACCAAAATTTTAAAATAATTTATATATTGAACATATGAAGAACAATTGATCCGTTTTAATACATCCACGAGTATTTTGTAGACTTGCCATTTGCAGATGTTAATGCTTTTATTCTTTCAGACATAGAACTAATGAGTTCTGAAATTTTCTCTTGTGGGATTTCTGCCCAGGCTTCACCCAAACAGGTTTAGCAATTCTGCCCATGATGTTGGTTTCCTGGACTGTCCTAACAGCTCGATCCAATATGGCCCAGGGGTGTTCAATGGGATTCATGGCAGGAGACTGACTTGGCCATGGAAGTCACTTGATCCCATTTCTGTCCTGCCATTCTTTGGTCTTTTTTGCAGTGTGGCATGGTGCTCCATCTTCCATGAACAGAGTGCTCTTTTTGACCATCTGACCAGTGGAGAAGACAGGGAGAAGTCAATCCTCAAGGATATAAATGTATATCATTGTGTTGATGTTTCCAACACACTCCACAAGCTCTGACCAACCAGTGCTCCAGATTGCTCCCCACACCATCACTGATAAACCACTGTGTTTGACAGTTGGCTACAATCGGTTCAAATAGAACTCTTGACTGGGAAGTCTCCAGACCCTTACGCATCCACTGTCAGAAAATTGAGCAAATTGGGACTCATCTGAAAAAAAATTACAGTTTGCCAAAACTCCAAGGGATCTTTTGGCCATCTCGTCAGCCCACTTCTTTCTCCTTTGAATGTTGGCTGGTCGAAGAAGAGTTTTTCTCCTCGCTACTCTCCCATAGTAGCCCAGTTGATTAAGGTAATGCATAGCAGTTATTGAGCTAACTTGGGACTCCTCTGCAACACCTGCTGCCTTGCAACGGGGAGTTTTCTCAATGGACCGCTTGACAGCTCGAAGACACCTTTCTGAGGGCCCAGGTCGACCAGAATGGGAAGCTGTGGATTCCTTGCATTCGCTGGTGAATTGCACAATCACCCGATTGACTGTAGAAAGCGGAATACCAAGGTTCTGAGTTATCTGACGCTGGCTGACTCCACCTTCCAATTGACCAACAATTCGTCCTCTTTGGAAATCGCAAAGGTCATGTGCTTCCTGGATTTGAGGCATAGTTAATTGTCACACATGACCCAGGAATTCGTTTCTGCAAATATATCGTTGAATATTCGAACAAATCGCTGAATAAGACTTGCTTTATACAGTTGAAATGAATACATTTAAGTTGTCTATTTACATCTGTCAGGTCTCTCGATTCTATTTGTACATGTGCATGTGTAGGTGTATGTGTATGTGTATGTGTAGTGTACATATGTATGTATATGTATATGTATGTATATATATATATATATATATATATATATATATATATATATATATATATATATATATATATATATATATATATATATATATATATATATATATATATATATATATATATATATATATATATATATATATATATATACATATATATATATATATATATATATATATATATATATATATATATATATATATATATATATATATATATATATATATATATATATATATATACATACATATACAAACACATATATATTTCTATGGCTGTGGAAATTTGCAATACACCAGAAAGGTCCTCAGGTTAGATATATCGATAAGTTCATGTGTAATTAGTCCACACCCGTTTAGAGGGAATATGTGCGATTTATCCGGGCTGCGACGCTTTGAGTTAGCCATTTTTCTTTACCTGTCGTTATTTTGGAACAACCATGCCATCTCAACAACCACGCCATCTCAATAACCACGCCATCTCAACAACCACGCCATCTCAACAACCACGCCATCCACACCACAACGCCACTAAAGGAGCAACGAAACCAGCCCCACCCCAATTTCTCTGGAATGTTCCTCCCCCCACCCACGTGCCACGAAGGGCGGGGCGGGCGCAAGAGAAATAAAAGGTCAAGAGGAGTGCCTGGAAAAGAGAGCGGATAGCAGAGACTTCGGCCAGTCGTGTGGAAGTCTTGGTCGTCATGGTCTTGGACCAAGTCTTCATCGTAGACAGACTTGGGGCAGTCGGGTGGAAGTCTTGTCCTAGTGGTCGTGGGGAGAAGGCGTCACGACCTGCCCACCGTTACAAGGCCCGAGATCAGGCGCGGATGTCCTAGTGGCCGTGGGGAGAAGGCGTCACGACCTGCCCACCGTTGCAAGGCCCGAGATCAAGCGCAGCTACGCCAGTTGCCGTGAGGATGAGACGTCGCGACCTGCCCACTGTCGCACCACGAGGGTGCGGGTAAAACCCTTTAGTCTCGTGGGCCTTTTCGGTCATCCACGGCCCACGACCATAAAGGTCTACGGACCCTGTATACCCCCTTGCCTGTGAAGGAGGTCTTTCTTTGTTTTTGTATGCATGCTGTGGCGCCGTGTCCTGCTAAGTAGAAACTGTGTAAGTGCTTGTAAATAATAATTATAGTCCGTCGTATTGCTTTTGCATTCTATTTGTTGCTTGTATATTGCATGATTCCTTGCTTGTGTTGTGTGTGCAATATGTGCTTTGTAATAAATGTGCTTGTGTTAATGTATCCCGTTCGTCATCTCTTTCCCCATTGAAAGTGCGATCTTGCATCACGTAAGGGATTGGTAGTGTGTTTAGACACCCAGTAAATAATCTGAATCGTGGAGGTCGGCGATAACTCCGCTCGGTTATCCCTGCAGCACGGAACGAGCCGCTTAAGCGGTTCGTGTCCGGAGTCGACCTGCAGCTTGGTACCACTCCTCGGTACGCTACCCGCATGGGTACTTAGGTATATCGACATTCGGCGATTCACCATATTTCGTTCACCATAGTTCCAAGAGGGTCACGACTGAATTGTCTGTTCTGGTGGGCGACACGTTGCGATTTGAGTTACGTGGCCGATCGCACGCCGGGCGGGCGAAATTCGAAACAATATATATATATATATATATATATATATATATATATATATATATGTATTAAAATATATATTTTTTAAAATGTTCTCGGCTTAACTCCCGTATATTATGTCCCACAATGTATGTTATTGTTATGAACATGATCGTGTGGTCCCCCAGTGCGTCAAAAGATCCTGGATGTCTGGAGGAAGTTTGTGAATTCCAGCACCTCATGGAAGCTCTTCTGTGAGATTGAGACTAAGCCAAGACCAAACACCACCTGGTGTAACTCACAAGGACTCCTCCTCAATGGAAGTGACATCCAAATCAATCCAAATGAGCAAAATGTATTGCAGAAGATCATCACAAGTTATCACATCACTGGAGAAGTTGCAGGAGGAAACTACAGTTGTCTTGTGCAGAACCAACAAAGTGCAGAAAAGGAATTTGTTTTTGCCAAATCACAGATTTTGAGTTTGTATAAATCACGTGAGTGACACAGGACACAGCAAATACAATTTAAGATAAAGCATGGCATTTATCTTCACTTATTATTCCCTTCAGCGTGTTGTTCCATCTCTTCCTGCAAACCAAATTCTGTTCTTTCCTTCAAATGTTCCATTTATCTGGAAAAGTGGACCGCTTGTTTGAACAATATCTTTCTCTTTTGTCACAAAAACTCTTTGGTCGTTTTCCATCCCATTTCCACGTCCACATTCTCGCATTCTCATTTATACACATAATCTTTAAATCATTGCCAATGTTTCAATTCCATGAACCTCTATTGTTCCAATTAAAATGTGCACACAATGATTATGACAGCATAAAAGTGAGAAACCAAAACATACACATATGTATATATATATATATATATATATATATATATATATATATATATATATATATATATATATATTTTTTTTTTTTCATAAGGCATGCACAAGTCTATTATCACACAAAGCATATCGTATTGTAATGGACAAGAACTTGCCATCCCACAGTGCGTCCAAAGATCCTGGAAATCTGGAATCAGTTAATCAACTCGGGAACCTCCTGGAGGCTCTTTTGTGAGGCTGAGGCCAAGCCAAGACCAAACATTACGTGGTGGAACCCACATGGACTCCTCCTTAATGGAAGCGAGATCATCATGATTGCAAATATGGAAAATGAACTTCATATCATCAGTAGTTATAACATCACAGGAGAAGATTCAGAAGGGAACTACAGCTGTCGTGTACAGAACCAGCATGGGGTGGCGAATGGATATATTTTCTACAAATCACGTGAGGGACACAACGCAGTTACCCATATTATATTAAAACATGGAGTTGGTTGTCGAGCGCTTCTTCATGTAAATCAAATCCTCTTCTTCTCTTCAAATTTTCAATTTATGGCAAAAAGTGATATTCTCTCTGTTTATATGTCTGTTTGTCAATCGCCTGCAGGTCATAATTCCAAACCGATTGTCATGAAACGTTACCAAGTTGTCGATGTAGTCTCAACTGAGAAGCTTATTGATTTTGAGGTCAAAGGTCAAAGGTCATATTGAGGTCAAATTTCTAAAGTTCTCATTTTTCATCCTATAAACTTGAAAAATTAAACAGCAATTGCATAGTCCATCACTCAATTTGGGAAAAAATCTATTTTTGAGATCAAAATGTCAAAGGTCAACTCAAGATTTAACTGATAAAATCATCAAATTTCATCTGAAAAACAAGTGAAATCCTTCAATACAGTGCGTGTGGTGAATCAAATGAGTACACTAATGTTAAAATATGCAATTTATGCTTCTTCAGTTGAAAAACAATTAAAAAGCGGACTTAATATTTGAAATGTAAAAATCTTGTTATTATTGTGATAAGCACCTTTATATATAACAGAAGGAATGAAATCGTTCAATACAGCATGGCAGGGGGCTGCAAAAGAATGATTGTAAGTAAATTTCAACTACTAATGCATGACGAAACGCTTGTTTATGGCTAATATTAAAAAGAATGATGGCATAAGAAGAACTTAGCTTTCTGCGTTCGGCGCGAAATGCCATGGTGGACGGAAATGACGTCTTTCGTTCGTTCATTCGTACATGAGGGGAGCGTTTCTTCATTTTTTTTCCTTCAAGCAATAAATTCAATGGTTTTCACATATATAACACATTAGTTTCACAAATTTCCATTGAAATACTCGGGTATTTCCGTCAATTGTCGCCATTTCCATCGAGGTTATGCACTGCATCTACCGGACGGCCGTCATTGGCTGTCTTGAGGCATGTGGGGGGGGTGGGGGGGATGGGGGGACACCGGACCCACCGGAGACGTGGTAGACGACGCCGGGGACGTTTCAAACTCGGTGCAATTGTATACAGCGCACACGCTGTAATAATCCATTTTCATCCGATTAACCTGAACATTAAGCAGCAATTGCATAGTGCATCACTGATTGGGAAACCAACTATTTTTGAGGTCAAAAGGTCAAAGGTCAACTTCAAGGTAAAACTTGTAAAATCATCAATTTCAATCTGAAAAATAATCAATTTTCGTCCAATTGACCTGAGCTTTGATTAAGATTGTCAATTTTAATCTTGATGAAATGGACAATTTGATGTATCCATGGCAACCTTTGGGTGGTGGATTTTCAATTATTGTGCTCTGCACGACGTCTTTTTCTTGTTGTTTCTCTCTGATAAGATCAATGAATCCAGTTTTTGTAATTAAAATACACATACATTTGTCATGATAACAGGATACATGTTGAAAACCACAGCAAGGATTACGTATCATATAGATTACACGAATGTAATATTTCCCATATTATATGATATTGTATCAAGAATGTGCTGTCCCACAGTGCATCCAAAAATTCTGCATGTTTGGAAGGAGTTCATAACTTCCAGCAAATCCTGGAGGTTGTTCTGTGAAGCCGAGGCAAAGCCAGGACCAAAGACCACCTGGTGGAACCCACAGGGACTCCTCCTAAATGAAAGTGAGACCGCAGTGAGTCCAATTAATCCAAGTAAATTTCAGAAGATCATCACTACCTACAATATTACAGATGAAGATCCAGAAGGGAAGTACAGCTGCGTGGTGCGGAACCAGCATGGAGTGGCAAAGGAACATGTTATCTACAAGTCACGTGAGAAACACAAATCACGGATTTTTAGTTTGTACAACTTACATGAAGACACAACACACAGGGAATAAATAAATATATAACATGGAGTTTATTTTGACTTATTATTCCCTCCTGTTTGTAGAGCCAACTCTTTCTGAAAATCAAATGCTATTCTTTCTTTCAAATTTCCCATTTACCTGGAAAAATGGGACCTCATGTCAGAACAATAACTTTGCCTTATTGAACATCAATTTTTTGATCTTTTTAAAATCTAACTTTCATATCCACCTTTTCTTAATATTTTCTGCTCTACGTGTAATACTTTTATGACTCTCAACATTTGAGTTTGATGAGTTTTATTTTTGCAATAAAAAAGTATAAACAATATATCATGATGAGATACTATCCAAGATGGAAACCACGGAAATGGATTCGATATCATACGGATTACACGAATGTACTATTTCTCACATTATATGACATCATAATAAATGTGTACCTGCCATCTCACAGTACGTCCAAAGATCTTTCATACATGGAAGGAGTTTGTAAGTTCGAGCACCTCCTGGAGGCTGTTCTGTGAGGCCAAGGCCACACCAGAACCAAAGATCACTTGGTGGAACCCACAAGGACGACTCCTAAATCGAAGCGAGACTTCAGTGAGTCCAATTAACCAAAGTGAATTTCAGAAGATCTTCAGTAGTTATAACATCACAGGAGAAGATCCAGAAGGGAACTACAGCTGTGTGGTGCGGAGCCAGTATGGAGCAGTGAAGGGATTCGTTCCCTACAATTCATGTGAGAGATGCATCAAATATTTTGGGTTTTGTACAAATCACGTGAAGGACACGAGACAGTAAATATGTGAAGTTAAATCAGGGACATTCACTTTTTAGTCCCTCCTGTTTGGTGAACTACCTCTTCTTGTAAATCGAATCCTGTACTTTCTTAGAAATCTTTAATTTGTTTGGAAAACTCTGCCCTTAAGAAGGCTGAATGCCACAATTCAATGTTTGCTTCCAAATGTTGTATCCCTAACCCCTCACTCTCCATACCTGACCTTTCCTGTCCTACCCAACAGCTCTTGCACTCTGTGTCTTTTGTGTCTGAGAATGTGGAGAATGTTCTTTCTCTCTCGATTCTGACTCTGCTCATGAACTGGACAGCATCAGCTCAAATGTCCTATAAACCTGCCCTGCTGCTTTTACACATCCTCTCTCTGCCCTTTCACCCTGTCACTTGCCTGAGATCATCTTCCATCTGCTTGGAAATCTGACAACATCATTTCATAACACAAAAGGGGCAAAAATTGAGCTTGGGGTACCAAACCTTTCCTGTCTTCCCCAACTGCAAGGTCATGTAATCTATCATTGCAGTTGACATGAAATCCTTCCTTTTCTCCACCAACCACTTCTCAGATCACCAATTTGGTTTCATACCAGGTCACTCCACTTTGGACATGCTGCTTATACTCACCTAACAATAGATGGAGGCCCTCAATGTCAGAAGTGAGATCAGGGCCATCTCTCTGGAGATATCTCATGCTTTTGATAGAGTTTGGCATCCTGTCTTGCACTCCAAACTCTCTGCCCATGGTATCCAAGGCCAACTCCACAAATGCCTTGCTGACTTCCTCTGCTATTGGATCCAACGTGTGGCACTCAACAAAATCCTTTCATCTCATCTCCCTTACAAGGCTGGAGTGCCCCCATGACAGTGTTCTTGGCCCAGTCCTATTCCTAATATTCATCAATGATCTCTCTGACTCAGTAAAATCCTTGTCATCTATTTTCTGATGAATCACATCCTCTGCTGTGACATCCCTCATCCTTCAGACAGGAAGAATGCAGCCTCTTCCCTCTCTCCAGACCTTGACAAAATCAGAAGCTGGTCAAACACTTGGAATATATCTTAGAATCCTGACAAATCTCACACTCTCACTTTCTCATTATCTCTTTCCAAAAGGACCATCTGGCAAACCCTCCTATCTACTTTCTCAGCAATAGTCTTGAGGAATTTCAGTCATTCAAACTCCTGGGCCTCACTATCAGCCATGATCTTTCTTGGGAAAACCATATTTCAAAATTGACCTCCACAGCCAGCCACAGACTGGGCATCCTCCATCGTAGAAAGTCCTTCCTCATCACTCATGAACTTCTTTCCACCGACAAGGCCTTCATCTACAGCTTGATGGAGTACTCCTCTTCACTCTGGTTTGGCTCCCCTGCCCCACATCTTGTGAATATTTACATCATCGAAACCAAGGCCTTCAAGATTATTGGAATCCTCTATGATGAAACTGAGTGTATGGCATATCATTTTGGGCTGAACCGGTTCGTGGTCTCTCTCTTCTACCACCTCCCTTCTGGTCTTGCATCTTCTGCTCTTTCTGTGCTTTTTTCCCCCACCCCATGGGTTTCTTCAGGGCTTACACAGTCTACCATCAACCCCACTTCTGGCAAAACCACCCAAATCCAGGATCACTGCTCACCTTCACTCATCTGTTCCCCTTTTTCCCCACCTGTGGAACTGACGTCCACATTCTCTTCAATCTCAGTCTTCCCTCCAGGTCTGCAAGGCAGCTGTTCGTCACCATCTCAGATCATGTGCAATCCAAAACCATGATATTTTCTATCCTCATTAACCACCCTCCCCATCCCACCTCAATCCCTCCTGTAAAATTTCCAGTTTTCCCTTCTGAGAGTTTCCTTCTGTATCCATCTTGTCGACCACTTCCATCTCTCCCGCCTCCCATTCCTCCCCACAACCATTGTTTGTCCAAATCTCCCTCTTAGTTTGGCCTTCAACTCTGATGTTGTTGCCCCCCCCCCCCCACACTCGCCTCTCTCGACTGTTCCTTTTGTCCTGTTGCATCCTGCTCCATTCAGTGTACTTGTACTTGCTCTTCCATGAGCCTCGACTCTGTACAAAAAAACTGCCCTCCATTTGTTTCTTGTTATTATCCATGCTTATGACAACATATTTGCCCTTTTCCATTTTTTCACTTAATTTTCACCATTTTATGATCAGGATCACATAAATTGTTTTTGCCGATTTGTTGGCAATCTTCCTTTCCTATCACAATACATAACTGTGTACCATCCCTCAGATGGACGTTAAGCTGGGTTTCTGGAATGCTAGTATTAGTAGGTGGCGTTTAAAGATCCCACGGTGTCCCAAGAATTGCAAATACCAAGTGGTCTGGTCCCCCTGGAGTCTCCTTGCAAGATTTTGGAATAATTTCGATGTTGACTATCTTATGTTCACTTCTGTTCAATTTAAGATATAACTCTAATTAGTTGTGTTTGACTTTGATGATTGGAAACACAAGCATATTTGCATGCCTGACCACCATTCCCTTAGTTCTACATTGCTGTTTCTGGTGTACACAGTTACACAGAAATCACTATCTTCCTCTTTATTTTCAGAACCAGGAATATATGTACCACGGATTTCCCGATTTGCTGATCCAAGGACATGACTGTCTTTGCCCAGTTTCCCCATGTGTTATCTGTAGGCCACATGGATGACAACACGGATAACCACATGGATAACCACACAGCCGACGCAGTTTCACATGAGATTACATGTATGCGGCACAAAGCTTCTTTTTTTTGCAGGTAAAGTCGAGGCTGGTGAAGGAGCTCGAACATAAAATTGATGAGGAGTGAGGACGTTACACAGAACAAACGGAACAGCAGTAAGAGATGGGGAAAACGCTTCAACAGCAGGGTGGAGGGACAAAGAGAGGGAGGCTTGGATAAATATTTGGTGTGTGGAGGAATGTTGTGGAAAAGCAGGACACAAAGGGTGGACAACATGGATGCAGAAGCAAACTCTCAGGAATGAAAAACTGGAAACTTGGAAAGCAGTGAGGTTAGGGAGGATTAATGATTTTGGATTGGGGATGATCGGAGGTAGTGGTAAACAGCTGTCCTTAATACTTGGAGGGAATAAATATATTAAAGCGGAGGTTGAAGTTGATTCCACAGGTGAGAGAAAAAGAGGAACAAATGAGTGGGAGTAAGCAGTGATTCTAGCCTGGTGTTGGCTTAGTGGTTAGGGTGGTGGCTTGGGATCCTAGGGTCCTGAGTTCAAGCCCCGTTGGCCGCTGAATTAAAATACACCATGAGGTTGACTCAACCTGTCATCCTTCTGAGGTTGGGAAAATGAGCACCAGTGTACTGGCAAGGGGGACACTGCATCAGCGGCATAGCCATATCCCAACCAATAGAGAGAGAGAGAGAGAGTTCTGCATTTTAGGAGGACCACATGCACCCTGCAGAAACGTAGGGGGGGGGGATAAAACACAGAAGGGGCAAAGGATGCAAGACCAGAAAGGATGTGGCACAACACAGAGAGACCACCGATCCATAGACTCACCTTTATCATGGAAGATTCCAATGATCTTGACTTGGGCATCAAACTTGGGCTCTGCCTGGTGTTTACTTAATGGATATGGTGGTGGGATTGGGATCCTAAGGTCTTGAGTTGAAATCTTGCTTGGCCATTGAATTAATACCAGGTAGGGTTGATTCAG
>NC_140975.1:13727319-13752319 GCF_056783735.1 Eptatretus burgeri | reverse complement strand
GTCACTTTGGCATTTAAAAAATAATGTCCTTCGACCTCATGTTCAGAGCACTGCCCTGTTGGTTCGAGTTGCGAAACCATAGACTGACATTTTGAAGTCATGTCAGTCATGTCAGTCATGTCAGTCAGGCAGTTATGGAAAAGGCCACACAAGACAGTGGCCGTTGGATTGTCGTGTTTGTGTTCAATGGCCACGTAGAGGTTTTTGGAGCCTCAAATCCTCACATTGTGCCGGATGACCTTCCCCAATAGATGAAAGCAAGCTTCATCTGTGAACATGACCTTTATCAGGTAATCTTCGTCATCGTCTATGCAATTGAGCATTTCCAAGGCAAACATCTTGCATTTGTGTCCATCATTTGGTTTGACTTCCTGCAGATTATGCATATTATATGTGTAAAGCTTCAGTCTTTTATGCAAAATCATGTGTACAGTGGTGGTTGATAGTGTCAGTTCTCTGGATGAGCGTCAACTTCATTGTCTGGGATTTTGTTGCAATGATTCCCGCACTCGTTCAACGTCTGCTGCACTTGTGCTTGGTCAACCAGTACTTTTCTGTTTCCGACAACTTCCAGTCTCCTTAAACATCTTGTATCACTCTCTAATACTATTCCACAATGGCGGATTCCTTCTATTCCTTGTACAAAAAGTACGCTGAACTTGCTTGTCGGATGTCATCTTGATGAACCATTTGACACACAGCTTTCTCCTGTGGAGTCGTCATTTTATTTTGGAAGAAACCACCAGAACTGAAAGTAAAGAAAACTACATGAGTTTCTGTGTCGTATAAAACGAAGCACATCATTGTTTCTTTTGTGGTACTAAATATATTAACAAGTAAAGTTGTCCATGTCTTTTTGAAACACCTTGCATTACTGCAATGGAACTTGGAACAGTCCACACACAAGCACTACTCTCTATCATCCCCACTCTCCCCATCCTGCTCCTCATTCTCCCCCTACCCCTTCCTCGCTCGTCCAACTCACCTCACTCCCCTTCCCTCCTCTCTACCCCCTCTCTCCCTCTCTCTCCCACCCCTCCCTCTCTTTCCCCCCTCGTTCTCTCTCCCCATCTCCCTTCGTATTCCTGTCAGCGAAACGATGGGTGGTATTTGCTGGTACATTATATTATCTAGCAAATACCACCATCGTTTCATTGATGGGACTACCAAGAGGGCAGCAGCGGGAGAGAAAGACAGGTGAGAGAGAGGGATTGGGGGGGGGGAGAGAGAGGGAAATAGAGGACAGGAGAGTGAGGAGGGTGAGCAAGGAGGGGGAGAAAGGAGGAGTGAGGGAGCAAGAAGAGGGTTGAGGTTGGGGGAAAGCTAAGGAAGGGGAGAGTGAGGAAGGGGGGAGAGTGAGGAAGGAGGGGATGTGAGGAGTGGGTAAGCGAGGGAGGTCAGGAGAGTGAGGAAGGGGAGGAGAGCAAGGAAGAGGGAAGAGCGACACCTCATGACACATCGCTATACACTCCTGGAGGGAGGGAGCCCGAGAAGATAGAGGGAGGGGAGAGAAATGGAGAAAGAGTGTGGGAGGGGAGTGGTGCAATTTATTTGGAGGGGGAGCGAGGAGGGGACAGAGAGAAAGATGTGTTGGGTGAATAACAAGAGAGAGGGAGGGAGAAAAAGTGAGAAAGGTGGGGGGTAGTTAGCAAAGAGAATGTTATACTCTGCTTTATTACCACATATACACGCATACACACAAATATATATATATATATATATATATATATATATATATATATATATATATATATATATATATATATATATATATATATATATACATATATGTATATATATATATATATATATATATATATATATATATATATATATATATACACATACACACAGGCGCATACAGTATGTCCACATGCATATGTCTGTATCCAGACACTTCCCTATTTACTTCATAGGTGTGTTCCTGGAAAGCATCGTTTAAATCGAAATAATGTAACTCGAACTTCAGATTCCCATTGACTGAATGTATGAAAGGGGGAATGCGTTCCTGATGGGAAAAAAAAATTGAGTGGAAATTTTTGAAAGAGTCAATGAAAGAAAATATTATCAAACTAGAAAGAGCAATCAGAGATTGCAGACCGTCATCAGAACCTGTTTTGTGTGGTGTTTGTGTATTTTTTGTTGTGCTTGTGTGCTGCTGTGTTGCGTAATTAATGAGACATAATGAGAACTGCCACTTTATAACTGCCGGCAGTGATGACCGGATACCAAGACGTCTCACTTTGATGCAACCCCGCTTTGGTTGGACACCTGACCCTGACCCATAACATTTTTTTAAAATTATTATTCAATTTAAGTTAGAATAGGATTAAAATAAATTCAATTCAAATTAAATGGAAGGCCAAATAGGT
Source organism: Eptatretus burgeri (assembly GCF_056783735.1). Taxonomy (NCBI): domain Eukaryota; kingdom Metazoa; phylum Chordata; class Myxini; order Myxiniformes; family Myxinidae; genus Eptatretus; species Eptatretus burgeri. Next base: position 13,749,947 of record NC_140975.1, on the reverse strand, counting down.
ACAGTCCTGCATCTGTGTCATCAGAAGGAACCTGAACAAGAAAAAGCAAAGATGAAGTCATCAGGAGGAACCTAGATAGGATACACATTTCAACTGCTATTCCTCCACCCTCAAACCCATGCAGGCACAGCCAAGTAAGTCTTTTCCAAAAAAAAAAAAAAAAATTAGAATTAAAGATGGAAAGAACCCAGATCAAAAAAAAATTAAACAATTCTGACTGCCAGACCGTCTGTCCTCTGAAGAGGAAATTTTAAAGATGTATTCCACATCCCTACTAGATAATAATTGTGAAGTTTTGTGTCGATTGGCTAAGCGGTTCCAGCGAAAACATTATTTAATATTTCTCTTCAATCCAATATGGCTGCCAAATCATGTGACCTATCAATTATTCCTTAACAAACTTGTACACCCAAGGCTTGGCGAACATTTGTGTGAAGTTTCCACTCGATTGTCTACCCGTTCAGAAGAAGATTTTTATAGGTTTTAGGCTAAATCCAATATGGCTGCCAAACCATGTGACCTATGGCATGTCTTGTGTGAACCTTTTGTTCCTCTTGGATAGGCGGTAACACTTGTAAAGTTTTCCCTCGATCTTTTCAGCCACTTCAGATATTTTGAAGGATTTTTTAACAATATGGCTGCCGAATCACGTGACCGATGATGTCATCAAATTTATTTCTGTGGAACATTTTATCCCAAGATGACCCACAAAAATTTTCATACCAATCAGATGTAGCATTCTACATATGCAATTATGACATCATAATGAAGACACCTATGACATCATAAAAATCACACTTATTCCCCATGATGAGTACTGCCATGTGCCAAGTTTCAATTTTTTACTTGATACGTGACACCACGTGGCTGCCACACCACGTGACCTGTGATGTCACATTTATGATTTCATCATTCGACCTTAGTAGGCACACCAACGGTGAAAATTTCGTCTCAATCTGCCAAGCCGTTGTGGAGGAAAATACAAAAGTTATATGCGGACAAAAAAAAACAAAAAAAATATCGTGCAGAACACAATACTGTACAGTACTTACAAAATCCACCCCCCCCCCAACTAAAAAGGTTGCTATGGATACATCACATTGTCCATTTCGTTAAGATTAAAATTGACAATCAGGTCAATCAGATGAAAATTGATTATTTTTCAGATTGAAATTGTTGATTTCAGAAGCTTGACCTTGAGTTGACCCTTTGACCTCAAAAATAGTTGGTTTCCAAATTCAGTGATGCACAATGCAATTGCTGCTTATGTTTTTCAGGTTAATCAGCTGAAAATTGATGATTTTTCAGATGAAATTTGATGATTTTAGAAGTATGACCTTGAGTTGACCTTTGACGTTTTGATCTCAAAAAAGTAGGTTTCCCAAGTCAGTGACACAATATGCAAATCCTGTTCAAATTTTAAGTCCATCGGATGAAAAATGACGATTCTATAAATTTGACCTCAAGATGACCTTGACCATTGAACTCAAAATGAATAGGCTTCTCAGTTGAGACTTCCTCTACAACTTGGTAAAGTTGCGTGAAGATCAGTTTAAAATAGTGACCTGAAGGCAATTGACAGACAAACAAACAGACAGACCAACAGACAAATAAAAAAACCAATGTCACCCCCAGGGTGACCAGTATCTTGCCAAAATGTGAACATGAGTGACTTATTTATTCGATTAAAGTTACTCAAAAAATAAGGGTTTCGTCGACCTTGATGCTTGACCTTTTTGTGACCTTGACCTTTGACCTTGACCTTTATATTTTTCGTACGGTTAATGGTATCTCTCCAGGACCGTTGTACATGAAATATCAAGAGATTTTGATGAGAACTGAGGAAATATAATTTTCATGAAAAATCCGTTTTTTCATCATGACATCATCAAATAACGTCATAGCGTCAAGCTTTTGACAGATCTGGAAAGCACTTATCAAGCGCTTTCATATGAGGTATTACTCGATATGTTAACTAAGATTTCAAAATTTGACCTTGGGGTCAAAAACTTTCGACCTCCAGCGCTAACCATGAAGGTCAAGGACGATCGCCACCAAAAATTAATCAGCTGAGCACTAGACCATGAACTATATTCCCATGAAGTTTGAAGACGATCCGATCAAAATTACTCAAAAATAAGGGTTTCGTCGACTCCCCTGATTTGCGAGAAAGTGACGTTGACCTTTGACCTTGACCTTGAAAATTGTATGCGCTGAAAGGGACCTCTTTAGGACTCTGATATGCGAAGTTACAAAATTTTCGGGTTACAAACTTCGGATATGCGAAGTTACAAAAAAAATTACAAAAAAAACAAAAAAAACAAAAAAAAATATACTCGGGCACAAGACCCTCTCCTTTGGCGAGGGTAATAATATACTATACATCAAGGTCTTAGGTCAGGTATGGGAGCATGTGCCAGAACAGCGTGTCGCTGCGTCCACTTTCCGCCGGTACTCCAGGGGCCTCCGTCTGGCCATCCCCCAGGCAGATGCCAGGCCCATCCCCATCTCCTTGAGATGATGGTCAACCTGCTGCAACCATGAGGCACGTGGTCGGCCCACTGGCCTCCTCCACTCATGAGACTCCCTCGCTGAGAGAATCTGGTGAGCAGGATCAGCGTCAGGAAAACGAGCCACATGTCCATACAGCCGCAGCTGACGCTCACGGACTATGCAGGTAACAAATCTCATCCGAGTCTCTCTCAGCAACCGCTCGTTGGACACAAAATCTGACCAGTGATAGCCAAGGATTCTTCGAAGAGACCTGGTACCAAAGGAATTAAGTCTCCGTCTCAGATCCTTGGTCAAAGTCCAAGTCTCGCACCCATAGAGCAAGACTGGAAGTACCAAGGACCTGAAGACTCGGACTTTCGTCCTTCCGCACAGGTACCGGCAGCGCCACACCCCATGATCCAGTGAATCCATGACTCCCCAGGCCCGACCCAGACGTCTATTGACCTCCGGCTCACAACCTGCGGAGACATGAATATCACTGCCAAGGTAAGTGAATCTATCCACGACCTCAACATCCTCACCACAAACAGACACAGACAGGACAGCAGCATCCAAGATGTCAACGAAAGCCTGGATCTTAGTTTTGACCCAAGAAATCCGTAATCCCAACGGCTCCGACTCCTCATTCAGCACCTCGAGGGCCCCCAAGAGGATATCTAAAGTCTCCGCAAAGATGACTGCATCATCTGCAAAATCAAGGTCCGAGATCTTGACATTGCCAAACGATGCACCGCAACTTGATCTCTCCGACATCCTCCCAAAAATCCAGTCCATACAAGTGCTGAAAAGTGTGGGGGCAAGTACACATCCCTGACGAACTCCAGTAACAACTGGAAATAAGTCAGAGATGGTACCACCACACTTCACAGCACTCTCAGTACCAGAGTAGAGTTCAGACATCAGATCGATCAGTTTCGGTGGCACCCCACGAAGACCAAGAATCCTCCAGAGGACATCCCGATTCACTGAATCGAACGCTTTACAGAGATCAACATAGGCTGCAAGCAGCCCCTGCCGAGACTCTCGTCTGCGTTCGGTGAGGACACGACGTGCAAGGATACGCTCAATCGTTGACCTCTTTGGTGCAAAGCCTGACTGCTCTGGACGCTGGTGCTCAAGCAGATGGTGGCGAACCCTATCGAGAATTATCCGAGCAAAGACCTTGCCCGGCACTGAGATCAGCGTATCCCTCGGTAGTTGTTGCAGTCTTGGCGATCACCCTTCCCTTTCCAGAGAGGGACAACAAGGCCCCTCTTCCAGTCAGTTGGGATGATGCCTGTGTTCCAGGCAGAGCACAAAACTGCATGCAACGACACGAGTGCAGCATTTCCACCAGCCTTGAGAAGTTCAGCATGGATGCCACAGATCCCTGGAGCTTTGCCCCGTTTCAACTGGTTCACCGCAGCCCGTGTTTCCACAAGCGATGGTGGACCACAGTTGATTCGAGGGTCAGCAACAGGAATTGTAACACCCTTGACGTCCAACTCGACAGCTGGGGGATCAGCATGGTACAACCGCTCAAAGTAACCGGCCCAGCAGGCCTTCACTTCAGACTCCTCTGTCAAGAGCCTACCACTCTCTGCTCGAACTGCAGTGCTCCGAGGGATGGGCTTGGATGAACGTAATGCACGAATTACCCTGTAAGCGGGACGAGAATCACCTTTCCACAGGTGATGCTCTACCCCCTCACAGATTCCTCGCACATAGGCGTCCTTGTCCACCCTCAGTGCACGTACAGTTTTACGCCTCAGCTCCCTGAACAGCTCAGCTCTGCCATTCAGCCTGGCCCTGGGACTCTGGTCAATGGTATCCAGTGTCCCTTGGGAGACAAAGTTCTTCTTTGCCCTGCGGTGAACTCCAAGGCATCCACCGGCAACATCAAGGACGGTGGTCTTGAAGGTGCTCCACAACTCTTCAGGACCCCCCAAAGCACCCAGACCCCCCAAGTGTCCACTCAGCCTGTTCGCAAACTCCTCAGCTACTCTCTCATCCCTGAGCTTGGCAACATCCAGCCTAGGCTGGGATGGTACCATTCTCCAGGATTTAAGGTGCAGCTTTAGAGTTGCTACAACAAGCCTGTGGTCAGTATTGAGGAACTGAGCACTCCGGTAGACCCTGCAGTTCTGGATCATCCTCCAACGACCGTCAGTGAGGACATGGTCAATCTCCTTTGCCACACCGCCAGCGTTGGAATACCAACTCCAGCGATGAGCTTGCGGGCGCTGAAACCATGAACCAGCAACCCTAAGTCCATGACTTCTTGCAAAGTCAAGGAACTTAGTGCTATTCTGGTTCATAGTTCCTGACCCATGGGGACCAACACACACCTCATAACCATCCCTATCAGTTCCAGTCGATGCATTGAAATCCCCCAAGACTAGAAGTGTATCTCGTCTGGGGCACTGATCAACCACAGACTCGAGTGTGGCGTAGAATGCATCCTTCACGGTGAGATCACTCGCCTCAGTCGGAGCATAAATAGAGACCAGGGAAATGACACCTAAGGAGTGGCGAATCCTTAATCTCATAATTCGCTCGTTGACCGGTGTTACCTCAATTATCATTGGGGTCAGCTTATTGGACACAGCTACAGCAACTCCTTGGGTATGGTAACCATCAGAGCGACCAGACCAATAGTAGGTGTAACCACACACCATTATGTCGCCGCAATCCGGTCTCCGAACCTCAGAGAGAGCTGCAATTCCGATGTCCAAACGCTTGAGCTCAGATGATAACAGAGACAGGTGATCATCCTCTCTTAGGGATAGGACATTCCAGGCACCCACCCGAAGGGACCGCCTCAGGTTAACCCAAGGAGACCGCCGTCTGGTGGACGACACCTCAGCACCACTCCGACACACTCTCCCGCAATCTGACCCAGGGGTGTTACCCCGTGGTTTCCCTCCTATCAAAGATTGGGGGTCCCGAAGGCTTTGCCCCAATCCTGTCATCCGGTGAGCTGCCCTGCGAAGGGAAGCTGCACAGGAGGTACTCCCACGGAGTGGGTTTTCAGATTTTTTTGCGTTTTGCGTTTTGCGGTGGCCGGAGTGCAAATACTGCCACCAACCTCCTAATAAGAAGTAGCCCAACTGCAGGAGGACGTCCGCAGACACAGTTGGGCACTAGATATGGATGGCCGTTGGCTCACAAGGAGCTCCTCCGCCCTTTGACAGGTTTTGTTTTTAATCCTGTTGGGTGTCCATATCCAAACACCCTCCTCACCAGAAAACCTGGTGGGGGAGACGGTTTAGTCGCCGACAACCCGACCATGGAACAGGTTAGTACAGGTTTACATGGTACCTGTAGCAGGTCACAGATGGAACCTGACCTGACTATAGTCAGGCTTGTCATGCTCTTTTCCCCTGTGCAGCACAAGGTTAGAGCAGTAATTTGGGATTTGACCAGGGATAGCTCCCCAACTCTTCGCGAAGGACACTGCAAAGACATTCTTAATGTCCACCAACTAATTCCAGCGAACCGCCATCTGTGGGATGGCACACACACACATTGATTAATCACCCTGCCTGTGAATCATGACAATTGATGACAGTTTATATTGTATTTTGATTATAGGAATATTGATGCAAGATATTCATTATGGTAATATTGATGTGGTATAATCATTCGAATAATATTTATATGGGTTGAGATTCGAAGCCAGGCTCGGCAGCTTAGATTGAGTATGCGTATCTTTTGGCCATCCTGCCGTGATGTGGGAATGCATTGCTTTAGAGCCAATGAAAACATTTTTCAATTCTCTCATGAGCTCGTAGTTCACTTTACATATTCTAATCCTATAATTTATTTTGCCTTCCAAACTCCTGGGATTTCCCCACGGAGAACTGAGCCGCAGTCGCCATGCTCTCTGCTCATGGCATGAGAGCTTTCGCCAACATTAAAATTATTTTCGTTGCACTCAATAAAGTTACACTTCGGACATATTCCTTCATATTTGTCAGAATTTATATAATATATTTGTCTATATATATATATATATATATATATATATATATATATATATATATATATATATATATATATATATATATATATATATATATTTGTCTCAATATAATTGTCAGAATAGGAGAAAAAGCGAAGTTTAATGCTTTGGCAATTTCACATGTTCTTGTGTAAATATGAAGAATGTGGAAGCATAGCCTTCCTTAAATAAATACGCTAATGTGCTGTGGAAGAATTCAGTTCTTCTCTGTTGGAGTCTGAAACAATTTAATAACAACAAACATAATAGCAAACATGTGCATGGAGAAAGAGGGAAAAAGAACAAGACACAAGCAATATCACACATGACCCTCTTTCTGCTTATAATGCACACATCAATGCCCTTCATACTATTTTGATCAGACAGAGAGGGAAGGGTGCGGCATCTTAGTACTGCAGCATAGCAAACCAATTGTTCAACTTTGGCTTCAATCGTTCAACTAACAGCTTTGGCTGACCAAGGCACAATCTGGGTGGCTCCATATCTAGAATTGTTCGGAATACATTATTCTACATGTGTACCAATTTTGGTGCTTTTATGCAAATTTGAACAATTGATCTGAAATATCAGACTCTGCTGCTGGACTATCTAGCAAGCATCTATTACAAGGAGAGCTGACAGGCACATTAATTTTTTTTTAAGGCATTTTTGAAGGATGATAGGCTGAGTCAATCCCACCTGATATTATTTCAACAGGTGTGTGGGATTTGAACTCAGGATGCGAGGATCCCAAGCCCACCCTAACCCTGACCATGAAACCAACACCTGGCATAACATTAATATGGTATATTCATAATAGTAATTTATTTGGTATATTCATTATAGTAATATTGATATCGTATATTGATTATAGGATTCATTATGGATATATTCATTGGAGTAATAATGATACGGTATATTCATTAGAGTAATATTGATATCGTACATTCATTATAGGAATATTAATATCATATATTCATAATGGAAATATTGATATCGTACATTAATTATTGGAATATTGATATGGTATATTCATTTTAGTAATATTGATATGATATATTCATTTTAGTAATATTGATATGGTTTATTCATTTTGGTAATATTGATATCGTATATTCATAATAGGAATATTGATATCATATATTCATTATGGGAATATTGATATGGTACATTAATTAGATTAATATTGATATGGTATATTCGTGAGAGGAATAGGAATATTGCTATGTTATGTTATGATAATATATACAGTACAGTATATCAAAATATGCTATAATAACATGTTATGATATATCAAAACAAAACATGTTATGATAACATGTTATGATATATCAAAACAAATCATGCTATGATAACATGTTATGATATATTAAGACAAAACATGTTTTGGTATGTTATGATAACAATATATACACACTGATCAAAACAATATTACAGTATATTCATTAGATTAATATTGATATGGTATATTCTTCATGGTAATGTATATGGTATATTTATCATGGTGTGGGTCCACAGTGCGTCCGAAGATTCTGCACGTCTGGAGGGAATTCTTGAACTCCAGCAACTCCTGGAGACTGTTCTGTGAAGCCGAGGCCAAGCCGGGATCAAACATCACTTGGTGGAGCCCACAGGGATTCATAAATGGAAGTGAAATACGAGTCAGTTCCAATCACCAAAATGAATTTCAGAAGATCATCAGTAGTTATAAGCTCACAGAAGACGATCCTGAAGGTAACTACAGCTGCTTGGTGCAGAACCAGTATGGTGCTGTGAAGGAATCTGTTTTCTATGGGGAGTTCAAGCAAAAAAGTGATGCAGAAGGGATCACAGGGAGCGTACTTGGAGGTTCGGCCGCCTCGATCTTGATTCTTCTTCTTCTTCTTATAGTCGCATGGGTCTATTACATTTACAAGAAACAACAAAATCCTGCCGAAGGTGAAAATGAAATTATATTTTGTTCATTATGTATACTTTTACACATCACACATTTTATACTATCCTGACCTCGGGAGCCTTCCATCACATCCATGTGGTTCAATTGCGACACCTTCCAGCACTTTAACTAACCCTAACCCTCACCTTCCAGCACATCAATGTGGTCCAATATACCAGCTTATAATGTACCATACACAATAACATCCGAGCTGATTTCCTTTCTTGTGACTGTAATCACCAAATACACCCAAGTGGTGTTTTCACACCAACTAGGCAGTCAATCCTTGTGCAGGGATGTCTATAAGCAAAGGAAAAACAGGTTCATACCTGTCGTATGGAAAATGAAGCTTCTGATCAAGTACCCTCCAGGTTTAACACACTGATCAAAAAAGTCGTACACAGATCGACAATAGAAGACCCTGCAAATGAATGGGGTTGATATAGATCAAGTTAACTTTCAAATTCCCAGTTAGTCGAACAGAAAATATCAACTTCAGGACAAAGTTTATATCGCGTTCTGTATTCTCTCAAATATGTAATGTATAATAAAGTTTCAAATTTCTCCAACTTGTACACAGAAAAAGGGTTAACACCTGAAACTTCAGATTACACTTGCTTCCCAAGGTGATTAGCGTACCTCAATCAACGTCCTGTTGATTTCATCCATTTTCTGAATGATTCCAACAGACAGTCTCTCAGAGCTGGGAACCATTGTTATCTAGCCTAGGAAGAGCCAGAGCCCAACATCAGGCTCTTCTGGCCTCTCAGGATCCTCCAAAACCTGGTGGGACCTGCTCAGGTCTCTGTCTGGTACACATTCCCCTTCAATTCCATCCTTCTGAATGGATAGAGTCATGCTGGACACGGTTCGAGAAAAAGCAGTGTTATTGAACTCTGTCTTCATTTAAAAGACTAAAGACCCAAATTCGTCCCTTCCTGTACCCAGCCTTTCCTCCATTATAGAATGTTCCCGAAAGCATGTGGACTTATAGTGACCTTTCTTATCCAGCTGGACACCTCTTTATGGCATAAGTGCTCAACTCCTCTGTAAATGTGCTTCAGTCCTATCAAATCCTCTCTCTTTCTCTCTACCGCAGGTCCTTTTTGGATGGTCAACTTCTTCAATCATTAAAGTTGCAAACGTCACTCCTATCTATAAGACTTTTAAAAAGTGGTTGCCTGAACTACAGACCTATCAGCCTTCTCCCCCATCATAATTAAAGTAAGAGTTCATAAAGCCAGATGACCTTAGGCACGAGAATTATCTTCCCTTATTTGGTAATCTTCAACAACCATGGTTTGGTTTCTCACCTCGCCATTCCACCTTCAATTCATATGTCACCCCTTCTGACACAGCAGTCCAGCAGTCCTCCTTTTCCAGTTCCTGCTATCCCACCTGATATGCCTATCCTGATTTTATATTTAATAAATCCCATTTAACACTCAGCTTTACAGACATTAGTGATTCACTAAAATTGTTAACCTTCATCCCTTTCTGTACAAATCCCCAATCCAAAACCACACCAATTCCTGTCACCATCTCCACTGTAGAAAACCATATTCTCCGAGTTACCCCCCATCCATACTCATGATGTTTTCCACCCCAAATGACCCCCTTCAAAAGCATTACCTGTTTCATCTCAGAAAAGCTCCCCATCCTATCTCAGCCATGTATACAATTTGTTTTTAACCATTTTGCCGATGACTCACCCTCGGTCCTCTCTCTCCTCATATATCTCTATCTCTCTCTCTCTCTCTCTCTCTCTCTCTCTCTCTCTCTCTCTCTCTCTCTCTCTCTCTCTCTCTTTTTCTCTCTCTCTCTCTCTCTGTCTCTCTCTCTGTCTCTCTCTCTGTCTCTCTCTCTCTCTCTGTCTCTCTCTCTGTCTCTCTCTCTCTCTCTCTGTCTCTCTCTGTCTCTCTCCCTCTCTCTCTCTCTCTCTCTCTCTCTCTCTCTCTCTCTCTCTCTCTCTCTCTCTCTCTCTCTCTGTCTCTCTCTCTGTCTCTCTCTCCAGCCCCCCTCTCTCTCTCCCCCTCATAACCGTGAGGTCAGGTTGGTGCTTTGTAAAGATACAACCTCATCAAGAGGAGTACAAACAATCATATAATAAATAATATAATCATTGCTTGTTCATGTTTGTTCCACAGAGGAAGAGAGTCAAGGCTTCAAACAGTGTTGCGAAGAAGAAGCCTTTCCGATGAGTCCGAGTCCCAGTTGTACTAGTCCTGGTGATATTGATAAGACAACAACACCCGCTCCAATTCAATGAATACATAACCAGATTGATGAAAGGATATTTTGTTTCTAACTGAAATAACATTTCTCAAAGAGTAATTTCTGATGATATGTGGAATGATTTCGAGAGGTTTCAATGCATATTACATGTTTAGATGTCAATAGATCTGGTCACGATCTGGAGGTCTCACAAGCCAACTCAACTCTTTCGAGACGCTGGCCAGTTCTTAAGACCATTGGAACTCCCAGTGTAGATTGAGCCTAAAGGTCCAGTATTGATTGAAGGAAACAAAGAGTGAGGGGTAAGGGGGTCCACAGGGTATTCCTTGGAGTCAGAGTGCTGTGTGTTGCCTGTAGTTGAAGTGCTTCCCAGCACTTTTGATTCAATCATTGAGTAAAATAAATGATATCATGTGTCACATTAAATACACAGGTTACAGCACTTTAAAAAGCTGAAATAGACACACATTTTATACCGAGATGCACAATGAACATGAAGTCGTGAAATATCAAACATGTGGTTTATGTTGTAATTTGGAAACTAATAAAGGAACATGCCTGAGTGTCCATATCATGTGATATTTTACATTTTTTATTGAAACATTCGATCAAATACGGATCGAGGATCGCTGAATGATCTGAGGATGTGAGATCCTGGGAATGATGGAGGTAAAGCAGAAGCGGTACCTGTGCTGTGCTCAATATCCATGACACCAGGTGCAAAATGAAAGTGCTTTGGATTGGAATTCGTGACGTCACATTTTGTGAGGAAGTTTTTAAAAGAGGAAGATAACTGATCTGTGTGAACAAGAAGCGTTAAAAGTTCTCCTTGTACCGGTTTGTGTTCAATCACTGGGATTCGGAGACTGTGCCGGTTTTGGGTTCCAGATTCCGAGTTCCACTTTAGTCTCATCCACCGGGAAAACAGGATGTTCCTCCTTTACTCCTCCATCATCCTCACTGGGATTCTTCTCTCCGGTCCGTTTACTGTTCTCTCTTCCCTTCTCTCCTAATCCTCTCTCCCTCCTCTCAATGTCTCACTTCAAGGATTCCACTCGAATTTTCGCGAAGTTACCTTCGTGTTATATTTATTTATGAAACACAGCTGATGATTTTGTATCACAAACCAACTTTATTCTTCTTCTCGAAAACGTTTGTCATTATTAAATATTGGTAATCGTTTTAAATCGTTTTAAGATCGATAATATCAGGTAATACATGAGGAGAATGACGAGCCCGAGTCGTTCAGATTGAAACTCAGGATCTGGGGATTTAGAGATTTGTTTGTTTTCAATATGTGACGTCATCTCGATAAATTAGAACTTTAACATACATTTGAGGCTTTCTTTCACTTTGTTATATGGATTCAAATTGAAAAAAATTGATTATAAATTTATTTCCGTTTCATGTTCCTTCTTCAATTAAGATCAATTATATTTCTGTTGTTCCACCAAAAGCCAGGTTCAGTAAGCACTGTGAAAGCAATTTTTTGGCGAGGGTTATACTGGATGATTTGCCATTGCCCTCCCAGAAATAGTTCGAGCAGGAATATGTAATTTGTTCATCGTGCCGGCGATAGCTCGCCTACTCTTCACGAAGGACATCGTCGGGTCTTTAACGTCAACCAAGGTCCCAACTAATGCCGGTAGATGAGACGCCAGTTTAACGTCCATCCGAGGGACGGGAAACACGGTGATGAATCACCCGACCTATGACACACTGGGATTACAGTTTATAGCTGGGTCGGGATTCGAACCCAGGCTAGACAGCTTGGAGGCGAGTGTTTGCCATCCTGTCAGCTTTTGATAGATGACAAAGAGACAAACAAGCCGGAAGCTGACATGGGTGGTCGCTACATAATTGCATACTAGTCATACAGTTTTTGACGGATCGGGCTGAATTTTTTTTACAAATAGGTTGATTATAGTGCGCATAAAAGCGCGGAAGCCGATTTTTGATTTTCGAAAAAAAAAAATATATATATATATATATATATAAATATTTTTCGGATTTTTCAAAAATTTCAAAGTCCCGTTGCTAGGCAACGGTGGTGTCCATAGCAACGGTGCTCAAAGCATACAACTAGATCCTGGTATGAACCTACCAGTCAAGTTTCATAAAAATCAGTTGACTCCTCTGGCCTCCAGAGCTGTCCATTACATACATACAGACAGACGGAAAACCTGAGAATAACGGTAGTTGAGCGACCACCCAAAATAGTGGGAGTCCACATACTAGTTCCATCACGTGTAATGTCCCGTATCCAAATCTATTCACCATTAACTTGGTTTATTAATTTTTATTTTTCGTGCTTTCCTCTTTCTTACAAAGAACTGAATTAGGTAAGATTAACAACCATGTTCTTCCTTTCCCTCTCGCATTCCATCTCTACGTGGGAGGGTTATCCGGGAAAGCAGCAGTGAAGGACACCCTGTTTTATTTATTTATTTTCCGATCTTTCAATCGCACAATGTGAATGCAGAGGAGACAGCCGGATTACCCATCTCTTTTGAAGTATTGCGTGCTTCCAGGTACAGCACCCTCTTGTGAGACTACATGGAAAATCCAATCGATTTGAAAACGCGCACATCACATAAAGTGGTTAAATTTCCGGAACAGGTAATGGAGCCATAAAGGGTTAAATTACTGGAACAGGTAATGGAGCCATAAAGGGTTAAATTACTGAAACAGGTAATGGAGCCATAAAGGGTTAAATTATCACAACAGGTAATGGAGCCAGAATGGGTGAAATTATCAGAACAGGTAATGGAGCCATAAAGGGTTAAATTATCAGAATAGGTAATGGAGCCATAAAGTGTGGAATTATCAGAACAGGTAATGGAGCCATAAAGGGTTAAATTACCTGAGCAGGTAATGGAGCCATAAAGGTTTAAATTACTGGAGCAGGTAATGGAGCGATAAAGGGTTAAATTACCGGAACAGGTAATGGAGCCATAAAGGGTTAAATTACCAGAACAGGTAATGGAGCCATAAAGGGTTAAATTACCAGAATAGGTAATGGAGCCATGAAGGGTTAAATTACCAGAATAGGTAATGGAGCCATAAAGGGTTAAATTACCAGAATAGGTAATGGAGCCATAAACGGTTAAATTACCAGAATAGGTAATGGAGCCATGAAGAGTTAAATTACCGGAGCAGGTAATGGAGCCATAAAGGGTTAAATTACCAGAATAGGTAATGGAGCCATAAAGGGTTAAATTACCGGAGCAGGTAATGGAGCCATAAAGGGTTAAATTACCGGAGCAGGTTATGGAGCCCTAAAGGGTTAAATTACCAGAATAGGTAATGGAGCCATAAAGGGTTAAATTACCAGAACATGTAATGGAGCCATAAAGGGTTAAATTACCGGAGCAGGTAATGGAGCCATAGAGGGTTAAATTACCGGAGCAGGTCATGGAGCCATAAAGGGTTAAATTACCGGAGCAGGTTATGGAGCCATAAAGGGTTAAATTACCAGAATAGGTAATGGAGCCATAAAGGGTTAAATTACCGGAGCAGGTAATGGAGCCATAAAGGGTTAAATTACCGGAGCAGGTTATGGAGCCCTAAAGGGTTAAATTACCAGAATAGGTAATGGAGCCATAAAGGGTTAAATTACCAGAACATGTAATGGAGCCATAAAGGGTTAAATTACCGGAGCAGGTAATGGAGCCATAGAGGGTTAAATTACCGGAGCAGGTCATGGAGCCATAAAGGGTTAAATTACCGGAGCAGGTTATGGAGCCATAAAGGGTTAAATTACCAGAATAGGTAATGGAGCCATGAAGAGTTAAATTACCGGAGCAGGTAATGGAGCCATAAAGTGTTAAATTACCAGAATAGGTAATGGAGCCATTAAGGGTTAAATTACCAGAATAGGTAATGGAGCCATTAAGGGTAAAATTACCAGAATAGGTAATGGAGCCATTAAGGGTTAAATTACCAGAATAGGTAATGGAGCCATTAAGGGTTAAATAACCAGAATAGGTAATGGAGCCCTTAAGGATAAAATTACCAGAATAGGTAATGGAGCCATCAAGGGTAAAATTACCAGAATAGGTAATGGAGCCATTAAGGGTTAAATAACCAGAATAGGTAATGGAGCCCTTAAGGATAAAATTACCAGAATAGTTAATGGAACCCTTAAGGGTAAAATTACCAGAATAGTTAATGGAGCCATTAAGGGTAAAATTACCAGAATAGTTTATGGAGCCATTAAGGGTTAAATTGCCAGAATAGGTAATGGAGCCATAAAGGGTTAAATTACCAGAATAGGTAATGGAGCCATGAAGGGTTAAATTACCAGAATAGGTAATGGAGCCATTAAGGGTTAAATTACCAGAATAGGTAATGGAGCCACAAAGGGTTGAAAGGAAATTCCAGTTTATCGGGAAAAGCACAGAGTGAGTTCTACTGAGGGAAAGTGGATGAGGGGATGATGGATGAGGTGCTGAGGTGGTGAGGGTGTGATCGTGTACAGAGTTCGTTTATTTTAACTTCTAAAATATCCCTTTCCTCGAAAACATGAACTACAGTAGTTTGTTTAACTCGAAATGTGCAGATTAATGAGGAATCAAAAGGCTCGTCCTGGTGGGGAACCATTCACAAAATATGACGTCACGATCACGAATGAGAAAAGTCGATATTTATTATTTACCCAATTCGTCGAATCTCATATATAATTAATTAATTAATATCATGTTTTGACAAATTCTATTATTTCGATTTGATTTGTAAAATAAACGTTTTTTGATCAGTTTTTAAATGTTATTCTGTTCGATATTTACATCTGATCCGATTTTCCCTCCAGGATCACAGAGCCAGGACACGGACATCTGTACAATCATCGGAACAAATAAACTTTGTGTACAACGGGATGTGATCGGAGTGCGGGGCGAGAATGTGATTCTTCCCTGTTGGTTTAATCACCGTGAAGGAAACAACATAAAAAATCTGAGTTTGGTTTGGAATAAATATTATAATTATCGACACAACATTATCTTCAGGAGCTTCACAAAATATGCACATGAGCAATTCAAAGGGAGGATTCAAGGAGTTGGAAACCCAAGTGAGGGAGACGGGATGGTGAGGATCAGAGACCTGAAGATGGAGGACGAGGGAACTTACGTGTGTCGGTTTGAGTTCCATGAGAAAATGTTTTTTTTGAGTTCTCATATTTCTTCTTGTGGATTTGAGGCGATGGAAGGAAAGCGAACAAGACTACGAGTTGATGGTGAGTGATTTTGATGCAAAATAATCGATAATTATAGTAGAGAGGTCATAAAACATGATACCCCACACAGTGTTTTAGTATATACATCTACATACTGTGTATATATATATATATATATATATATATATATATATATATATATATATATATATATATATATATATATATATGTTTGTATAAGATTAGGGCAGTTGGGATGATACATTTTAAAAGAAGAAGGCGCTTCCAACCAAAAGTAAAAACTCGATCGACTCCGCTAATTTGAGCAAAAAAGCGAGAAAGACCCCGTCTCAGGGCAACGTTTCGCTGGCTTCGCAGCCGGCTTCGTCGGGCACAATAGACCCTGTAATGATCGAACCCTGTAATAATGATATCATTACATGATATCAATGTAATGATCGAGCACACAGGATCAAAGCAACGGCTTTAATAATTAAATAATCCCAGAAGGGAAATGACATAGAGTTCCGGTAATGCCAGGTCTACACGATCTAACAGCAACACCCCACAACATCCTTCCCCTCAAATGGATATAACCCCAGAAGCATGAAAACTACACCAGCAAAACAACAGAATCATCAGAATCCAAATTAGCTATGGAAATCAATCATCAATCATCACATCATCTTTGAAATGCTCTGGACATTGAGTGACGTGAAACGGTCTCCTCTTGTTGAAATTCTACGGCGGTGTAGCATCGCGCGATGGAGCCTCATCCATGCTGCGGAGATGCCTATGGTTTCGCCGGTACCATGCCCCTCTGGAGTGGTGATGATGTATGAACGTGGTGTTTGGTGTTTGACCGCTGGTTCCCAGATCTTGTTATGCTGCACACGAACGATGTCTCCCGGTTATAATGGCATAGGCTCTTTAGCATCCTGGTCATATAAATGTTTAGCACATTGTTGTTGCTGCACCAACAAACCAGAAGAGTGCTCAGCTCTTTTTTTTGTTTTTACTAACACGTGATTTGGTGTTGTATGTGTTTGGGTGAGCACGTGTGTGTGCTTGTTGTTATGTTTGTGTTTGCGTTTCTGGGAGATGAACATGGCTGCTTTCGTGTCTGGGTTGGGCATGATGAGGTGTTAGTTGTGTGAGTGTTTGGGGTTTTCGTTGGGAACGATTATTATCCTCTATCGTATTACTCGTATATAAACGGCAGTCAGTGTCTCTGTCCAGACAACTTCATGGATGAACAAATGGATTGTGGTATTCGTAGCTGAAGAGCAGTTAGTACATGAAATTGTTGCGACTGAGTTGTCCACCGAAAATAGACACTTTGTCCTAACTTCCCACACTTCACACTCCAGCCATGAAAGTGCTGTTTTCTAATGTTCCACCATTCATTCGGACAGAATCGCTTTTAACTGAGCTATCTCAGTTCGTTACTCTGCACCAACAACCGACTACAAGATGTTTTTCCAAAGCCATTGCCTTGCGCCTTTCACCCCTCCGAAAGGACATTGTAAACATGGACCAAACTTTTGGTGTTCCTGGTCGTAATGTCGAGGCGTCAATCATCCATCACTGAGGCATGAAGACGTCGATGTACTTGAGAGAAAAATGTTTATCATCTATCAAACACGTGCACACATGGAAAGCAGACACCAGGTACATCAATTAGCAACTGAGATAACCCGGAGAGTGCTCTGCTCTAATAGCCGAGTCACTCCCTTATATGCGGTATTATCTTTTAATTAATTTTATTGCATAATAGTTCTTCATTTCATCCAAAGACCAGCTGGATTACCATCTGGCTTACGTCTTTCAACATCAGTATATCAAAAACAGATAAGCTGGACGTGAGGTTTTCCTCCCGGATCCAATTACACACTGTTCTTTTGGATCATTCAAGGTTAACCACACATATCTCATACACAATGTTCCTGTGGAACACAGCAAAGCAGAAATATATACTTTAGTTATCTGCAAGCGAGAGAAATTGAGTTGGGAAGAAACAAAAAGCTTTCGAAAAAGGTACAAATCTCAACAGCAACATCCATGACAACATTTTTGTCATTCGTGATGTGATTGTTGTTCCCAACAGTTATCATGAACGCGTTGGTCTTGTTTTCTTGGATCAAGAAAATTTGTTTGATTACGTTTCTCATAGATATTTGTTTGGAATACTGCAACGGTTTGGTTTTGGACTCTTTGTTTTATCATGTATACATACAGCTGTGTTATTCCAACATATCTACCCTCCTCAACATTAACAATGAACTGGTGCCCCCCCCCCCTTTTGTATTGAAAGAGGGATCAGGAGGGCTGTCCACTTTCAGGTGCCTTCTATACCCTATCTCACCCTCTTGAAAACTTTCCAGAACTCTTTGTCTGGCTTTCCTATTAGAGGGTTAAACGATCCTATTCAGACCAGTGCTCATCCTGATGATATATGTGTTTGCATCAGTGTTTCATGTGACATTATTACACTAGGATGATGCATGGTGTAAATGTCTTTAGCAAAGCCTCATCTGCAAACTGCAAATATTAACTGGGGAAAAACAAGAGAATGTGGCTATAACCCCCTGTCTATCCCCCCCCTTTTTCCCCATCCCCCCACATCCTCCCCCACCTGGCTACACTCATCTCTCCTTGCTAATATCACATTCGAGGAGAGATGGTATTAAATTTCGGGGGATTTTCCTTTACTTGGTTTGGTGATTTTGTGAGGCACAACTGGGAAGGTTTGCCTGAATGCATTGAACTGATTCTGTTAAAATGGAAAGGCTTACTTTGCCAGCTGTCCTTCCCAGGCAGGGCATTAGAAATATACCCCGGTTACTTCAATTCTATGGCAAAAGGTCTTGGCTCTGCAACCATCCACTTTGTTTGTTGATGAAACACAGAAGCATGTTACCCAGTTTTTCTGGTCTGGAAAACACTGGCTGCGACCAAAAAGTTTGAACGTACCGGTGTCTGAAGGTGGCCAAGCATGAATCACCATTAAGTCCTAAATCATGACTTTCCATCTTCAGACAATCTGGCAGTTCCTGCATGAGCCTTTGTTGTCTTGGAGAGACCTTGCTAACTGTATCACTATGTAAAGTGGAGAACTTCGGTTACACTTAGGAACTTATCCGAATGGACCTAACCAGGGTTGATTCATCTTCACTGCCTTCCTTTTACCAAAGTATACCAAACGTCTGGCAAGTCTTTACCTGGTCTTGGGACTTCACTAAGTACGAGCAGTCTATGCTCATAAGTGAACCACTTTTACAACATACTCTTTGAAGACTTTGATAATAATAGGACCTTCATTCAAAAATGTATCAATGCTTCAATAACTAAGGAGTGCCACCTTAAAAAGTAACGCCAATGGAATATGGCTAAGTGTTGCTGCTCTTACCTCAGCGACCGGCATTAGGTCATGTCGCAGGTCATAGACAGGTGATTAAAAGCAGTGCTTCATAAGTACTGTACTTTCCGAACTCAATGGAATCATCCTGTACCCTCCTCCGAGCTGAGCCTTTCCCCTTTCCTCTTTCCTTAATCTTCAGTTATCTGTTTCTATCAACTCAGAACCATTTAATTTAATTTAATCTCTCTCTCTCTCTCTCTCTCTCTCTCTCTCTCTCTCTCTCTCTCTCTCTCTCTCTCTCTCTCTCTCTCTCTCTCTCTCTCTCTCTCTCTCTCTCTCTCTCTCTCTCTCTCTCTGTTTCCAGCAAAAATGGCAAAATCCTGTACTTAGAGTGTCTGCTGAAAGCCCTTTATCCTTCCCTGTCCACCCCTGCCCCTTGTAAGTGGTCCACAGTCCTGCCACATACCCCTCCTTTAGCCCCTATTTGGGGATGGCATCATCTGAAAGCTGTGACTAAACGGGCTGGTGATCTCCAATGGAGATTGCACACTGGATACAGCCGACAAACTCGCTTATTCACCATTTTTCAGAAGTGATAAGTGAGCAGAGTCTTTTTTTGTGGATAAGTCAAAACATTGTCACATGCATACATTTGATGTGACTGCTTAACCTCCCTATATTTAGTTTTGAAAACGCTATTTGTACGCCTTTCTCTAGATTTTCGTTTTTCAATGTTTATTTTTGGTCCAAGTAGTCCGTTTTGCCTTGCAGAGGCAGTTCTGGCAAATTTTATCATTTCCCAGGCCAAGCTGTCAATTTATAAAACCAGAAAGTCCAAGTTAAAGAATTACCACAACAGCATGGATACCATGGTAATTTTTAAGGCACTTTGTGAAAGCCGAATTTAACTTAAATTTTACTGTTGCTCTCATTCCAATCATTTGGAGAATTTTAAGAAGCTATGGTGTGTGAATGACTTCTGTGAATTATCTGAGGGCCATTTGATACTCACTTTCAAGATTTTACTTTCTTATTGTGCATACCTAGTTTGTTAAGTGTTGTAGGATGTATTTCAGTGTTGTAGAACAGCTGGGATGTAGTTATCCTGCAGACTCAGCTGGTGCAGCCTGAAAAAATGTCTGCATTGCCAACGGACTGAAGCAATAAGTTAAGAGGCCGATGAGAGAAATAAATAGACTACATCTGGTCATTGTCGACTCTCCATCCTACTTCAGCACCACTGTTAGAGCTCAGATTGGCACCAAGGATCACTCGGCTGTAAAGGTCTTGCTCAAAAACCCGCCGTGACAGACAAGTCATACAGTTGGTGAGACTTCCAGAATGAGATGAGACTTCCAGAAATCCAAATCGTACTCATTCCATGAACACCTCAATGACAGCAACAGAGATGATGGTCTCCAGTCAGATGATCCTGATGCAGCATCAGCAACTGTCCTACAAATCATACACATGATTTTAGAGAAATTAATTTCTCATACGGATGAGTGCCAGACCAAATTATGTACCCTGGTTTACAGAAGGCATGTCGCTTTGCAGACAGAAATGTTAGAGTGCTTTTACAGCGAGTCAGAAAACCCGTGCAATGAGATGCAGGATAAACTTGCAAAGGCTCATAGCACACAGAAAGTGGTTGAACAGGAAGCCCACAAACAGCATTTCCAAAGTACAAGATATAAACAGATATCA
This sequence comes from Eptatretus burgeri, assembly GCF_056783735.1. NCBI lineage: Eukaryota > Metazoa > Chordata > Myxini > Myxiniformes > Myxinidae > Eptatretus > Eptatretus burgeri. The sequence goes on along the minus strand of NC_140975.1, from coordinate 13,729,039 downwards.
TTAAGTACAAAGTCTGTTGGGCAGAAAAGAGGATACAGGGAAAGGGAGGTCATGAAGCATCCCAATGCTACAAACAGAGGCTCAGCCTATGTTGATCTCTGTAAAGCGTTCGATTCAGTGAATCTGGATGCCCTCTGGAGGATTCTTGGTCTTCGTGGGGTGCCACCAAAACTGATCAATCTGATGTCTGAACTCGACTCTGGAGCTGAGAGTGCTGTAAGATGTGGTGATACCATCTCTGACTCATTTCCAGTTATTAATGGAGTTCTTCGGGGGAGGGTGTTCTGGTTCCCACACTTTTCAGTGTTTGTATGGACTGGATTCTGGGAAGGATGTCAGAGAGAACAATTTGGGAATGTCAAGATCTCTGACCGTGATTTCGTAGATGATGTGATCATCTTTGTGGAGACTGGATATTCTTTTGGGGGCCCTCGAGGTGCTGAATGAAGAGTCGGAGCCGCTGGGATTATGTGTTTCCTGGGTCAAAACTAAGATCCAGGCTTTCATTGATATATTGGATGCTGCTGTCCTGTCTGTGCCTGTTTGTCTTGAGGATGTTTAGGTGACAGAGAGATTCACTTACCTTGGCAGTGATTTTCATGTCTCTGCTGGCTGTGAGCCAGAGGTCAACATATGTCTAGGTCGGGCTTGGGGAGTTATGGATTCACTGCATCATGGGGTGTGGTGCTGTCCGTACCTGCGCAGGAGGATGAAGGTCTGAGTCTTCAGATACTTGTTGTTTCCATTCTTGCTTTACAGATGTGAGACTTGGACTCTGACCAGGGATCTGAGACGGAGACTTAATTCCTTTGGTACCATCTCTCATCGGAGAATCCTTGGCTATTGCTCGTCGAACTTTGTGTCCAACAAGCGATTGCTGAAAGGGACTCAAATGAGATTTGGTACCTGCATGGTCCGTGAGTGTCAGCTGTGACTGTATGGACGTGTGGCTCATTTTCCTGACGCTGATCCTGCTCATCAGATTCAGTGACGGAGCCTCGTGAGTGGTGCCAACCAATGTGCCAACCACGTGCCTCGTGGTTGCAGTAGGTTGATCAGCATCTCAAGGAGATGGGGATGAGCCAGGCATCTGCCTGGAGGTTAGCCTGACCCCCCTGAGGAATTGTGGCCGTGCAAGAAGAAGAAGAAAAAGAAGAGAATTCACAAGTTGAAGATGTTTTTATGTTTATATAAGGATCTGTACTTGCTTTTCTCGTCACTGGGGACAGATGCTTTTGCTGGTATTTAATAAGATCAGAGTTGGAGGAACTTCACCTGTTCTGGTATTTGAGGATCACAGTGTTTGTGCAAATCTGGAGAAACAAGATACAGTAAATAAATATAACACAACGCATTTCAGGTTTTCGTTTTTAATAAATGCATTTTGAATAAACCCAAGTTAAAAAAAAAATAAAAGAAGTGCAATTTAGCTTTTTAAAAGTAAAACTAAAATATTTTGAGAAAATCCAAAATATATATATTTTTTTTAAACCTTAAAAATAAGGAAAATTAAATAAATATAAAATACGGAGTTTATCTTCAATTATTATCCCCTCTTGTATCAACCTGGTGTTGACTTTGTGGTTTAGGTAGTGGGCTTAGGATATTCAGGTCCTGAGTTTGGGCCCTGTTAGCTGCTGAATTAATACCAAGTGGGGTTGACTGAGCCTGTTATCCTTCTGAGGTTGGCAGAGTACCAGTATACTGGTAGAGGGACACA
>NC_140975.1:13629819-13724819 GCF_056783735.1 Eptatretus burgeri | reverse complement strand
AGAGATAAAGTGGATTTTCCAGAGAGTCGGAGAGATCATTGATGAAAACCAGAAAAAGAACAGGGCCCAGAACGCTACCTTGAGGAACTCCAACATGGACAGGAAGAGGGGATGAAAGAACTCCATTTAAGGCCACACGTTGATTGTGACATGAAAGGAAGTCTGCGAACCATGAGTGGAGATGGCCTTGGATACCATAGGAAGAGAGTTTGGTGAGCAGGGCAGGGTGCCAGACCATGTCAAAAGCACGTGATATGTTTAGGGATATGGCTCTGATGTCATGTCCGGCATTCAGGACCTCCATCCATGGTAGGGAGAGCGGAAGCAGCATATCCAGGGTAGAGTGACCTGGTCTGAAACCAAATTGATGATCGGAAATCAAGCCATTGGAGAAGAGGAAGAATTTAATGTCTGAAGCGATGATGGATTCCATAACCTTGCTGATGATTGCGAGAAGGCTGATTGGTCTTTAGTTGCAGGGATCTGTTTTTGCACCTTTTTATGCAGGACAGTAATGTTTGCTGATTTCCAAGCAGATGGCAGATGATCTTGAGCAAGTGAGAGGGTGAATAGAACAGAGAGAGGGTGAGCAAGAGCAGAGGAGCAGGTTTTTAGATTATACGAGGGCTGATTCCCTCTGGACCGGTTGCAGAATCTGAGTCGAGGTTTGACAGCAAGCTCTCACCTTGTCAAGAGAAAAGGACACAGAGTCCAGGGACAGTTGGGTGTGACTGGGTCAAGTGGGTCGAGAAAGCGATGTGTTTTGGACAATATTTCGATGCAAACACCAAGTTTAGGCATTCAGCCTTTTCACGTGCGGTATCATCAGTGTGGCCATTTGAGGTAAGGGAGGGGATGGAGGGATAACATACATAAGAAACATTTGATTAGACGCCACCAGCATTTGGAGGATGGAGAGAGGTTTGAAAGTTCAGACGAGCTGAGAAAGACATTGTTTTCTGGCTCTCCTGAGGGTAGATACACACTTGTTCCGAGCTTTATGGAAGGAACTGAGATTGCCCTTAGTTAGGTTTGCTTTCCATGAGGCAAAGGCAAGTTGTTTCAAGACAACTGCCTCGCCACAAGCTTCAGTGAACCATGGGCAGGAGGATGGGTAGGAGAACTGAAGACGAGAGGAGATGTATCAGTGCATAAGGGAGGGCAAGTTTCTTTGAATGAATTCCAAGGATGAGTTGATTTTGGAGAAAGTAGCGACAGGAGACCAGTCTATAAGTTTGATGGCTGCTTTGAGGCCCCGCCAGTTGGCTTTAGTGAAATGCCAGACTTGACGGGGCTGAGGTGGTTCTCTGATCAAATCCAGAGAGATGTCCACTTTGACAAGGATGTGGTCAGAAGAACCAATTGGAGCAGAGAAAGAGCAGCAGATATTGTCAGGGAAATTTGTCAAAATCAGATCCAGAAGAGATGGAGTACCATTGGTTGAGATCCGCGTCAGGAAATTGGCCGATTGAGTCAGTCACAATGAGTCGCAGAAAGCTTTTGCTGAAGTGCCATGGCACGTGAGAGATGTACCCACACCTAGCCAACTGGCATGATGACAATTGAAGTCGCCACATATGAGAAAGAGAGAGTTTAGATGAGATGATAGAAGTTGGTCCATGTTTTCGGAAAGTGAGGTGAAGATGGAGTCATCACTTTTTGGTGGATGGTACCGTACACATAAACATGAGGTGGGAGTGGAGGGGAAGCCGTAGCCAGAGGTATTCCTGGGGGTGTGGGGAGTGAGGGCAGTGCAGGGCGAGTGAGGAATAGAGTCTTTGATGAAGAAAGCAACTCCTCCACCAGGACGAGGCTCAACTCTGTCATAGCGGAGGAGGGAGTAACCAGGGAGAGATACTTAGGAGTCAGAGACATCTTGAGGTAGGAAATTTTTGTTGGGCAGATTATGTCTGGTTTGTCAGTGGCAACCCGTATGGAAAGATCTGAAAGGTTTGAGCGAAGGCCCTGGATATTTGAGGTCCACCATTTTAATGAAGTGGGAGAGGATGAGGCTTTGAGTGCAGGGGGTGGGAGGGGAGGGAGGGGAGGGGAGGGTTTGACAAGGGAGGAGGGGGGAGGTAAGGAGAGTTGTTGAAAGAGTTTGGGGGATTGCAGAATAGCTTGGGGAGGGGCCGGATGAGGAGGAGAAAAGGCTCTGTGGTGCTGGGGGAGACGGGGGGAAAGAGAGGCAACAGAAGGCAGTTGAGGATTTGAGGAGGTGGCGTGATGAGATGGAGGTGAGATTGCAGTGGAAGGAGGCAGCTTTGTGGATGAGAGGGGGGAGGGCAACTTTGCGAAGGGTAAGTGAGGGGGTGAATGGTGGGAGAAGGGTGAGTGGGGAGAGTTGAGAGATAAAGGTAGGGGGGTTGAGAGAAGTGAGAGAGAGGATTGGAGGGAGAAGAGTGTGATTGTTGCTTTGAGAGTGAGGGGTGAGAGGGGTGAATTGGCACTGAAGTTAGAAAAATAGAATGGTTGATGGAAAGCGAACATTATTAGCAAATTGGGTTTTTTTTTAAGTTTTAGGTCAGAGATGCGATTGAACACATTTCTTGATGGATGCAATAAAGGCGAATTAAGAGAATGGAGAGAAGAAATGCTGTAACAGTTGGATTTTATAGGCAAGGTATGAAGGAAAGGTCGAATTGAGAGCAGTCTGTTAAAATAGTGGAAGTAGTGTGTTATGATCCAGTAAAGAGAACCACACATATGAAAGTCATTCTCGTCCCGCTTACAGGGGAATTCGCGCATTGCGTTCATCCAAGCCCATCCCTCGGTGAACTGCAGTTCGAGCAGAGAGTGGTAGGCTCTTGACAGAGGAGTCTGAAGTTAAGGCCCGCTGGGCTGGTTACTATGAGCGGTTGTACCGGGCTGATCCCCAGCTGTCGAGTTGGACGTCAAGGGTGTTACAATCCCGATTGCTGACCCTCCAATCAACTATGGTCCACCTTCGCTTGTGGAAACACGGGCTGCGGTGAACCGGTTGAAACGGGGTAAAGCTCCAGGGATCTGTGGCATCCATGCTGAACTTCTCAAGGCTGGTGGAAATGCTGCGCTCGTGTCATTGCCTGCAGTTTTGTGCTCTGCATGGAACACAGGCATCATCCCAACTGACTGGAAGAGGGGCCTTGTTGTCCCTCCCTGGAAAGGGAAGGGTGATCGCCAAGACTGCAACAACTACCGAGGTGTGACGCTGCTTTCAGTGCCGGGCAAGGTCTTTGCTCGGATAATTATTGATAGGGTTCGCCACCATCTGCTTGAGCACCAACGTCCAGAGCAGTCAGGCTTTTATTTACTTTGTATCCTTGCTCTTCGTGTCCTCACCGAACACAGACGAGAGTTTCGGCAGGGGCTGCTTGCAGCCTATGTTGATCTCTGTAAAGCGTTCGATTCAGTGAATCGGGATGCCCTCTGGAGGATTATTGGTCTTCGTGGGGTGCCACCAAAACTGATCGATCTGGTGTCTGAACTCTACTCTGGTACTGAGAGTGCTGTTAAGTGTGGTGGTACCATCTCTGACTTATTTCCAGTTGTTACTGGAGTTTGTCAGGGGTGTGTACTGGCCCCCACACTTTTCAGCACTTGTATGGACTGGATTTTAGGGAGGATGTTGGAAAGATCAAGCTACAGTGCATCGTTTGGGAATATCAAGATCTCGGACCTTGATTTCGCAGACAATGCAGTCATCTTTGCGGAGACTTTAGATATCCTTTTGGGGGCCCTCGAGGTACTGAATGAGGAGTCGGAGCCACTGGAATTACGGGTTTCTTGGGTCAAAACTAAGATCCAGGCTTTCAATGACATCTTGGATGCTGCTGTCCTGTCTGTGTCTGTTTGTGGTGAGGATGTTGAGGTCGTGGAGAGATTCACTTACCTTGGCAGTGATATTCATGTCTCTGCTGGCTGTGAGTCAGAAGACAATAGACGTCTGTGTCGGGCCTGGGGAGTCATGGATTCACTGTATCATGGTCTGTGGCACTGCGGTGCCTGTGTGGGAGGACGAAAGTCCGAGTCTTCAGGTCCTTGGTGCTTCCAGTCTTGCTCTATGGATGTGAGACTTGGACTCTGACCAAGGATCTGAGATGGAGACTTAATTCCTTTGCTACCAGGTCTCTTCGGAGAATCCTTGGCTATCGCTGGTAAGATTTTGTGTCCAACGAGCGGTTTCTGAGAGAGACTCGAATGAGATTTGTTACCTGCATGGTCCGTGAGTGTCAGTTGCGGCTGTATGGATATGTGGCTCGTTTTCCTGACGCTGATCCTGCTCACCAGATTCTCTCAGCGAGGGAGTCTCGTGAGTGGAGGAGGCCAATGGGCCGACCACGTGCCTCCTGGTTGCAGCAGGTTGACCAGCATCTCAAGGAGATGGGGATGGGCCAGGCATCTGCCTGGGGGAAGGCCAGACCGAGGCCCCTGGAGTACCATCGGAAACTGGACGCAGCGACGCGCTGTTCTGGCACATGCTCCCATACCTGACCTGACCTTACATATGAAAGAGGAAGATGAATCATTATATGAGATCGTTTTCATTATTATTATTATTATTGTTTGTGACAGTTTTCATCAGATTCGGTCATGCAAGTGTTGTGGAAAAAATTGTGAGGTGAATGGTGAATTTAGATCGATAAACGCAGGGGGTGGAAACAGATCACATGGTTATGGGAGTAGCACAGTGGCTCTGGGAGGTGTATAGACAAAAGTGAATTTATATATATATATATATTAAATAAGGATTGCGTATAATTCAGAAAAGGGAAGGTTGAAGTAAAATCGTAGAAGTGTGTGGTGAATTTAGAACTGTAAACGCAGTGTGAAGCTGCTGGGTCCATGAAAAGTACCAGGAAGAGTGGAGAGACACGTGGTTGCAGGTGGTGTATATATCGAAAGGATAAAAGTGAGATTATTGATTTTTGATGGGTTTTTGAAGAACAGGTAAGATTCGGGAATGGAAGGTTGTAGGAAGAAATTGTGAAGGTAATGGCGAGAGAGGGTCAGCTCAGTGGAATAAAGATGGTGTGCCAGCAAGAGGAATAAGAAGAGGAAGAATAAAAAGAAGAGAAAGGATCGGGATTCATGAGTATGCAAGGAGAAAGGTAGTTTTTTTGTTTGTTTGTTTGTTTTGTTTTTTTTTGTTTTGGATTTAAGACAAGAATCAGAGTGTTTAGATTAGGAGTGATGGGGGACGTTGGGAAGATAGATATTGAAGGTAGTGGGGAGAAAATACAAATAAACATGATCGTACACCAAGAGGGGAATTATGGGTAGGCCTCAAGCAACGCGGTACGACAAGGTCGACGAAAACTCCCAAAATAGCACGATTTTTGAAACAAAACTGAACTAGGAACACACAGTTACATGTAGGTGAGAACATAAACAGTTAAAGCGGGACAGATAATGACTGGAGACTTAACTTTGAGATCGTCAGCAGAGAGCCCTGAAAGAGACCTGACGACACTCCAAACCCAGAACCGGATTACTGTTTCTTGATCAAGCTAAGGCCTTTGATTGTGTTGATCACAAATACCTTTTTCTGTTTTGAAGGGAATGGGTTTTGGTGAAACTTTCATCTTTTGTGTAAAACTCCTATATACCAATACTCATTGTACATTGAAAGTTAACAAAAAGTTATGTTCTCCCTTTCCGTTTCAACGGGGTATCGGGCAAGGTTGCCCTCTTTCTGGTCTTTTATATGTAATTGCCCTTGAGCCACTCCTGCTATCAATTTGACAGCAAATACCTCAGGGAATGAGAAGTATAGAAGGAGCAAGATTTGTGCTGACGACGTATGCTGATGATGTCTGTGTTTTAATTAAATGAACAAACGATGTCTCTGCTTTACAGCATTGCCTGAGAAATTTCTCTGCAGCCTCCTCGGGAGGGATAAATTGGAATAAAAGTACAGCATTATGGTGTGGAAAAAGTGACCTCTCTTATGCATTACCACCATCACTCCCATAGAACTTCGTCTGGAGAATGGACAGAGTTAAATATCTTGGAGTGTACCTTGGCAATCATGAGATGGAGATGAAAAATTGGGAAGGAGTTTTGGAACAAATTAAGTACAGATTGAAAACATGGGAAGGACTGTTGAAGTCCCTTTCATATAAAGGTCGTACTCTTGTCATCAATAATTTGATTGCAACAAAATTGTGGCACAGAATCACTGTTCTGCATCCATCAAATCAACTAATTTTGGCTTTTCAGCAAATTCTGGTAAATTTATTTTGAAGTAGATACCATTGGTTACAACCTGAGATACTGTACTATCCCCAGAAGGAAGGTGGCCAAGGTGTTATCAACATCTTTGGTCGGATTGTGGCCTTTCGATTGCAGTCTCGACAGAAACTGCTGTTCACTGAACAGCTAACCTGGCGACCATTTGCTTTTTTTCTCCTGCAATAAGCTGGTAAACTGAGATATGATCGGCATCTTTTTTGATGGATCTCAAGCACATAAACTTTGTTTCTCTTTCTAAGTTCTATCGTAGTTTACTGGATATTTGGGAAAAGTTTGATGTCCACCGGCTGCTTGAGGCATATAATTGCAGAATGTTCCTTCAAGAACCGCATTTTTTCGATAATTTTTTCCCTGGTATTCCTCACAGTCATGCCATGATTCAAAAATTTATCCAAGGAGGAATCAATACGGTGTGTGACTTGAGACATATCTGGGGTTAAGTGGAAATCTGTTGGTGTGGTTGCACCTGCAGTTGGTTCTCGATCTGTCCACATGTGGACCAAGTGGTGCGTGTATTTATCCGGAAATTTAAACAGTTAAATGTTGGCTGGGAAGGTGTTGGCATGATTGAGGATTTCCGGTTAAGCTTTCCCGAGATCAAAGTCCTCCTTTCCTCTTCTTCTTTTCGGTCAGAGATTGAACATAAACCACCCCCCCCCCCCCTTTTTTCATCTTGCAACTAAGACTGGAATATTTGTGCTCTTCTTCGATAAAAGGGAAACCTATCCCATTCTGGAAGAACACGAATAGCGTTCTGGTCAGAGCGGTTCGGGTCAGGTTCTCCCTGTACTCCACTTTGGCTTCATATGTATACCTTACCCATGCATGGTGTATTAGGAGATATACACTGGAGGTTGGCACACTGGACCCTCCCCTGCAACACATTTGTTCACCATATTAATACTTCGCTAACAGAAATATGTCCTTTCTGTGATCAGAAGGAGGACTTGTTTCATGCTTATGTGAAGTGTTGTCGACTAACTTCTCTTTTTTTTCTACTTGATCATCTTTTTCACCAATTATCCTTTTCCTTTAGTTTGCACCTGTTTATTTCTGGTGTACCCTTTAAACCTATATGTCGAGATGTGGGTGTTCTTTTACTTTTTCTGGGGGCTGTTGCAAAATATGCAATCTACCAATCCAGCAAGATTAAAATCGACAATGGTCACAGATCGAATGTTATCTCTATTTTTAAAGGCTTTGTCTGAACACGACTTAGGTTGGAATTTGATTTCCTTTTGAACAATCAAAATGTTAAACTTTTTGAGAGAAAATGGTGCATCGCAAATGTTTTGCGTTTTGTGAACAATTCAGAACTTGTAATTACTTTATAATTTTCTTTAAACTGTGTTTTTTCTGTTGAATTTTGTTTTATTGTAAATATATATTGTACTGTGTGTGCCTGAATGTAATAAATGAGGTTCAAATTTAATTCAATTCAACTGTCTCTCTGTCTCTATGTCTCTGTCTCTCTATTATTGTTCCTTATGCATGGCCACTTATTTTACGTTACAAACTCCAAACTCGAGGTACAAATACAACTTTGTTTGGGAAGTAACATAGTTTATGTGGCCGCAGTCTCATGCGGGGATGTGAGGGGCCGGAGGTGGGGGGTGTAAATTCTCTATGTAAATGTGTGCCATGTAGCGCCACATGGTGGTTGCAGAGAGTATTACAATTACATTTTTTACCTGGGCAACACTGAGGTTAAAGCACTCTCTTCACAGGGTAAATTTGTTCTCCTTCCATTCTCCACCTCCCTGCACCTCAAAAAGAAAACAAACAAAATAAACAATGGAGATGCCTATCAAAGCATGTCATCATGTGTGTGACATTTCTAGCAGGAAGGAACACCAGGACGAATGGAAGGCAAAGGGGGCGGGATGTATGATGGGGTCTGGGAGCAGTGGGGGTGAGGGGTGAAGGGTTAAAGCACTCCATGCATGGGTAAATTTGTGTTCCTTTCCTTCTCCTTATTTGTGTAGTGGGGCATCCCTACCAGAAGAAAAAATTATATAAACCATAAAATTGTGTGATTACCTTTTTAAACTGTTGCTTCAGCTGTTTAACACTAAACTGAAAGGGAGGAAACCTGACATTATAGAGGAATTACTGTGTATGCTAATTGTGTCCCCCACAGACTAACGGACCTGACCCGAGAGATATATATATATATATATATATATATATATATATATATATATATATATATATATATATATATATATATATATATATATATATATATATATATATATATATATATACATATAATCTATATACCCAACAGAGGATAACAACAACCCAGCGTGCTGCTCACACAAGGAGCGTGTGTTCTAGTTTAATTAAATTCCCCATTTATTAACCGACTTGATGATTATTCATTCACAGAACATAACCATGAGGGCAGGTTGTTAATTTATAAAAATACAACTTTAAGGTAGGAGTACACACAATGATCTATAATTATCATCATTGATTGTTTATGTTTTCTCCAACAGGGACAGAGAGAGGAGTCCTCCTCGTACATGGGTCTGAAGAAGAAGAATCGTGATGAGTCCGAGTCTCAGTTGTACGAGACCTTGTGATGTTGATCGGACAGAAACACCTGTTCCCTTTCCATGAATTCTTTATTATATTATAAATATATTGTTTGTTTATGGACACTTACCCCAGGGGGAGAGCATACATTGGTACGTAGGTAACCTGAAGATTAGTCATTTCATTAGTCTTTGTGTAGATAGTCCTTGGTCCATTTACAAGGGGTTGTTCGGTGGACATGCTTTGGTTAGTTTGAATTTCCACGGTGTGACGTCTTCCCTCCCACCCCACTTTCTCTGCTACTTTCAATCTCTCCTTTACTCCCACCCCTTTGCTCCTATCAATCTTTCCTCCTTCACACCATCGGTATTTTCTTTGGCCCCACGGCTGTTCGATTGTCTCTCAGTCCGGCGGAATCCCTCTCCATTTTCCCTCCATCCGTGCATCGCTTATTGGGCACGTTCGATCAGTCTGTGGTCATTGATCCTTTGGGATAATCAGATTACGTTCACCACATGGGATTGTATCCATTCTCCCATGCATGTTCATGGCATGAAGCATGACGTTTAGTGTGCATGGCCTGAAGGAAAGGGCTTCTCGCATGTAAAACACCACATAGAGTACAGTGAATGCTTGTGTGTGAGGGAGAGGACGGGGGGCTGCGTTGAGAGTTCCCACATAATGTCGTGGCATTTTCCACAGGCTGTATCATGGACCGTTCCTCATCGGATGCACACCAAGAGGGACAAGCTCACACGAGCTGAGAGGGTGGGAAAGTGATTAGGAAGAAAAAGAGGAGAAACACATGAGAGTAGCGAGAGAAAGCTTCTCCTGAGAGGGGAAAAGGCTCAGTGATCCTGAGAGGAAGAGAAAGAGGAACAAACGGCTCAGAGACAGAGAAAGCTCGAGAGAGGAAGAGAAAGAAACTGAGAGAGACTGAGGCAATGGCACATAACATTCAGCAATCCCAAGGTAGTCATTTCAATAGTATGTGTTCAGTTAGTCCTTTCCATATGTCTTGTGGGTAAATGGGAAAGATGCATTCCGTAGGACTCTTTTAGTTAGGTCTCCAATCTTCAATCTCTGCATTTCTTCCGATCCTTTGCCCCACTTTGTATCTCTCACACGAAACACGGAAGCAAACATGTATGCAAACCAATAGGAACCAAGCGATCAGCCACATATGCATTTTCGTGCCATTTTCCATTCAAAACTGCACACCAATTCTCAACTGCCATCTAACCTCAGGCCTTCACTCTTTTCATCACACTGTACCATGGCTCACCACAAGCACTTCTTACCACTTCCAAAAATACCCGCAACAACTCACGCTTATATTTTTAGTTACAAACGCGACAGTTGTTGACGACATAGTGACAAGGAATTTCCACCTCTTCGCTACAATTCCACATTATAATCTCTTCACTACAAATGCCACAATGTACTCCTACTTCTCTACAACCGCCGCATATTCATAAAATACTCACCGCAACCTCGAGGAATGTTGACGAGACAATGGTGGGGAGGAACTTCGCGTAGCGCAGGGATTTCTCTAAAATCCTACATTTTAATGGAGGCTAGTTCTGGGCCAGAGAGTGCCTCCAAAAACCACGGCCCCATGTTAAAGTCGGAGCCCTGATGCATGGCCATGTCGGCGAGTGACAAAGCCATATTTAGGTTTTGAGGCCTGGTGGGGCATGGCTGCGACCTCTATGGACCAATGTAGAAGCTTTATTTCACCAAGAGCCTCGTTTGATCCAACTTTTGGCTCCTCCCCTCACCCAAGGATCATAAAAAGAGCAAACGCAGCTCATTTTAGACAGAATCACCAGGGGACAGAATGAGCCGGGAGGAGAAGACGCCAGAGCTCAACAGACATCTGAGCTTGCCAGGAAAGCAGGAGGACAAGCATCAGCGCTGAAGGCCCAGTCACACCTTGACGTTTTAGCCAGCAATGGCAACGTATCAAAATGTATGTAAAACGCTGGCTTACGCTGAACTTTTGATGTTTTTTTAAGATTCGGACGTATTCCTAATGAGTTGGTCATATGCAGAAGATATTAGTAACGGACACAGAACGTTTCGTTGTCTTATAGATAACTTATACCAACGAATGCTTAGCCTGTTGTCGGCGTTCACAACCTATGCCCAACGATAGTCTAACTTATGCATAGCGCACTGCACGTATCGCCGATGATCACGTGGTGTAGCCTATTAAAAGGCTGCTGCACAATGATTCAAATCATAACCGCCGGAGAAATGCAAGTGTCAACATCGCAGTCACACCTTGGCGATCTTGCCAGGATATGCCGACCTCTGAAAAATGCGTCTAAAACGCTGGTGCACGTCGAATACGGTATGGGTAAGGTTGGTATACGTGAATAGAACGCTAAGGTACGCTATCATACGTCGTAGTAAGTGGAGTACGTCTTGAAATTTTAAACGTGTTAAAAATTTTACGACATACTTGCCGTATAACACACGCTCCGCATGCGATGGGAATAAGTTGTACGTACGATATGCGATCGTCGGCACACGTCGACAAAAGTTACTTGTAAGTTACTCATAAGTCGAAACACATTGAGGTAATGGTTAGCGTCAGTGTTCCAGACTCCATGGTTTTTTTTTGGGGTGGCGGGGGGGGGGAGTTCGGTATGACGGTGATGTTGACACTTTGATTTCTAGTGCAGTTATAATATAATATAATTAATAGGCTGCCACTCAACGATTTAAATCATAACCGCACTAGATATCGAAGTGTCAACATCACCGTCATACCGAAGAAAAAAAAAACAGGGAGTCTGGAACACTGATGCTAACCATTACCTTGACGTGTTTCGACTTATGAGTAACTTACAAGTAACGTGTGTCAACGATCGCGTAACGTGCCTACAACACGTTACTCATAGGTTAGAAATCAGTTTCGGGTACGCTAAACATTACCTCGGCGTGTTTCGACTTATGATTAACTTACAAGTAATGTGTGTCGACGTGTGTCAACGATCGCATAACGTACCTACAACTTATGGCCAGCGTAGCGGAACTTGTGAGTCATACGCTGGCATAAGTCGTAAAATTTCAAGCATGATAAAATTTGAGGACAACCGCAAAGTATAACGATGAAAGCCAGCGTACTACGACGTATGGCAGTGTTTTTCAGCATGCTCTCAATGTTTCCAAAATTTACCCATAACGTATTCGACGTGTTTTAGACAAATTTTTCAAAAATCGGCATAAGCTGGCTAAAACGTCAAGGTGTGTCTGGGCCTTGAGCAAGGGGTGCCACGAGTCAGCGTGACCAGCATGGGATCATGAGTTATGGCTGAGAGCCATTGCTGCTGTCTTCTATCACCGCTTAGGCCGCATCTCACAGCAACTTTTACGCATACAGATTTTCACACCACGATGATAGGGTATTTTCTCTTATGCATCTTTCTTCTACCATCTATCTCTCATCTACTGTGGACGCAAAAGAGAAATCAACACAGGCAAGCCCGACCAAGAACGTTGTGAGAACGAACCCAAGAGCGAACTCATGAGTGAACCATACTGACCTGCAACTCACATTCTTCCTCTTACACCACAATGCACCCCATGTTGTATTACACTTGCACCTCTCACTCGCAAACCCGAGACACCCTTAGTTTTTCTCACTTCTCCCCCACCCCCCCCCTTTCCAAACCATTTTGGGTTGTGCAGGTCCACCAACTACGCCAGGTATTGAGAGGTTGCTAACCCTCAACTGCTTCTATCTCTCTGGGCTATGTCTAATTTTCTTTTGGTTTTTGTGTGTGTGATGGCACCTGGCATAGCATAAGTTAAGACTGTATAATAATATTTTTGAAAACTCTGCTCTGTTTCTTATTATTTTGTATGTATTGCATATCTTTTGCTGCACCCCACATATTCCTTGATTTCCCTGCTGTACATTTGCAATAAATCCCAAACTGTGCCACACAACTTTCCTCACTTTTGTGAAATAAATGTGCCTGTTATAAATGAACCCAGCATATTTTTTTCTTTTCTTCCATTGGTCTAGCATGGCCCACACCCTTGCCGAGAAGGGACATTATTCCCCAAAATCTGTTAAATGGCCGGTGCGTACTTGGCAGCTCCGCTCGGCTGCACCAGATATGGTAGGTACTTAAACAATGCAAGTAGGCATTAAGGGTGCGATTCCACGATAAGGCGATCACGTGTTCCTAGGTATACGGTTGTCAAACAGAGAACCCTGGGGCACGTTATCAAGTTATTGGTATTTGCGGTCGATTAGTGACCCACCGTGGCATGAAGTTATTCATGTGCGATGGCCTGTGATTCCCGATGAGTCCGGAGAGGAACCAGGGACAGCCCTCCCTCATGGTTCCCTGCGACTCTGGGGCCACGACAATATATATGTATGTATGTATGTATAAATATATACATTTCCATATAGTGTATATATAGGCCGGGGGCCAGTGGGACCTATCTTGCACTTCCCCTGCGACAATTTTTCACTGATGCCACAATGTTCATATATATCCCAAGTATCAGAAAAACGATGTTCCCAGAAAAATAACTCATTTGCACTATGCTTTATTAAGCTGTTTCCATTTTTGCATGTAATTAAGCTATCCAAACATTATTCTACATCTCTAACAACAAAGGAAATATGTTCACTTTATTCCTTGACTGTCCAAACATATGTGTAGATTCCTCATTTACAAATTTCCATGTACCAGAAGTTGAGATATTTAAGAAAATGAGAATTTCCATAATGGCGGATCCTAATTAGCATATCAATGCATTTAAAATTATTTCCACTACTTTTACTCAAACAGAAAATAGTTATGTTTCCCTTAAACACCAACAGACATTATAAGTCACAGGTATGTATTATATCAGGCCCAGGTAATTCATTATATTGATTAATCTGATTTCGCATGATTTTCGAGCGATTCATTGTGCTTTGTATTTTATGCTAATTAGTCTACTTAAAAAAATTCAAAAATTTTAATATATTTTTTTGCCAACCTGGCTTGTATCTGGCAACACTTAAGTAATGTTTTTTTTTTTGACAAAAAACTGACATGTGTGGTAATTACAACGAAAGAAAATGGAAATTCTTGCATTTTTGTGGGAATTATTGTCTTTAAGTCAAATTTAATTAATATGCAAATAAGCCAATCAGCATAAACAAAATATATTTTAATACGTAAATGTATAAGCTTTAATGTGTCAGCATGTATGGGAATGTCAGGACAGGCTACGAAAACCAGGGGTGGATCGAGACCATCTTCCAGAACGCAGTCACCTTCTCCAGTGTAAAGTGTTACAAGATGATTTTTATTTATTACTGTAAATGGTCAATTTTCAGTGTAATACCGACTGAAACAGTGATGTAAAATATTACCTAAAAACAGTGACAATACACGAGAGAGCTCCTCAACCCGACAGCTTTGGGGTCTCAAGGTGGGACCAGAACCCCACCAGTTATGACGCGACTCGTGCTGAAGCGCTCACCGTCCCACCCAGCCACAGCTCATATCAGAGGCTGGACAGTCTGTGATAGAGGATGACTTAATCCTTTATGTTTCAGGAAAGGAGCTTGTTCTGTGCAGTTTAAAAAAAATAATAAAACTTCAAACTTCCTCTTCCTTCCTCATTGGTGTAAACTTTATATCATTCCTGAAGTTTGTTCAACAAACTTTGACCAGTGATAAACGTCATGAACCTTATATCTCCGTAGGAAGGGGTTGTGCTTGTTGTGGATGGGAGGAAACACCATGTGAGGTCTTTGTAGTGGGTAAGAGGTGAGTTTGTTTGATAGTTTTGTTGTGTAGTGATCTGGAGGTCTCATTAAGACTCTAATTTATTTTGGAGTCATAGTTCATCTCGACCCAAAACCATGGATGATTCGAGCAGGTGATCCTCCGAAAACACTTTGCTCCACTCACAGCTTGAATCTGAAACTCAACCGGAGCTTCGATGGTGATCAAAACAGCCGCGTGGGGGGGGGGGGTGCTATGATAAACGAAATAACACCCAGGGTAATTATACGAAATTATATACTTATAATGCCTTATAAAAAGGAAGAGCGATTAGCAAGAACTGAGGAAAGTGACACCACCATTCGGTGGTATTACACGAACGCAGAGGAATGCTGTACATTGCAGGTAATTCGAGCACGTCCCATTTAATACTTTTGATTGAATCATTGAGTAAAATAAACGATCATGTTTTGTGTGCAGATAAATACACAAACTACAGCAAATACAAGTGCTGACACAGTGGGAGGTTTTCTACCAAGCTGAACATGGAACATGAAGTTGTCACATACGTGCGGTTTATGTTGTAATTTGGGGGAAACCAAAAGGGGAACTGCCTGTGTCCATATCACGTGATATTTTATACTGTTCCATCAAACAAGGATCAAGGATCGATAAATGAACTCTGACGATGTGAGATCCAGGGAATGATGAAAAACGTAAAACAGAAACGGCACCTGTGCGGTGCTCAATACCTGTTGCACCAGGTGCGAATTCAAATGTGGTTTGGATTCAAGTTCTTGACTTGCTGGTTATGAGGAAGTGTTTAAAAGAGGAAGATAAATGATTTCTGTGAACAAGAAGTGTATAAAAGTTCTCCTTGTATCGGTTTGTGTTCAATCTCTGGCAATTGGAGACTGTGCCGGTTTTGGGTCCCAGATCCAGAGTTCCACTTTAGTCTCATCCACCGGGAAAACACGATGTTCCTCCTTTACTCCATCATCTTCACAGGGATTCTTCTCTCCGGTACGTTTACTGTTCTCTCTTCCCTTCTCTCAATGCTCCACTGCAGGGATTCCAATGGAACCTTCGTGATGCAAACCAACTTTATTCTTCTCATATAAAATGTTTATCAACATCAATTTAAGATATCGATAATAAAGTAATCAATTAACTATGATATGTTTCCTCCCCAGCGAATATTCCAAGATCAAACACATTGCGGTTATATTGAGACACAACACGCATAATGACGTCACAGTGTATGCGCTCATGTATTTCCAATATTTTTGTGATGAAAACAAATTGTTTTAAGTTCGATAATATCAGGATAATCCCTGAGGAGAAGGTTGACCCCAATTAATTCAGATTGAAACTCAGGACCTGGGGATTCAGACAGTTGATTTAAATGTGTGACGTCATCTCCACTCATTGAAATACCAAAAAGATGAAAATGAGAAGAATGAGGATTCCCTCATTATAAACTCAGGACGAGAGAAAACGGACTTCCTCCCAATAATGAAACACAATCAGATTAGTAAGCAGAGAGCATGGGTAGTGTTGCAGCTGGTGACATTAAATTTTTGTCAGCACCAACTTGCATGCACACACACGAACACACACACACACACACACACACACACACACACACACACACACACACACACACACACACACACACACACACACACACACACACACACGCACACACAACGGTGGATACTTTGAGACCTGGGAAGGTTCCTATCCACCTTCTGCAACCCACATATTGAGATATACCAACCAACAACACACACGCACACACACACACACACACACACACACACACACACACACACACACACACACACACACACACACACACACCCAAGCTATTTATTGTTTGTGGTGATTGTGAACAAAAATGCGAAAGAGAGATTTATTGTGTCATTTGTGGGCATCAACAATTATTCAAATCAAATGGAAGACCAAGAAGGAACCCGAAGAAGTAAAGAGGAATGATGGAGTCATCAGGTGGAACCTTGATCGTGTTCGGGTTTGAACCGCTACTCCACAACCCTCAAACCCATCCAGGCGCAACCAAGTGAGACTTACAGAAAAAAAATCTGCAACAATTCATTCTCCTTCGAGAAATAGACAATTAAATGGAGGAACATAGAGATGAAGGAGAAGAAAAAGCAAGAATGAGAATGAATAAAGCGAATTGTGAAAAAATGAGAAAGGAGTGTGAAAGGAACAAAGAACAAAGATGCCAGGAAGAATCCGGACAGATAAACTTCAGCACCAACACCTGAAGCTCAAACGCAGCAACATGGACAAGCTACCAGGGGTCTGTAAGAATGAAAGATGTCGGGATGGTTTCACATGACAATCTCTTGTGACCATTCCTACCTTGTACACCGCTCCTTCCCAATCCCTTATCCAGGCGATGCATGATGTCATCACAGGGCACTGAAGGAAGGGAGTACTCCGTTTTTGCTCTGTTTGTTTTCTTGTTTATCCGGGCGAGATCTCAGACATCCTTTGAGATAGGAAGCTGAAATTTGGGGAAAAGGTGAAGATGTGCTTTGGCTAAAACTGTACGTTTTATTTTTTTATTAAAGGCCCGGTCACACCTTGACGTTTTAGCCAACGTATGCCGATTTTTGAATTTTTTTTCTAAAACGCTGGCACACGTTATGGGTAAGTTTTGATAACATTGAGAGCACGCTGAAAAACACTGCCATACATCGTTGTACGTTGGCTTTAAACGTTGTACTTTTCGGTTGTCCTCAAATTTTTTCATGCTTGAAATTTCACGACGTATGTCGGCGTATGACTCACACGTTCCGCTACGCTGGCCACAAGTTGTATGCACGGTCTGCGATCGTTGACAGACGTCAACACATGCTACTTGTAAGTTAATCATAAGTTGAGACACGCCGAGGTAATGTTTAGCGTACCCGAAACTTATTTCTAACCTATGATTAACGTGTTGTTGGCACGTTACGCGATCGTTGCCACACATCGACAGACGTTACTTTTAAGTTACTCATAGGCTGAAAGACGTCGGTATAATGGGTCGTCCTTGCGTCAGCGTCCACGGCCACGGCCAGGACACTTATTTGCAGCATTCTTCAAACTTTTCTTCGGCATGACGAGGATGTTCACACTTCGATGTCTAGCTTGGCTATGATTCCAATTGTCCATCGGCAGCATCTATTTAAAATAGTCGAGTTTGAGCGTTTTAACACGTTCAGAAGAAACGCTTCAAATTTCCAAACCCCAGCATCAAAAAAAAACAAAAAAAAAACATAGGCGAGTGACAGCAATTTAAATCGTTCATTGTAAACAATGAAACTAGCTGAGTGGTACCGTTTAAAAGTCGTTGAGTGGAAAACAAATCCAATTGTTGAGTGCAAGCGTCTACTTTCAATAGTGGGGTTTGAGCGATTTAGCACGTTCAATAGAAACGATTAAAATTTCCGAGCGCCAGCGTCAAAAAACAAAGGCGAGTGACAGCAATTTAAATCGTTCATTGTAAACAATGAAACTAGCTGAGTGGTACCGTTTAAAAGTCGTTGAGTGTAAAAAAAATCCAATTGTTGAGCGCAAGCGTCTACTTTCAATAGTGGAGATGCAGCCATTTAAATCGTTGAGTGGCAGCTTATGAACCTACCCGTGGACACGCGGACGCAAGGATGATCCATCATAACCCACACCCTCCACCTCACACTCACCTACTACTGCCAACATGAACAAACTACTACTAATACTAATACTAATACTAATACTAATACTGATACTAATACTGAAACTGATACTGATACTGATACTGTTCCTGCTGACATGGACATCGACTCAAAAAGGAACTCGAAAACACTGTTGGGTTCCCCTTTTATGAACACCATTTTTATATACCAATTCCCAAAACCACTGGAAACACGTCTTTATATGGCAGTTGTAAGCTGGAAACACATTCATTTTTTTTTTTTGTCGACCGGAAGACGTCATTGGAATATGTCTACATACGTCGATGTGTGTTGGGACTACGTAAAGAATTGGTTCAAAGCACGTCAAACATAAGTTAGAAATAAGTTTCGCGTAAAAAAAGACATTACCACGACGTGTTTCGACTTATGAGTAGCTTATAAGTAGCCTTTGTGGACGTGTGTAAGCGTCCACATATCATGTGTAAAACTTATCCCCATCGCATGCGGAACGTGTGTCATACGTCGAGTACGTCGTAAAATTTTGAACATGTTTAAAATTTCTTGACGTACTCTACTTACTACGACGTATGATAGCGTACTTTAGCGTTCTACTCACGTATACCAAACTTACTCATATCGTATTTGACGTGCCCCCAACGTTTTAGACACATTTTTCTTAGGTCGGCATACGCTGGCAAGATCGCCAAGGTGTGACCGCGATGTTGACACTTCCATTTCTACAGCAGTTATGATTCGAATCGTTGTGCGTCAGCCTTTTAATAGGCTACGTCACGACATCGTCGGCGATACGTGCAACGCGTTATGCCGAAGTTAGACTATCGTTGGGCATAGGTTGTGTAGGCCAACAACAGGCTCAGCATTCGTTGGTATAAGTTATCTATAACACAACGAAACGTTCTGTGTCCATTACTAATATGTTATGCATACGACCAACTCGTTATGAATACGTCCGAATCTTAAAAAAAACATCAAAAGTTCAACGTCAGCCAGCGTTTTACATACATTTTAATACGTTGCCATCGTTGGCTAAAACGTCAAGGTGTGACCGGGCCTTAATCAAGGAATTGATTCATCATCACACCATTTGAAAGCCTTTATCCCGAAGCAGGGGGTCA
Source organism: Eptatretus burgeri (assembly GCF_056783735.1). Classification (NCBI taxonomy): domain Eukaryota; kingdom Metazoa; phylum Chordata; class Myxini; order Myxiniformes; family Myxinidae; genus Eptatretus; species Eptatretus burgeri. The sequence goes on along the minus strand of NC_140975.1, from coordinate 13,705,469 downwards.
GCTTTTTGCGGGCTCCAATCATGGTACCCTTTCTTGTGGCAATGTTTTTACGGTGGGATGCCCTTCCTGACACCAACCCTTTCGTCGCTTAAGACTCTGCAGGGATAATTACCAGTATGCTGGTGCTCATTTCGCCGACCTTTGGAAGGATGACAGGTTGAATCAACCCCCTGATGCTAACTCACGACGTATGCCGGCGTGTATAACCTCAGGACTCACGACTCATAACTCACGACGTATAACCTCAGGACCCCAAGGATCCCAAGCCACCACCTTAACCACTAAGCCACACCAGGCTCAATGAAGGAATTGACTAATTACTTAATTTTTAACGATTTATTAATTCCCTTTTTTATTTTCTTTCTTATCTGGGCAATACCTCAAGCACCTTTTTAGCCAAGAAGCTGATACGTCGGTGGTACACACACCTTGGGGTTTATTTCCCTTTGCTCTACATGTTGTTTGTGGTGCCGAACCCAGTGCGTTCTCGAATGATAGCAATCCAAGGTTGTGAATGAACGTACATGTCAGCTTCCACTCGAATGGATCTTTGTCAGGTGGTGTCTGTGACTTCTCAGAGATGTTGCAGTGACTACATCAACTGCATAACGTTTTTGAAACTTGTATTTCAAATAAACAGATACAAAGTCAAATGAGCAAGTTCACCATCAATCACATGCAATGCCCAACTCCGATTCCCACATTGAGTTGTTTCCACGACCCAGTGTCCCTGTCCTGCCAGTACAACTCACACAGGTTCACCTCGTCCACTGTGGCTGTCGAACGATCGATTCCCATCATGGTGTTCCCCCTCATACGGTCGCCCGTTCAGGATGATTAACGAGCTCAAAATAATTATTTCCAGACCCACAATCTTAATGAGTTTTAATCAACCTGATTAGAATCAGATCCATGCATTAACAACCACTCTGGACATTAACACCTCATTCACTCATCAGAGTTAAATCGAGCATGGGGACGATGGATACACACGACTCATCGCATGTCACTCTTCTCTCCGCACCTACCTCTCCCGGGTTTATATAGCATCACAGAACGATCTCGTGTCTTCCAGTAACTGTGATTCTCGTCCATATTGGAAGTTTTGCCTGAGAACGTCCCAGCCTCTTCAGAAATCTCACCAGGAAGTTTACAGTTCAATACCGCCTTCTACAGTCTAAATTATCTCATTACATCAAGCAGTTTATATTACAATTTACCAATCCATACAACACGAAACATAACATGTAACCATCAATTTTAATCGTTCATTTACAGGCATTTACTCATGCTTACAATATCTACCTTTTACTTGACATGATGTTTGGGTATGACAATGAACAAGCGATTTGGGTATGACAATGAACAAGTGATTTGGGTATGACAATGAACAAGAGATTTGGGTATAAAGGTTATTTTTGATTTATTGATTGATCAATTACTTGATTAACTCTTCATTTTTGGATTTATTCGTTAATTTTCAAAAAGTTACAGATTCGGATAAAACAATGGTAGTTTAGGTATGCTTTCAGCCAATTGATAAATAAATTAATTATGTCAGATTATTGTTTATTTATTTTCATTATGCAATTAATCAATCAATGATTGATTGAATGTACACTGCTCCCTCCCAATTCCGTCTCCATGTGCTGCAAGGTGGCATTGCACCCCCCCCCCCAAACCCAAAGACACCCTGGCGATGTCACGTGCTGGAGGATTTGTTATTTATTTATTTGGCATGGGGGTGGTGCACTTTGAAAGTACCTCTACATGTTTACATCCTTTTTGCCACATCATCCCAACATCCTTTTATATTTTGAAAAAAACGTTCTTTATTACTTGTTTCCATGCTTTTTAAATACTAGTGCATGCCCGTATGTGCGTGGCCGTACGTGCAAAACAAAAATAATAATAATAACTTTCAAACAACAACAATGCCAGAAACAACAACCACACAGGCCGTTCCTTCGCTCTCGCGTGCCCGTACGTGCGTTGCTGTACGTGCAAAAAAAAAAACTTTCAAACAACCACACAGGCCGTTCCTTTGCTCTCGTAAACAATAACTGGATTGGGGCAATGTGTTTATCTATAAATGCGCATAAGAAATCGAGAAATTATTATAATACAGTAAGTCATCACTATCCAGAAGTCCGTACGTTGTAACCCGTAATGGGGAACGCGGCTGAAGATCTCTTCCCCAACAGCCACGCCTACGCAGCAACGTGTCTTGTCATTGGTAACGAAGGCGCCCTTTCCCCATCGGCCACGCCTACGCAGCAACGTGTCCTGTCATTGGTTTGGTAAATAAATGGCCATAACTTGGGAGCCACTTGTCCGATTAATATCAAACCTTCAAAAGGCACATACTCAGGTCCCCAGCAATATATCTGGCAAGTTTCAATTCGATCGGACCAGTGGTTGTCGAGAAACAGCGGTCACAGACACACACAGATTGCTGGAATTATAGATAGATGTGTTTACATGCTGGAGAGGTTTATTTTGATTGCATGACGAAAGAGCTTGTCGATTATTTGTGAAAACACTTTGCATTAAATCGTGTTATTATTTTGTACAGTAAATCAAAGCACAGTGTTATATGTACAATAGATAGTGCACAGACTTATCTAAACAACACAAGGTGGGCATTAGACACAACAATGAGGTGTACATGATATTCCACCATTTTCCTGATATGGAGTGGATTCGTGGATTTAACAATACAATGTGTATAGTGGAATAGTAAATATAAGCACACAGTTGTGTGTACAGTAGATAGTACCCAAACTATCTTTTTAATCCAAGGTGGGAGGTAGACGGTACAATTATTATGTAGCAGTTAGAACAGCTAGATATCTTATTTATTTATTTTATTGAAATTCACCCTGAACAAGGCTGAGAGCCACGAAACATGAAAGGCCACTGAGAAAAAGAAAAGGGAAAACTGACAAAATCTTCACCGAGTCCTCAAAACTAGGAACCTCTTCAAGGGACCACTGTGCAGGAGGGGGTAACTAGACCAGATGAAAAAATAAATTCTCCTCCTTCCATTGGGTGTTTTTTCGGAGACACCATCTCCATACCGGATTGTCGTTGGATCCCGAAAGGAGCTCTTCCACCCTTTGTCAGGTGTTCTTTTTAATCCAGGCAGTGTGTCACACTCATCCTCCCCACTAACAAAGCCAGTGAGAGATGTCGGTTTAGTTATTGCAACCCGACCATGCTTCTCTTGTTAATGTCATGTTTTCTCTTGGTAATGTGCCACAATACTCTGCAGGGTGGTCCAGATGTCTTGTTGCCCCTATTTAATTCTCTAAAACTAACTTTTTTGGTTTACCAATGTGTGTGTGTGTGTGCGTGTGTGTGTGTGTGTGTGTGTGTGTGTGTGTGTGTGTGTGTGTGTGTGTGTGTGTGCGTGTGTGTGTGAGTGTGTGTGTGTGTGTGTGTGTGTGTGTGTGTGTGTGTGTGTGTGTGTGTGTGTGTGTGTGTGTGTGTGTGTAATGCAATGTAAACAATATAAAAATGGCAAATATAAACTTTATTAAACATCATTATTGCAAATATTAACAACATCTTTATTAAGGCTCCAGTAAGTCTGCAAGAGAAGAAGCATTTTCTTTACACAGGATGATTCGATGCCATGTCCGATGATAAATGGTACACACCATTAGCCAGGTCCACTTGTGCAAATGAATGGGAAAAGGAAAAAAATGTTCGGTGTCTCAAGACATCTGGACCTCCCTGTATGTCAAAACAAGAAGAAGAAGAAGAAGAAGAAGAAGAAGAAGAAGAAGAAGAAGAGAAGAAGAAGAAGAAGAATAAGAAGAAGAGAAGAAGAAGAAGAAGAAGAAGAAGAAGAAGAAGAAGAAGAAGAAGAAGAAGAAGAAGAAGAAGAAGAAGAAGAAGAAGAAGAAGAAGAAGAAGAAGAAGAAGAGAAGAAGAAGAAGAAGAAGAAGAAGAAGAAGAAGAAGAAGAAGAAGAAGAAGAAGAAGAAGAAGAAGAAGAAGAAGAAGAAGAAGAAGAAGAAGAAGAAGAGGAAGAAGCAAAAGAGAAGAAGAAACCTCACTAACAGAGTAACGTTCGTGCGTGGATCCACCCACTCTTCTTTCCCTTCCTATTTCCATGCATAAACATACAGTTTTGCTTACTTTTCGTAGAACCTTGTTGGTTGGTCAGTACGTACTATGACGTCATTAGGCACACTCATTTATCTGTGATTGGCACATGCCTCTACAGCCCCAGCCCCACAATGTTGATTGGCACACGTGGTCCCGCCCACTCGTTATCCTTCCTCTTGCTGTACTGTAAGTCCCATCGAGGTATAGTTTTGTTTTGTAATACTTTCCGTGGAATCCTTTCAAGTTATGAAAAATTGGAGTAGTCATGGACATTCCCTCCATAAAATGCACTCAATTCGTGCTCAAACCAAGTCCTGGTCCACTTGTGCAAATGAATGGGAGCTGATGAGGGAGCTGATGAGGTTCAAACAATTTTGAGTTTGGTTCGTGAAAGAATAAGAAGAATTACAAAACGGCTGTTTTGGGGGTGGTTAATTATGTATTTTAATAATCTTGTCCAAAAGTTTAAATAACGTTGTTAGATATGAAATCCTCCATGGAAGACTTGTAGGTACTTTACAGGTTTCACAGTTTGTATCTTTGTGAGTTGTGTTTTGATGATGTGTTATATTAAACCAATATGGAGTGTCCGGGTAATCCCTACATTGGAAATCTACAAACTTCCTCATATTTATATTATTGTTGTCCAATTTTCCCAACAGAATCATGGAGTCGGGACACGAAGTATTGCACAATAGAAGGGACAATAGAACTCTGTGCACCACTTGAGGTGAAAGGTGTTCAGGGCGAGGATGTGATTATTCCTTGCCGGTTTCGTCACAATGAAGGAGGCGACATAAAAGAACTGGGATTGGTTTTCAAAAAATATTATAATTACAAACAGGACGTGATCTTCAACAGCTCCTCAAAATATACAGATTGGAGATTCAAGGGGAGGATTCAAACCGTGGGAAACCCAAGTGAGGGAGACGGGTCGGTGAGGATCAGAGATCTGAAGATGGAGGACGAGGGAATGTATGGGTGTCGGTTTGTGTTCGATCAGTGGAGATCTCAGAGGTGGGAACATGTTGGATTTGAACCGAGATCATGGAAACGAACAAAGGTTCAAGTTGATGGTGAGTTTGTTTTCGTTATGTAATACAAACTATGATGGATAATAAATATTTCTTAAACATTATTTTATTGATGAATCTTCCTATCCCGTACGTATTGGGATCACGAGCTGTATTGAACCCCCCCCCTCCGGTACACCCACTCAGCTTGTCTATCTGTGTCACGTGTCCTGTTTTATCCACTCCAGTGATCGGATATCAAACCTCTCTCCTCTCATGAACCTTCATTTGTGTATTTTATAAGAACAAAGAACCTTGATGGAGGAGGTCATTCGGCCCATCATACCTGAGCGACAGCAACACCATTATTAAGTAAATCCGTCAAGCTCACCACTTCAAATATTTGAGGGGGGGTTCGTTTGTTTGTTGGTTTCGTTTTGGGGGGTAGTGGGGATGAGAACAGTGCAGCAGGGGGGCATCACCCATGGAATTAAAAATAGATTTAAATTATTTTTTGGAAGGGGGGGACGGGGGACAAAGGCAGTTTTAGGGTAAAGAATGCACAATCACTGACACCTCACATTATGTTTAGCCAAATCCCTCTCACGTGTTTTGTTGCACACGGTGAGGATAAAGTCGGGAAGCATAGCAAGGAAAGGTGACGACATCAGACCATTTCACTCCAAGAGAACAAAATGTAACATTAGTCCGATGTTTCCGGATCACCAAGTTCACCCGGAGTTTCACAAGTATCACCAAAAACAACCTTTCACTCACCCTGGATTATAATATAAATGTTTATCATGACCCGTCATGTTGGAGTGCATCATGGATAGTAGAATATTTTCTATCCATCCCTCATTTCACATCTCAACCACTTTTCCTTACAGGATCACGGATCCATAACCCGTACAATTGTACAATGGAAGGGACAAAGAAACTTTGTGTCCAACGCAAGGTGATCGGTGTCCAGGGAGAGGCTTTCGTTCTTCCCTGCCTGTTTAATCACAATGAAGGAAACAACATCACAGATCTGAGTTTCGTTTTGTATAAATATTATAATTCTCGATACAATGTGATCTTCCACAGTTCCACGAATGATACACATGAGAGATTCAAGGGGAGGATTCAAAGCCTGGGAAATCCAAGTGAGGGAGACGGGTCAGTGAGGATCAAAGATCTGAAGAAGGAGGACAAGGGAAGGTACAAGTGTGTGTTTGAGTTTGATCAGTGGGAAGGTTTTTGGAATCAGTGGAAACGTGTTCGATTTGAACCGAGACCAGGAAGGCGAACGAAGGTTCAAGTTGATGGTGAGTTTTTTGTTTCGTATTATACAAACTATAATGGATAACGAGACATTTTAGCTATCGCTTCGCTGATGGGTTTTCATTCTTCCATTTGCTTGGAAATCAGCTGGCATCACCTTCTTCAGCCAACTACTTCTTCTTCTCAACAGCAACAATTATTCCCACTTTCTTACGGGATTGGCTGGGGGAAGTTTGCCTGAAGTCTTTCACAAACGGGCTGGCCAAGCCTGACGTTCGATTAAGGTTGGGGCAGGAATTTGACATTTGTTCAGGGTGCCTGCAATGGCTTGCCCACTCTTTGCGAAGGACACCATGGGATCTTTAACGTCCACCAACTAATTCTGCCAGACGGTACTCAGTGTAAGGTCTATCCGAGGGAAGGCACACTCATTGATGAATCAACCTACCTGTGAAACACCAGGATGACAGTTCATAGATGGGTCGGGATTCAAACCCAGGCTATACAACTCAGAGGTGAGTGTGTGTACCTCAAGGCTACCCTTGATATAGGCCAATTGTTCAGTGAAAAATGTTCCTTAAAAAAAAAAATCACTAAATGAATGTTCCTCGGCTTCAGTGGAGTAAATGGTCAGAGTCCTCTGAGTCTGGAATGTCAGTGTGAACCCGAGCGGAGGGACACCAAAGACTCTTAAAATGGTACTTGCTGCTTCCTTGTTGGATGCTTAGCATTGAAAACGGATAGAACACACACATTGATGCCTCAACCTGCATGTGAAACACCGGGATGACAGTTTATATCTGGGCCGAGATTCAAACCCAGCAGAGACAACTTCGAGGCGAGTGTGTGTAGCTCTTGGTTCATCAGCCAAGGTTGTTGCTGATTTTTATAAGTCGAGCGCACGCCAAGTAGCTTGAGCACTCAATCAAGCACGACATTCAAAATGATTGCGAAGGAACGGCTGGCTTGACAAGCACTCAGTTTGCTCGGTGTGTGACAACTGAACACACCCTGCAATTACCTCCGCCACCGAAAGTGGATGGAGGTTATGTTTTCATCCCCTCTCTGTCTGCTTGTTTTTTTCTTGCGAAAATCGAATCTCAAGTCTATTGGTTGGTCCTGTGCATTATTCTGTCTGTCTGTATGTTTATCACCTACAGGTCACAATTTTAAACCAATCTTCACGAAACTTCACCATATGGTTGAGTTTGTCATAAGGAATAAACCTGTTGTTTTTGAGGTCAACATGGATCAAAAGGTCAACATAGACCCAAGGTCACCAAATAAGGTGGACTTTCTAAAATCCTCAATTTTCATCCCATTGACTTGAAATTTGAAGAGCATTTATATTTCAGGTCAATGAATTCAACCACCAATTATTTTTGTGATAAACATCGTCCAATGGGCAACATAGGCCCAAGATCAACAAAATTGTCAAATTCTTAAAATCCTCAATTTTCATCCGATTGACGAGAAATTTCAACAGGATTTCCAGATCAGATTACTGAATTCAACCAGCCAATTATTTTTGAGGTCAACATTGGACAAAAAGTCAGCAACTTCGGTGAGATGTCTAAAATCCTCAATTTTCATCCAATTGACATGACATTTGAAGAGTATTGTTGAATTTGGTCATGGAATTCCACCACCAATTGTTTTTCAGGTCAAATTTGTTTTGTGGATTTCACAAGTATCATGCTATTTGTGACATCATTCTTGTTTGTTTGTGTCAGTTAAAAGTTAGAGGATATAGCCAGTAAGGATTGGTTGTGGTATTTATAGATAAGCATTAGTAAATGCCTATATATGAACGATTAAAATTGACGGATCCATGTTATATGTTTCTTGGAGCATGGATTGGTGAATTGTAATATAAACTTGATGTAACGAGATAATTTTGACTTCCGATGGCAGTATTGTACTGCAAACTGCTTGATGAGATTCCTGAAGATGCTGGAATGTTCTCAGACGAAACTTTCAGGATGGACAAGAATCGCATTTGCTGGAAGGCACAGGATCATTCTGTGTCACTATATAAACCCGTGAGTGAGGACTGTAGAGAGACAGATGACATATGACGAGACGTGTGTATCCATCGTCCCCATGCTTGATTTAACTCTGATGAGTGAACGAGGTGGAGATGTCCAGAGCGGCTGTTAACATGTGGAGCCGATTATAATCAGGTTGATTAAAACTCATCAAGATTGTGTATCAGGAAAGAATTTCTTTCAACTCTCCTATCATCCTGTACAGGCCAGCATACGAGAGAGAACAACGAGATATAACTCAATATTTCGACTCCCCAGAGGATGAAGTGAGCATGCGTTAGATTGTGCCTTCAGTACTGAGACACTAGGCAATAACAACTTGACGTGGGAATCAGAGTTGGACATTGTTTCTCATGGTAAACTTCCTCATTTGACTTTGTATCAGTTTAATTGAAATACAAGTTTAAAAAACGTTATGCTGGTGATGTGGTCACTGTAACATCACTCAGTAGTCACAGACCCCAAATGATGAAGATCCATTGGAGAGGTAGCTGACCTGTACATTCGATTATAACCTTGGATTGCAGTCATAAGAGAGCCAACTCGGTTTGGCACCACGAAAAACATAGGTACACGAAAGGGAAGGAAACCCCAAGGTGTATACCCCCGACATTTGGCGTCCAGGATCCATCAGTGGTAAAAGGCTTTACGGTGTCACAGAAACAGCAGGAGAGGAAGACTACACATAAGCCATGGTACTGCGGTTGTGGTCTGAGTTCAAATCGACTGCTCATCCATCTCTCATGGAGTTTGACAAGTGAATTGAGCGAGGCGAGTGGCTTGGACTGAAGGGAGAGACACTTATGGTGTTTGTTAAATAACAGCAAGCGACTGCAAAAGAAGAGAAGGCTCGGGAACTTGAAGAGAGACAAGCGGTATGTGAGGAACATAGTATGAGGAAACAGAGTGAGGAACGTGAGCGCACCCGGGAAGCCAAATGGATGAAGGAGGAAATGCGAATGAAGATTGAATTGGTGAGAATACAGTTAGAGATTGAAGCAGCTACACGTGCTCGCACCGCACCGCACCTGGCACTGGTGGTGTATGAATAATGGCGAACAAGCCAAAGCTCCCCACATTTGATGAGAAATGCGATGAGCTGGACGCATACCTTGATAGGTTTGAGTGTTTCCCTCGAATCAACATCGGGAAAGAGAGGACTGGGCAGTTAGTCTCAGCCCCCTTCTCACAGACAGAGCACTCCAAGTGTATACCAGTCTGCCCTTGGAGAATGCTCACGGCTATGATCGCTTGAAAGTGGCCTTGTTGAAGAGGTAGGAACTAATAGAGGATGGACATCACCAGAGGTTCAGAGAAATTAAACCTGACGAAGAGGAAACTGCGTTTCAGTTCGTGACACGTTTGAGACGGTGCTTCACACAATGAACTTTGATGGCAAAGTGTGAATGTGGCTTTGAAGCATTAACCAACTTGTTGCTTCATGAACATTTCCTTCGTGTGTGTTCTGTTCCTATGTGAGAGAGTGCCTCAGGACACGGAAGCAATAACAGCCTTGGCTGAGCAGTATATTGAAGCACATGGAGGGTGTTTACTGAGTGGTCATTCAAGAAGAAGGACGTTACAAGGAAACCAAGGTCGGACAGTTTGCTGCACAAGACTGACCCATCTCAGCCTACAAAGCCACAATTCAGGAGAATCGAGAGGGAATGCCTCTATTGGAAGAACAAAGACCACATGATAGCTGATTGTCGATTGAGGAAGGCAGCTCAGATGAAGCCACAACAGAAGGCAGCCAGTGAATTGCATGATTTACAGAGGAAAGATGTTATTTGCAGAGCAGAGCCAAAAGAGCAGTCTGCATTAGCTGTGCAAAAGTGTCCTGAAGAAATCTTGGTGAACAAAGGAGGATATGTATGTATCCTGCTTTTGTCAACACCTCAACACCTACATAGGAGAGGTGGAGGTCCTGTGCATGGAAGACCCCATTTGTGACCTTGTGATTGGTAATATACCAGGAGCACAAGAGGTCAAGGATCCAGACCCAAGTGGATTCCACAGCTGGCACAAAGAGCAGTGACGAGAGCACAGATCAAGCACAACAAGGACAACATCAAACTATTGAAGGTGTCACAACCTGACATTCATTCCTAAGGTGACTGCAAGAGCTCGAGCAAGCTCAGAAGGAAGATGTTTCACTTCAAAGGTTGTGGAAGGAGGTCCAGGATACCAGAATTCATCAGACGTGGGACAAGAGCAAGTTCAGGCTCGAAGTCCACAAAGGTGTCTTCCACCCGAGCTCTACAACTGACATGACCGAAGTGAAGCAAATCATCATTCTGACCAAGTACCGGGAGGCTGTGATTGAATTGGCACACAAGTAGATTGTTTGAGGTCATCTTGGAGTAAAGAAGACAACTGACAGAATAACCAGCAACTTGCATTGGTCAGGGATAACCAGTGATGTCAGCAGATTCTGCAAGTCCTGCGACATCTTCCAGAGGACCATCCCCAAAGAGAGGGTTTCCAAGATACCATAGGAAACCATGCCGTTGATAGAGGAGCCCTTTCGCAGAGTGGCCATGGACCTGATTGGACTGTTGTCCCCAGTGTCTGATAAGGGCGACAAGTACATCTTGACTGTTGTGGACTACACTACTAGGTACCCTGAAGCAATTGCACTTCCCAAAATTGAGAGGGAGAGAGTTGCGGAAGCACTGCCAGAAGTCTTCTCCCGAGTAGGACTCCCCCAAGAGGTACTGAGTGACCGAAGTACTCAATTTACATCGGACCTGATGAAGGAGGTGTGTCGACTCATTGTGATGAAGCAACTCTTCATGACACCATATAACCCGAGGTGCTATGGACTTTGTGAATTGGTCAATGGAGTTCTGAAGAGCATGCTGAGGAAGATGTGTCAAGAGTGACCATGTTATTGGAACCGGTACCAGCAGGCAGTGATATTCACTTACAGAGAGGTACCTCAAACAATACTGGGTTCTCACCATTTATCTACTCTATGGACGAACTGTAAGATGGCCCATACAGTTGTTGAAGGAGCTGTGGACTGGAAAGAACATGGTGGAGGTTCATAATGCCGACCAATATGTTTTTGACTTGCGTAATCCACTGGAGGACGCTTGCCGACTGGCGCAAGAGAATCTACATGCAGCACAAAGCACTCAGAAGCATTTATATGATAACAAAACACTGAGACAAACTTCAAGGTCGGAGACAGGGTTCTAGTGCTGCTACCAATGGAGCACAACCATTTGACAAAATGAAGCTGGAAGACCATGAGCTGGCTCCAGATATCGATGAGACCTTGGCCACCTTCAGCAAGTGGTAATTGGCCACAGCGAGTTGCAGCCAGTGCTCCACACTCCAGAAGAAGTCAAGTGTATGTTTTTGGAGTGTGACAAGTAGGTATCCAGGTGGGTGCAAACATATCATTTTATGCAATGGCATGGAGGCAATGAGATTATTGATGACAAGAGTTCTTCCTTGATAGGAGAGTTTTTGTTTTTTTTGTGTACCTTGGTCGAGGCTCGTATGAGAGCTAACACACAACTCACAGCAAGGAGGCATGAGACAAGAGGGGCGGGAGTGGAAGGCACAAAACACTGGGGAACAGACACATTAGGTGAACTGTGGAAGGGAGAGGGATGGGGATGGGATGGGGAACATGGCGAAGAGAAGATGGACATTACAGGGACTTTCAGGAAGGAAAGCAGGAGAATTGAAGGAAGTGCGCTTGGGTGGATTATCGGGGTAGAAAAGATCGAGGATTTGGATGGGGGAAGATAAGAGGTGGTGGTGAACAGCTGTTTTGAAAGCCTGGAGGGAAGAATGGGAAAGAATAGAGTGAGGAAGTTTATTCCAAAGGCGGGAAAAAAGAGGAATGAAAGAGTGAAGATGAGCAGTGATTCGTGATTTTGGTAGTTTTACCAGAAGGGGGTTGTTGGCGGACCTTGAGCGCCCTGTGGAAATGTGGTGAGGACAAATCGCAGAGAGAGCAGGGGGGCAAGGCTGGAGAGGAGTCGGTAGAAGACAGAAAGACCACCGACCAACCTGCGGTAATTGAGTGAGAGGCCCAAAGACTCAGCTTCATTGCGGGAGAAGCCGATGATCTTAAATGCCCTGGTTTCGACAGCGTGAAGCCGAGAAAGGTGGGAGGCAGGAGCACCAGCCCAGAGGGGAGAGCAGTACTCCATCAGGCCACGGACAAAAGCTTTGTAAGTGGTCAGGAGCTCAAGAGGGCCGAGGAAGGACTTTGCACGATGGAGGATTCCCAGTCGGCGACTGGCTTTTGAGGCAAGGTTGGAAATGTGACTTTCCCAGGAAAGGTCATGGCAGATAGTGAGACCCAGAAGCTTGAAAGAAAAGACTTCTGCCAGAGGATTGTTGAGAAAGTGGATGGGGGGTTTTTCTAAACGGTCCTTTCGAAGAGACATAGTGAGAGTGTGAGATTTGTCTGGATTGAAAGACATGTTCCACGTGTTGGACCAGTTTGTGATTTTATCCAGATCTGCAGTGAGCAAAGAAGCTGCTGCTTGCCGGTCTGAGGGATGACAGATGGTACGGCAGAGGGTGAAGTCGTCGGCAAAGAGAAATAGAGGATTTTCCAGAGAGTCCGAGAGATCATTGATGAAAACCAGAAAAAGAACAGCGCCCAGAACGCTACCTTGAGGAACTCCAGCCTGCACAGGAAGAGGGGATGAAAGAACTCCATTTAGGGCCACACGTTGACTGCGACAGGAGAGGAAGTCTGCGAGCCATGAGTGGAGATGGCCTTGAATACCATGGGAAGAGAGTTTGGTGAGTAGGGCAGGGTGCCAGACTGTGTCAAAAGCACGTGATATGTCCAGGGATACGGCTCGGATTTCCTGTCTGGCATTGAGGACCTCCATCCATTGATGGGAGAGCAGAAGCAGCATATCCAGGGTTGAAAGAGAAGTCCTTTCCAACGGGATAGTTTCTTCATTACCTTGTCCAGCAAACCCATCCAGTTTTGCTGTTCAATAGAGTTGTTTCCCAGAATAACTCCAAGGTATTTGATACCATTTTGCTTTCAGCTCATTCTTCTTGTTTAGACAATTGGTGGGCAAGTTCCAGGTACCAAAAGTGCTTCACTCTTTTTCCAATTCCCCTGGCCTGAACGAGCCTGACAATATGTTTTTAATGCCTGAGACACCACAGTGACATCAGTATTATTTATTTTACAAATATACAGACATCATCTGCAGAAGCAGAAATTTTGCTTGGTGTCATGAGAATTGAACTGCTGAAGCCAGAAATGCGTGCATGTAATTAGAGCACAAGTGGTTAGATGTCGAGATTATAAAAATCCAGATAGTGGGCAACCTTGTCATACTCCCTGCTGTACAGTAATAGGGCTGCAAAATACATCGTTAATTTTGAGAACAATGGATATATTACAACATAAAAGCTTAACATACGAGATAAAATTAGGGCCAAAACCAAATTTTTCTAAAACTCTAAAAAGGTATGTGTGGTCAATACAATCAAAAGCCTTTCCTTGGTCAATAAAAACCAGACCAACATTCTTGTTAAAATTGTTGCAAAACAAAATAGTATCACGGATAAAAAAGACATTCTCAAAAATCGTACATCCAGGGATACCCTGCTCTATCCTGCGTTGGAGTGGTGACCAGTCCAGGATCGTGCCCAATAGCCCAGGAGACTGCTTCTTCAGCACCGACGTTCTGTACAGAGTACAGTCCCGATGGATAGATGGAGTACGTGGGGTACAATGGCGTCCCAGATACACTTGAAAAATTCGCCTGTTAGTCCATCAAGCCCAGGGGCTTTGTCATGTTTTAAGGCATTCAAGGCAGTGGTAAGTTCAGACAAAATAAGGGGAGTCTCCAACTGCTGCTTCTGGTTCTCCATCAATGTTGGACGATTGGAAACAAATTCAGATACATAATCATGGTAAATATCATGTTGCATAAACAATTGGTTAAAATGATTCCAAGCTCATTTTCTGATTGGGTCATCCTCACAAAGGAGTTTCCAATCATGCAGTAAGTGTGTTATCAATGAGGATGAGGTCTCCTTTCGAAGGTTGAAGAAAAATTTGGTTGGGGCGTCGCAGTCATGTAAGTGTTTCATTTTTAGGCTTAATCAATTATTTACTCAATTATTTAATCATAGTCGATTTATTAATCCCTCATTTATTTTCTTTCTCATCTGGACAATATCTCAGGCACCTTTTCAGCGAGGAAGCTGATATATGGACACAACATTAACCAAGTGATTTGGTTATAAAGTGTATTTTTGTATTAATTAATTAATTGATTGATTAAAAATTCATTTTTTGATGAATTACTTAATTATAAAAAAAGTTCCAGATTCGGATGAGACAATGGTGATTTTGGTATGCTGTGAGAAAAATGATTAAGAAATTAATTAATTTACAATCATTCTTTATTTATTTTGATGATGCAATGAATCAACGATCAATTAGTTATTCTACACCACTCCCTCCCAATTCCGTTTCCATGTGCTGCACGGTGGCATCACTAGGCACCTCAGGCACCCCACAATGTTGTGCGCTGGAAGATTTGTAATTTAATCATTTGGCATGGGGGTGGTATACTTTGAATGTACCTCTACTTGATTATTACTTAGCGAAAAAATATTTTTGGCAAGTATGTTGGGTCTGTGGAGTTTGTCTATCTGTCTGTTTGTCTGTTTGTCACGATTTTTGGCCAAAGTTTTCAAGCAATCGCTCTGAAATTTTTTTGTGTGTGTCAGGTGACTGGCCAAGGACAGCAATGCTTAATATTGGTGAAGATCCGAATCCAGACCTGAGAATGTTTGAAGTGATTCTTCACCATTGAGAAATAGGGCCAATACATATATATATATATATATATATATATATATATATATATATATATATATATATATATATATATATATATATATATATATATATATATATATATATATACACATACAGGGTGTCCCAAAAAATGTACTCACATTGCACGGAAAACGAGCATTTATCCATTTATCCATTTAACCATTAATCTTGTTTCTAAGTCAATAAACAACGCATTAATTATCATATAAAGAGTGAGTACATTTTTTCGACACTATATATATATATATATATATATATATATATATATATATATATATATATATATATATATATATATATATATATATATATATATATATATATATATATATATATATATATATATATATATATATATACACATACATCACAATATCTGAAAAATTATCGATGGGTTCCGACAAAACTTGGTGGAGAGGTTGGGTGTGTGACAAGAACGAAGGAAATCAATTTTGGTGAAGATCTGAATACAGATCCAGATACGATAACTATTTAATTTTTAACTGATTCTTCACCTTTGAGAGATGGGACAAAAAACGATATTGCATGATATCTCAAAAAGTTGTGGACGAGTTATGACAAAACTCAGTGGATTAGTTGGTTAGGTGACAAGTGCAACCCGATTCGATTTTGGTTAAGGTCCGGATTCAGATCCAACCTATCAGTGGGGGAGCAGTACAGGATTTAACAAAATGTGGTTCGTTAAAACGGCCTGTTAATACAGCATGTGGAGAACGTCCGGAGATGTCTATGGGGGTGTCGAGGGGAGTAGGTTTTGGAGAAGTAACTGTGAGGGGAAGGAGAGGAGGTCAGTGTGATGGGAAGGGAAGGCAGCAGGAGGGGAGGGGAAGGGAAGGCAGCATAAAGGGAAGGGAAGGCAGCATGAGGGGAGAGAAAGGGAAGGGAACATGAGGGAAGGGAATGGAAATGGAGATAAGGCAGACCCAAACAGCAACATTTTGTTTAGACACGTCGAGTTCTATATAAAATGGGGCAGGGACATTTAAGAAAAACCACGCTATCTATCTACCTTGCAAAGGCATGCCTTCATGCATGCATGCTCACACATGCAACAACCTTTGCACCCCTCTGGTCAGCTCACTCTGAATCTGATTCATACATACTACACTTTGAGGAAGCCGTTTTAAATTCAAAACTAAACTGTCAGTACTCAACAGTACCCTTAATAGAGGGGGAAGGGTGGGAGATGGAGGGAGGGAAAAAGAGGGAGGGAGAGGGGAGGGAGAGGGGAGGGAGAGGGGTGTGTGTGAGAGAGAGAGAGAGAGAGAGAGAGAGAGAGAGAGAGAGAGAGAGAGAGAGAGAGAGAGAGAGAGAGAGAGAGAGAGAGAGAGAGAAGAGTGGAGATAAGAGGGAAGAGGGGGGAAGAGAGTGAGAGGGATGGGAGAGAGAGAGAGAAGGGCAGAGAAAGAGAGAGAAGGGTGGGAGAGGGAGTGGGGTGAGAGTGGGAACAGGAGAGTGAGGGGAGAGTGAGGAAGGTGAGGGGGTATTCCAGCAGATGTAACATCCAGTTTAATGTCTATCCAATATACAGCACACACATTGATGAATCAAACTGTCTGTTAAACACCGATGAGTTTACATCTGGGTCAGAATTCAAACTCAGGCTAGACAGCTTAGAGTGAGCATGCATACCTCTCGGTTATTCTGCTCTGGCGATGTATTGTTCTGTAACAAATGAAAACATTTTTACTCATTGCAATCATCTCATTTATTTTGCCTTCCTATCCCCGGAGATGTCCCCATGGAGAAACGCACTGCAGTATCGCCATGGAAGCTTGGAGAGATTGAAGCTTGAAAAGCACTCCAAGCAATCACTCCAACAAAATAGTGGAAGAAACTTTTAAAAACGAAACGTAAAAATTTTTATGTATCTATCTATGTCGAACTGATGGGTCAAAGAATGAAAGATCGGACAAAAAGGGGAAGCATCAAAATATAAATGCACATTTTCAGGGATTGAACCACCACCCAAAGGACCACATGCACGACAATGTGGGGCCAAACGCAGGCAATTGGGCCTGAACTTTGTTCAAGTCGGTCAAAATATTAAGTGTCAGTATTAATACTTGTGCCATATAAGGCCATGGCTTGGAAACAAAAAACTAAGCTCATAAAGTGGCTTAAGCGCTCAAGCAAGCAACAAAATGATTGATAAGGAATGGCTGGCTTGGCAAGCGATTAGCGATCGTTAATCGGTCATATAAACACCGTGCACCCAGAGATGCCCAGAATGTCAAGCAATGTCTTTATTGGAAAAAGGAACACTTTTTTGAGCAGTCAGAACTACTGCCAAGTTCAATTCTGGAGCTTAGATTTATTAATTCTGCAGAGCTTAAGAGATTTTCTCAGTTATCACATGTGTGGAAATGAAACAAAGCTAAAATGCTGGCGTCTCCAGGTGTTAATAAGCATTGCAATGTATCCTGCGATCTGCAGGTATGATGATCAGGCATTCAAAGGTATGAGTGAGGAAGGTGAAAAAAACTTTTTCGTGAAGATCCCGTTATGGCATGTTTACATTTTCTGATGCCCAAAAGCAAATGGCCCCAAAAAAGGCAAATTAATATCACAACCTGGGGACCAAGGATGACACTTGAGAAAGGATAAGTAAATAAGGCCGTTAATTTTCTTCAGTGGGGGTGTTTACATCCATCCGAACATCCGATTTTCATTCATACACTCCCTTGGAGTTCCCCAATGAGTGTGCATGCAAAGTTTCAGGCCACTAGATTTCATGGTTTTGGACTTATTGAGGAGACACACACTGACTGGTGCACCACTGTGACAGTGCTCTTGAGGGCCCTGGCTAAATGTCTGGAGGATGTCGGTGCAGGTTGGTACCCAAGATGTGTAGTGTGCATGGTTCTCCAGTGTAAGGACATGCTTTGGCCCTCACCAACCCTCGAGGGCAGGTGCAGTTCTTTTACTTTGGCAGGTAGTCCACCAAAGAGAAGGAAACTCTGATTGCAAATCGCTCTGCTGCCTTGTAGGGTATGTCTCTTTCACCAAAGGCTTGGCCCACGTGGACACATCCGGAGACAAACACTGCCCAGCCATGTCTGGAGATAAGCACCACCCATAGACATCTGGAGACCACCATTGCTGGGTCATGTCCAGATACAACCACTGCCTAGACACGTCCGGAGACAACCACCGCCCAGACACGTCGGGATACAACCATCGGCAGTGTAGAAGTGAAGTGCACAACTACTCGGCTGTTGAGGTGCGCACAACTAATCGGCTGTGTGGATGTGCACAACTAATGGGCTGTGTAGACATGCACAACTAATCAGCTGTTTAGGTGCATACAACTGATCAGCCATTGAGGTGCACACAACGAATTGGCTGTTGAGGTGAGCACAACTAATCAGCTGTTAAGGGGCACACAACTAATTGGCTGTGCAGACGCGCACAACTAATCGGCTGTGTAGACGTGCACAACTAATCGGCTGTGTAGATGTGCACAACTAATCGGCTGTGTAGACGTGCACAACTAATCAGCTGTGTAGACGCGCACAACTATTCCGCTGTTTCGGCACACACAACTGATCAGCCATTGAGGTGCACACAACGAATCGGCTGTTGAGGTGAGCACAACTAATTGGCTGTTGAGGCCCACACAACTAATCGGCTGCTTACATGTGCAAAACTAATGAGCTGTTTGTCTCCCTTTGTAAATTGCTAACTAGATGGGCGAACAACAATGTTTTTGTAACACAATTTGAGAGTTATGTGTGTGTGTTGGCAAGATTCTCACTCAATTCCTTTCATAAGTTTGTCCCAAAGTGTTTGTAATAGTATAGAATATTCAACATACAGTAAACAATCTACCGAGATGAAACACGGTGTGTATTTGTGTATTTTTTTGTGTTTGTGTATTTGTCTGTCCCCTTTAATAAGGACGATTTGAGTATGGTTTTAAAGGCCAATATTTTAACATGACTGTTTGTTCACAACATCCTATTTTTAAAGATAAAGAAAGTCAAAAAACATTTTTTCAGAAAAGAGTAATTACGTCCCTTCTATTGGAATTGTAGACGGTGTCTTGCAAACCGAGCCTCGAGCGCGGTGTACAGAAACGTTTTTTAAAATAGCAATAAATTCAAGGCGTAGGGATGTGAAATCAGTCGTGCGTGAGGTGTAATACGCGCAGAGGAGAACGAGTGTTCATTTACATCCATAGGATGTCTAATAAATAAAGAAGATAAAAGCAAACCTGATGCAAGGCCGAGGCTTCATACTTTGGGATGCTCACGACGATGGACTGTCGAAATGAAACATCCCAGAAGATAAAGAAAATGTCTTCACATTTGTGCATGTGGTGTTTCAAAATGACGTTTTTTGTATCAAAACATCAAATCTTCCAGTCTCCTTGAATATCCTGAATAAAATAATTCCAACCTGTCATTTTTGTTTTTGATGGGCTTTGATACTCATCATTATATCATTTGCGATCATCTATTTTTTTATATTTGTGTGATTCTGCACAGTTCATGCAAAGATCCTCAAAGTCTCGAAGGAGCTCAAGAATTCCAGTAATTCCTGGACGATGTTTTGTGAGGCCGAGGCCAAGCCGAGACCAAACATTACCTGGTTGAACCCAAATGGACACTCCGTCAATGGAACCAAGACCATATCGAGCCCAAATGGCCAAAATGGATTGGAAAACATCATCAGTATCTTTAACATCACAGGAGAAGATCCAGAAGGGAAGTATACCTGCCTGGTGGAGAACAAGTATGGCCAAGTGCAGGACCACTTAATATTCACCACTGCACCTGCACCTCAAAGCAATGGAAGTTCACAATGGATTGTGGTTGGATGTTCAATTGCCTTGAGCTTGGTTCTTCTTCTGCTCTTTGCTGTTGGATTGCATATTTACAGGAAAAAGCAAAAGCACAGTGAAGGTAAGAAAATCTCCACCTCAACCCTTTTTTCCCCGAACTTTGTCATCTATTGAACAGCCTTCCAGAGGCTGTTGTGTCTCACTCTTACCTCCGGAGCTTGAATCATACAGTCCTCCACCATCTCATGTCGTCACCCATCTTGACCCATAATATTTGTTGCCCCGCCCCATTAACCCTTCATAACCCAACCATCAATGACTGTTTTTTTTGTGTTCCTCCCCTCTTCCCTTTCCTCTTTTCCTGTTCGTTCATCCCCTTGATGTTTGTCCCACTGTAAATTACGCCTTGCTCTTCCATGAGGCTCACTCCTTTAAAGAAAAATAATCACAAGAATGATGTTGTCCACAGCACGATACTTGCAAAATAAAAACAAAAACAATAGTTGCCATGGAAACAGCGATTTGGTACTTTCAAGCATTTCATCTATCAAGTGTTTCACATGATGGAATGTTGTGCAAAACAAATTTGGTTGATACATTTTCTAATTGCGGCCTAATCGGTGTTTTGCATGTTTCAGGTGGCCTTGACCTTTGACCAAGTTTGACCAAGTTTGACCAATATTTTCTCACATACACTACAAATACATACAAATAAGCTGGTTAAGTTGAAATTTCAACTTGCCACATTGAAAAATTATTTAAGTATGCCAATAGGTTCACAAAAAGTCCCTTTTGATTATAATGGGGTGAAATTGTTGTCATGGAAATCGTTGACATGTCAAAACTGCGAAATCGATCATTCTGGTTTTGATTGAACCATTTTAGTTACCCAACATGCAAAAGCTGTTCAAATTTCAAATCAATAAAATGGGAATTGTCGATATTTTGTGATCTTGACCTTTGACCTCAAAAAGTCTGCTTCAGGGAAACCAATATGAAAATCCTTCTCAAATTTCGAAGCAATTGGATTAAATTTCACGATTTTATGTCACCTCGAACTTTGACCTTTTGACATAAAAAAAAAAACAAAATAAGGGAGTTTTTAATTGGTGAATATTCTCTATTTAGTTTTATGTAATTATAAACACAAAAACATCTCCAACTTGTGAATTATCTTCTAATTATTCTTAAACAGCAGAATTATTCCCACTTTCTTGTCCTGATTGAATGTTCATCTTGGCCCAAGCCTTTAACGAAGCAGAAGGGCCAGGCCTGATGTTGGACTCAGGTTCGGGCAGGAATTTGTAATTTATTCCTGGTGCTGGTGTTCGCTCGCCGACTCATTGCAAAGGACATCATGGGATTTTTAGCGTCCACCAACAAATGCTGACAGAAGGGAATTCCATTTAACGTCCATCCGAGGAACGGCACACACATTGATAAATCACCCAACCTGTGAAACACCGGGATGACAGTTGAGAGCTGGGTTGGGATTCAAACCTAGACTAGACAGGATAAAGGTTAGTGTGTGTACTGCTTGGCCATCCTTCCAGCCCCAACTTTCTCGAACATAACGTATGGATTTCATAATGAAATGTAATTTTAAAAACTAGAGCATGCAAACAACATTGTACTCGTGAAAAGATTGTCACGTGACTTTCCTTTCTTCATCTGTGCACGTGACCATCCACAGACATGCAAGTAGAGAACTAACCACAAATACTCACAACTACTACTCCACTCACCACCTCCTCCCACGAACTTCCAGCTTCTTTGAAGGGGATTCCAAACGGTTCGGTTCGAGAATTTCAGAAGGGAATGTTGTTTTCAGCACAGGGGCCTGTTCGTCTTCATTTTGTACAAAACCAAGTTGTCCTTAGACTATCTTTACCGTCATATATACTGATGTACTACAAAAATGATTTCAATATACAAACCAGACAAAAATACACTCAGTGTCTGTTTTTATCCCACAGGGAACACTACCCAACCGAATGTGGAACTTCATGAATCAGTGAGTCTGTGGGATTATTTAATTCAATACCCCCATTTGTTCGCTGCTTTAAATGATTGTTCATTCACAGAACATAACCATGACGAGCCCAACAGCATTTCGGAATCTGTGGGGACGACCTGGTCATGGTCTGGTCTCCATCGGTGGAGCTAGCCGACGTGGAGGGGGTCACTCTTTCGGGTGGCCGCTTCTTGGTGGGCAAGCACCTCCGGTTAGCATGTTACAGGATAGTCCTCGAAGCGGTTTTCTCACTGTGCTGGGAGCCAATGGCCAATTTGCCAGGAATCCCCTGCAGAGTACGACAGCCCAGATTTGATATCAAACTGGACTGGTCGGAAATGTGAGAGCAAGAGCTGCCCTCGACGGTCTCGCAGCGTCAAAAAAAGCCAGGCCAAAACTTGGTGCCAGTGTGTTGAGGGAGAGGGTAAGATTTCCCTGCACCATCTCATTGTGGGAATGGGGTGGGGGTCGGCTCAACGCCACCTCGTGGTGGCACTGGTGTGGCCCTGATGGTCTGGCAGGTTTGGTAATTGATTTAAAAAAAGAAAACCTTCGAGTAGGAGAAGACACCATCGTATATAATTATCATCATTGCTTGTTCATGTTTTCTCCAACAGGGACAGAGAGACGAGGCCTCATACATGGTTCTGAAGAAGCATCACGATGAGTCCCAGTCTCAGGTGTACGAGACCTTGTGATATCGATCAGACAGAAACACCTGTTCGCTTTTTATGAATACATAACTACTTTAGTAAATGTTTATAATTGAAAAAAATCTGGAATTACCAGCTGGAAAAGCTGAGGTTTCAGAAAGAATCCACTCGCCTTGGTCAGGGCAGACATTGAAGTCTTCTCCGTCTTCTTCTTGCATATGATATGGCAGCTTGGCTGCCAGGTAGCTGTAATTTTGTTGGGCTGCAACTGTGCCACTTTTTTTGCATTTTTTTTTCTTCTTTGCATTTTGTGGACTGCCCTTTCAAGGCATGTAAAATAATCTCCAAGGACATAGAAGAATGAGGCCCTCTTCCCTCATGTTTGTGAAAATAATATTAT
This sequence comes from Eptatretus burgeri, assembly GCF_056783735.1. Classification (NCBI taxonomy): domain Eukaryota; kingdom Metazoa; phylum Chordata; class Myxini; order Myxiniformes; family Myxinidae; genus Eptatretus; species Eptatretus burgeri. Next base: position 13,682,303 of record NC_140975.1, on the reverse strand, counting down.
GTAGGAAGATGGAAGTTATAAAAGTCTGAAAACTTTATATTCACAGCGGTTGGGTAATCATTTGATGCGTTTCAGCAGAGTTAATATTTCTGTTTGAGAGGAATATCATGGTCTTGTTTATAAACTTTTAACCAAGGCATTTAGGATCATTGATATCTCCCGGGATGAAACCGAGTGTTTGGGTTTCCCAATCTCTCTCACCGCAGGCAGATCGGTGGTCTTTTTATCCACTATAATTTCCTCTCCGGCCACCCCCCCCCCACGGCCACCCTCCCCCCCACTCTGTCTGCTTTCTGTCGTCGTCTTCCCCCCCTCCCCATATTTCGACAGGGTGCTCAAGGTCCGCCAGCAACCCCCTTCTATTAAAACTCCCAAAATCAGGAATCACTGCTCACCTTCACTCTTTCATTCCTCTCTTTTCACGCCTTTCGAACAAACTCTCACACGCTCTTCAATCCCACTCTTCCCTCCAGGTATTCAAAACAGTTGCTCACCACCATCTCTTATCTTCCCCATCCCAAACCATGATCTTTTCTACCCTCGTTAATCCACCCCAAACCAACCTCCTTCATATTCCCTGCTTTCCTTCTTGAAAGTCCCTTTGGTGTCCATTTTGTTTACCCCATGTTGCCCGCCCCATCCCTCTGTCTTCCACAGATCTCCTCATGTGTCTATTCCCCACTGTTTTGTGTTTCCCTCTCCCGCACCTCTTGTGTCCTGCTCCCCTTGTTATATGTTCTGTGTTAGCTCTTATATGAACCTCGACATTGTATATTAAATAAGCAAAAAAAAAACTTTTGGATTCTTCCATTAAGAAAACATTTTTAAGTCGGGCAGGTCGGGTGAATATGTCTTTTAAAGGTATAATTTGAAGGAAAAGGAATGCTGTTTGTTGTTTTATGACATTAATGTAACAAGAAATGAGGTTCTTTAATAAAAGTTTGATGTTATCACCATTTGAAAGTTTATAAAACTGAAAAGGCTTTATTAGTGTTTCATCTTCTGTATTATTTCAGGCTGCAGCAATATTTGATCCATTGGTACAAAATTGTTTCTATCTTTCTTTAAAGTAAAAGTGCCACCACGCGATAAGGTGACACGCAGTCTCTGCAAGATGAAATATAGCCCTATCCAATGATACCAGAAAACTTGTGTTGTAGAAGGTTAGGGCCCTTTCTGAAAGCTGGCTCCCAGACTATTTGGTCAATTAAATTTGTGCAATCATTGAATTTGGGCTGAAGTCTCCATAATTATCGATCGTCTCTCTTTGGTCTTCAATCTCGGGGGGAGCTAATGTACTGATTCATTAATTTTTCTTTCCATATCCTAATTGCTGAAATCAAGTCATGAAAAGAAAGAAATTCGTGGGAATATTATTGGCCAATCAGTGGATTCCTTTCAGAGAGCTAGTGGGTGTTGCGGAGAAGAGAGGTGCTGGAAGCTCGTCTCAGGACACGTGCAGCTCGAGGAGCTTTATTTTTTGTGCAAGACTTTTTCTTTATATTTCATGAGTCAATCAGCACGTCAATATTTATCATCGTCATTATTAAAGGTACGTTTCATGATCTGAACTTAACAAAAAAAGCTTTATTGTATGTTCTTAAAACAGGAAAATAAGTCTGGTGTTGGCTTAACAGTGAAGTTGGCTTCCTTTAAGATTTTCAGGTCTTGAGTTTGAGCTCCTGTTGTGCTATTAAATAATACCAGGTGGGTTTACTCAGCCTGTCATCCTTCAAAGGTTGGCAAAATGAGGACCAACTTACTGGAAAAGGGGGCACTGCATCAGTGGCACAGCCGTGCTCCCAGGAATGGTGCAACCAGCAGCCTCTGACTGCATATGAAATAATAAAAGTTAATTTCATGTTCTTAATAATCCTTTTATTCATGAAAATAAATCGCACAAAAAAACAATGCACAAACATGAACATGAAGGGTCCAGTTTTGATAAATGTTAAAGGTGAAGTCCCTAACCATATTTACCCATAACACCCATGAACGGCAAGGCCTTCCTGTATATACCTGAACACTGCCCGGGTATCGTGTTCGTTGAACTCTCTCGTTATGTTATATCTTCCTCGAGGTGTTATTGTTTTATCCCATGCAATATTACATGTTAAACCCATCCGTGTTTGTGTTATATCTTCAATTTGTTTCATATTGTTCAAGGCCTAGCACAGCCTCTCCTCGGATAGAAAGTGTGAAAAGCATGTCTCCACGTTCCTCGTTTTGCTTCCTTCTTCCCAAATATCTTACTTCTACCTCCTCAACATTTTCCTATTTCCCCTTTTTGCTTCAAAAAATCAAAAGAAACAAATAAAAGAAAACTTTCTTTTTCACTCCATTAACATCTCATTTCTACTTGAATCTCCTTTTCCCAACTTCTGGTTCCACATTCCTGTCCCACTCCCTCCCGTCTTTTCTCAATATCTAAAAACTGAATCTTCATTAAATATAAACGCTTCTTTTTCCTTTATAATCATTCAAATCCTTTTCAACCTCCTTCACAAATGGTACACGTGTTCTTCTTCTTCACCAGAATCTGTTTCTCTTCTTCTTCACCAAGATTATTTCCCACAACTGTGAGTCAACTCAGCACGTGGTCCACAAGCCATCCTCATGCACCTCGTCGATATGTGCCTATCACAAAATATCTCATCTCCCAAAACATGATCTTTATCTCCGTTTGTTAAAGTTGAACATTCCACAAAGCCCGCTAGAGATTGCACCCTCCATTATCTGATGCCTTTACTTGGTGAATCTGGACTTCATCCAGCATGAAAGGCCTTTGCCGACATCTCAAATGATTACTCTTCTTCACTCAAGGTGGTACACCTGCTTCACACCTGACTTTCCTGCGTGATGTGGAAACCAAAGCTCTCAACGTCAACGTGGCCTCTCCACAAAGAATCAGGAAGCACATGACCTGCTCCTCTCTCATCTCAGACCAATTGATGGCCTCTGTTTTTCACCACCTGGAACGGGGTTCCGGGGAGCTTATGGATGGCGCGTTGTCTGTTCCCCATCCGTCCTTCCGTCCATCAGTCAGTCAGTCAGTCAATCAATCAGTCAGTCAGTCAGTCCATCCACAGATACTTGAAACTTTTCTGAAAAAACTGGGTCTGAGGGGGTCTTTGAAGCGAGTTTATTGTGGGAGTTTGCCCCCGCCCTAAAGAGATATTTCCTTTCTTTATTCACAAAAACGACACACAATTCCCATGAAACTTGACTCCAACCTTCATCACCCATGATGTACCAACGCTTGTTCATGCAATTAGAAAAATCCGGGTCTCAGGTTTTTTTAAGCAGGGGTTGCCCCCCTCCCCCCCCCAAATAGGTATTTCCTTTCTTCTCAGAAACTTCACACACAATTCCGATGAAACTTGACCAGAACCTTCATCACTCATGATGTACCAAAGAGTGTTTACACCATTAAAACCAATCAGGGTCTTAAGATATCTAAAGGGGGGAGGGGGAGGGGGTGGATGCTCCCCAAAATATGTATTTCCTTTCTTCTCAGAGATGACACACAATTCTGATAAAACTTGACCACTACCTTCATCACCCATTATGTACTAAAGTTTGTTCACGACATCAAAAAATTGAGGTCGAAGGGGTTCGACGGGTGGGTGGGTGGGGGGCGGGGTTACCCCCCCCCAAATAGGTATTTCCTTTCTTTTCAGACACTACAAACACAATTCCGGTGAAACTTCACCACAACCTTTATCACCAGTGATGTACCAAAGATTGTTCACACAATTAAAATAAATTTGGATTGAAGTGGGTCCACGGGGCGGGGGGGGGGGTTGCCCCCGCAAATAAGTATTTGCATTCTTTACAGACATTACACACACAATTCCGGTGAAACTTCACCACAACCTTCATCACCAGTGATGTACCAAATTTTGTTCATGACATGAGAAAAATCTGGGTCTCAGAGGGTTGAAGGAAGGGTTGCACCCAAAATGTTAAGTTGAGGGACTGCAGTTGACGGACTGCCGAATGTTGAGGGACTACAGACATGCAAAAATGTGTCGACCTTGAGGGAGATAAGGTGCGAGTCGGTGGTGCGGATGAGGTGCGAGAAAGAGGTGCGTGTCAGTGAGGTCGCCCTGAAAAGAACGACTTGTCCTCGCCAAGCTCCTTTCGCATCCAAAGCAGACATTGGAAGAGAGACAGAACGTGTGAGAAAAAAGCTTAACTTATGTGTGAGGTGAGAGATCACCTTCCCACGTGTTTCTTGGCTCAGCCTAAATTAATGCACCCGGGCTGAATCACTCGCTGGTTCATCGCTCCGCCCAGCAAGCTCCGCCCAGCAAGCTCCGCCCTGCAAGCTCCGCCCAGCAAGCTCCGCCCAGCAAGCTCCGCCCTGCAAGCTCCGCCCAGCAAGCTCCGCCCTGCAAGCTACGCCCTGCAAGCTCCGCCCAGCAAGCTCCGCCCAGCAAGCTCCGCCCTGCAAGCTCCGCCCAGCAAGCTCCGCCCCGCAAGCTCCGCCCAGCAAGCTCCGCCCAGCAAGCTCCGCCCAGCAAGCTCCGCCCTGCAAGCTCCGCCCAGCAAGCTCCGCCCAGCAAGCTCCGCCCTGCAAGCTCCGCCCAGCAAGCTCTGCCCCGCAAGCTCCGCCCAGCAAGCTCCGCCCAGCAAGCTCCGCCCAGCAAGCTCCGCCCTGCAAGCTCCGCCCAGCAAGCTCCGCCCAGCAAGCTCTGCCCAGCAAGCTCCACCCAGCAAGCTCCGCCCTGCAAGCTCCGCCCAGCAAGCTCCGCCCAGCAAGCTCCGCCCCGCAAGCTCCGCCCAGCAAGCTCCGCCCCAAAAGCTCCGCCCAGCAAGCTCCGCCCCAAAAGCTCTGTTTCACTTTTTCCCACGTACTTCCGACCAATCCACAGAATGATCTCTTGTGTCTGGATAGCTACTGGGCGGAGACGAAGCTTTCGTGTGGATCAATGGGGTCGCCAGTCGGGGTGAACAGGAAAAGAACAGGGCCCAGGATACTGCATTGAGGAACTCCAGCCTGGACAGGAAGAGGGGATGAAAGAACTCCATTTAGGGCCACATGGTGAGTGCGACAGGAGAGGATGTCTGCGAGCCATGAGTGGAGATGGCCTTGGATACCATAGGAAGAGAGTTTGGTGAGCAGGGCAGGGTGCCAGACCGTGTCAAAAGCACGTGATATGTCCAGGGATACGGCTCGGATTTCCTGTCTGGCAATGAGGACCTCCATCCATTGTTGGGAGAGCAGAAGCAGCATATCCAGGGTAGAGTGACCTCGTCTGAATCCAAATTGATGATCGGAAATCAAGCCATTAGAGAAGAGGAAGGATTTGATATCGGAAGCGATGATGGATCCCATAACCTTGCTGATGATTGGGAGAAGGCTGATTGGTCTGTAGTTGCAGGGATCTGTTTTTGCACCTTTTTTAGAAATGCCAGACTCGACGGCGGTGAGGTGGTTCTCTGATAATAGCCAGAGAGATGTCCACTTTGACAAGGACGTGGTCAGAAGAACCGATTGGAGCGGAGGAAGAACAACAGATTTTGTCAGAGAAATTTGTCAAAATCAGAACCAGAAGAGATGGAGTCCCATTGGTTGAGATCCGGGTCGGGAAGTTGACCGATTGAGTCAGTCCCAATTAGTCACAGAAAGCTTTTGCTGAGGTGCCATGACAGGTGAGAGAGGTACCCACACCTAGCCAACTGGCATGATGACAATTGAAGTCGCCACATATGAGAAAGAGAGAGTTTGGATGAGAATATAGAACTTGGTCCATGTTTTCGGATCGTGAGGTGTTGATGGAGTAATCACTGTTAGGTGGACGGTACAGTACACATATAAACATGAGATGGGAGTGGAGGGGAAGCCATAGCCAGAGGTATTCCTGGGGGTGTGGGGGAGTGAGGGCAGTGCATGGAGAATGAGGAATGGAGTCTTTTATGAAGATAGCAACTCCTCCATCAGGACAAGGCTCAGGTCTGTCAAACCGGAGGAGGGAGTAACCAGGGAGAGATACTTGGGAGTCAGACACGTCTTGGAGGAGGAAAGTTTCTGTTAGACAGATAATGTCTGGTTTGTCAGTGGCAGCCTGTAAGGAAAGATCTGAAAGGTTTGAGCGAAGGCCCTGGATATTTGAGGTCCACACTTTTAATGAAGAGGTAAGGGAGGAGGCTTTGGGTGCAGGGGGTTGGGGGGAGGCGGAAGGGTAGGACAAGGGATGAGGGGGGGAGGTAAGGAGGGTTGTTGAAAGAGTGTGGGGGATTGCAGAATAGCTTGGGGAGGGGGCCGAATGAGGAGGAGAAAAGGCTCTGTGGTGCTGGGGGAGAGGGGGAACAAGAGAGGGGGAATAAGGCAACTGAGGATTTGAGAAGGTGGAGTGAAGAGATGGAGGTGAGAGGGCAGTGGAAGGAGGAAGCTGTGTGGATGGGAGGGGGGGCAACTTTGAGAAGGATGAGTGAGGGGGATGAATGGTGGGAGAAAGGTGAGGGGGAATTTTTGAGAGAGGTGAGAGGGAGGCTTGGAGGGAGAAGAGTTGGATGGTTTCTTTGAGAGTGAGAGTGAGGGGTGAGGGGGTTGATTTGGCACTGAAGTTGGAAAAATAGAATGGTTGATGGAAAGCGAACATTCATAGCAAACTGGACTTTTTAAAAGTTTTAGGTCAGAGATGCGATTTTACACAATTCTTGATGGATGCAATAAAGGCGAATTCAAAGAATGGAAAGAAGAAACGCTGTAACAGTTGGATTTTTTCGGCAAGGTATGAAGGAGAGGTCGAATTGAGAGCAGTCTGTTTAAATAGCAGAAGAGTAGTGCATTATGATAGAGTAAAGAGTACCACACGTGTGAAAGAGGAAGATGAAGGATTAAAAGAGATCGTTTTTATACGCCCGATATATATATATATATATATATATATATATATATATATATATATATATATATATATATATATATATATATATATATATATATATATATATATATATATATATATATATATATATATATATATATATATATATATATATATATATATATATATATATATATATATATATATATCGGGGCGTATTATGTGACACCGGCTGTGCGTCCGTCTGTCCGTCCGTTCCTGTCCGCACTCTAACTCTCAAAGTTTTCAACTTTCACATTTCATATTTGGCACATAGGTAAAGACTGTGAAGACGGTGTGTCGCAATATACATTCATCATCTAATGTGGTTGCCATGTCAACGAGGATGCTGTTTTCCATCCGTTCCTGTCCGCACTCTAACTCCCAATGTTTCCAACTTTCATGTTTCATATTTGGTACATTGGTAGAGACTGTGGAGACGGTGTGTAGCGACATACGTTCGTCATTTAAAGTGGTTGCCATGCCAACCAGGATGCTGTTTTCCATTTCTTACCACAATTCTTCATATACCTTCTTGTTCGGGCGTATATGGTGCTCACTTGCACTCTTGTTGTTATTATTATTCATGTTTGAGAGAGTTTTCAACAGATTAGGTCATGGAAGTGTTGTAGAAAAATTTAGGAAGAAGAAGAGGAGGAAGGAGAAGAAGAGGAGATGAAGAAGAAGAAGAAGAATCGAGATTGTGAGTGTGCAAGCAGAAAGGTAGCGTTTTTTATCTTGCCAAAACGAAGTTTTTGCAAGATATGTTAGTGAGCTTGTATGTTTTTTTTATTTTTGTTTGTCTGTAGTCATGCATAAAAAATTCTGCAGAGCACAATTATCATTGGAAATTTTTGTAACTTCGCATATCAGAGGCCTATAGAGGTCCCTTTCAGTGCACAAAATTTTGAAGGTCAAGGTCAAAGGTCAAGGTCACTTTGTCGCAAATCAGGGGAGTCGACGAAACCCTTATTTTTTGACTAATTTTAATCTCATCGTCTCCAAACTTTATGGGAATGTAGTATATGGTCTGGCGCTCAGCTGATTAGTTTTTCGTGGCGATTGGCCTTGACCTTCATGGTTAGCGCCTGAGGTCAAACATATTTCACCCCAAGGTCAAATTTTCAAGTTTTAGGAACCATATCGTGTTGTACCTCAAATTGAACACCTCGATGAGTGCTTTCTAGATATTTCAAGCTTGAGACATTATGACGTCATTTGGTGATGTTATGAGGCAAACACATATTTTTCATGGTTACTCTGTAGAACGATTCTCATCGGAATCTCTCGTGGGCAGATATTCCTCAAGGAGTCGCTCCTGGTGGATAGCAGCTCTGTTCACCTCAGTGTGACCTTAATGAAGTCACACGTGGTCACCTTTTGGCAAGATACGGGTCACCCAGTGGGTGACATTGGTTTATTATCTTGCCAAAACGAAGTTTTTGCAAAATATGTGAGTCAGCTTGTATGTTTTTTTTTTTGTTTTTTTTTTGTCTGTAATCACGTATAAAAAATTCTGCAGAGCACAGTTATCATTGGAAATTTTTGTAACTTCGCATATCAGCGGCCTATAGAAGTTCCTTTCAGTGCACAAAATTTTGAAGGTCAAGGTCAAAGGTCAAGGTCACTTTGTCGCAAATCAGGGGAGTCGACGAAACCCTTATTTTTTGAGTAATTTTGATCGGATCGTCTTCAAACTTCATGGGAATATATTTCATTGTCTGGCGCTCAGCTGATTAATTTTTGGTGGCAATTGGCCTTGACCTTCATGGTTAGCACCTCAGGTAAAACATATTTCACCCCAAGGTCAAATTTTCAAGTTTTAGGAACCATATCGTGTAGTACCTCAAATTGAACACCTTGATGAGTGCTTTCTAGATATCTCAAGCTTGAGACATTATGACGTCATTTGGTGACGTTATGAGGCAAAAGCATATTTTTCATGGTTACTCTGTAGAACGATTCTCATCGGAATCTCTCGTAGGCAGATATTCCTGAAGGAGTCGCTCCTGGTGGATAGCAGCTCTGTTCACCTCAGTGTGACCTTAAAGAAGTCACACGTGGTCACCTTTTGTCAAGATACGGGTCACCCTGCAGGTGACATTGGTTTATTTTGTTTGTTTGTTTGTTTTTTAAGATAAGAAATAGAGTGATTGGTTGGGAGTGATGGGGGACGTTAGGAAAGTGGGTAAGATAGAAATTGAAGGTAGTGGGGAGAAAAAACAAATAAACACGATTGTACAATGAGGGGAACCGGTAGGCCTCAAGCCTCAAGGGTAGGCCTCAAGCACCCGGTCAGACAAGGTCGACAAAATCTCACAAAATAGCATGATTTTTGAAACAAAACCGAACAAGGAACACACAGTAACATGTAGCTGAGAAAATAAACAGTTAAAACGGGACAGATAACGACCAGAAACTTAACTTTGAGATCATCAACAGAGAGCCCCGAAGGAGACCTGTCAACACTCCAAACCCAGAACCGAAAGATGGTGGTGCCGTCTTCCCACCATCGTGGGATGAAGGGGGGGGAGGGGGCATATATTTATTTGTCTGTCCGTGACCTGACCATGGGTACCCCCATCACGTATGTAAAATTTTGCATGGATTGGCCCAGCTGTTTTCTTTTGATCATTTTCAGACGGACACACACATACAGAGAAATTCCTTGAAGGGGTGTGGGGGATTTTGTAGGGTGCGGTAACTTGAAACCTTGAACAGACTGTGAAGTAACAACACCCACAATTTGGGGAGTCTCACTGCTGCAGTTCAGCCTTTAAAGAATAACAAACAAATGCACAAAGAAACACAAAAACAAACACTTTGAAAAGATTTTAACCTGAACAATCCTACTTATTCCTCCACCTCGATGTTACAGGCCATTGGTGCATGATCTTCAGAAGTGAAGAGTTGTTGTGCGTGAATATACCATTTCCCTTAAATGCAACATCCCATTTTTGGTCAATGTCCTTTCACAAGAGTGTCCCCATCTCATAAAACCATCTGCCATTTCCTCCATATGTTGTGAAACTCAAGGGCAGAATGTCGAGAAAAAACGGACACGACACGAGCAAAAGGCCATTTTGTACAGTCACTCCCGAGCGTCACGTTTTCATTCGTTTAGGAGGACTGTGGGGGTTGGGGTGAAGGGTTTTTTTTGATAACGCAGGTTAAGCTCGAAACAAAAGAAGTAAAACTCACCTTATCAGAAGAAGAAAGGCACAAGTACATTGGAGGCTCAGAAGACAGCATAAAACGGTCGAGAAAGATGGTGCATGTGGTATTACCAACAAAAGATGGCAGTGCCGTGTGATCCCCCTTATGAAGGATGGCAGCACTGTGTGATCCCCCGAATGAAAGATGGTGGTGCTGTGTGATCCCCCTCATGAAAGATGGTGGTGCTGTGTGATCTCCCAGATGAAAGATGGTGGTGCTGTGTGATCCCCCGATTGAAAAATGGTGGTGCTGTGTGATCCCCCGAATGAAACATGGTGGTGCCATATGTCTAAAGCAGGAAAAAGTTGGCAACAGAAAGGTATTGAAACTCACAGTCGTTTGTGCAGATAACAATGTTATGAAAATGCAAATTCAAAACTGTTGAGAAAAGCAGAAACGTGCGGTTCGTGTGGCGTACGTTCTGTCGGTTCAGATGAAACCCAAGTCATAACCCTTGTGTTTGGTAAAACTGCAGTTCTGTTACAAAACCTTCAGATGAAAAATGTTCTCAAATTTTAAAATGTGGAACTGCATAAATAATTTATCCAGGGTGAGTTATCCAGCACGAGTTTTCGTGCAGATGAGGAAGCGATTTTGTGTTTGGAAAGACATTCGATATAAAACATTTGGGGCGTTCAGTTGGTAACGGCTGTGTCTGGGGGAGAGATCATCTGATGGTATTTGGTGAGGTAGATACAAGTATTGGAAGATTGATTCGAGTCCTTCGTGCTGAGGTATTGATCTCTCACAACTCGGTGCCATCATTTAATATAACCAGCACATTGACTTGAAGATCCTTGCTCTGATGAGACATGTTTACCTTCTCTCTCTCCGTTTCATTCCTCATGTTCTTCGGCTTCTACTGCACAGGTAAGTTGTTCGGTGAACGTTCTGTTTCAATCCTTCCGACACCTGTGCGATTAGTGTTTGTGAGTTCCATATCTGCCTTCCTTGTTGGAATTTTTTTAAGACAGGAAAATCATATTAAAAAAACAAATAATCATTACTCATCATGGCCATGAATTAGTTACTTTACCTGTGCTCTCACTTGCCCTTCATAAACAGGTGACGAACTATCTACATATTACGGGGGGAAACATCATTCATCTTCCCTCCTTATATCTGACATATTTATTTGTCTCTCCTTCTTTAAATTTCGATGTGTATTTCAGTTAAAATTTAACCTCTGGCTTACTTTTTATCCCCAATTTGTCGACCTCATCTCTTGTCATCCCCAGTTCTGTCCCATGATCTTTATTACCCCATTAACCTTTCCTTAATCAAGAAAGGGTTCTGTCTTCAATCTCTTTCTTCCCTCCAGGTCTTCAAGGCAGCTGTTCACCACCATCTCAGATCATCCCCCATCCAAAACGATGATTGTTCTTCATCTGTTAAACCCCTCTCCCCCCCAATCACCCTCTCACCCCTACAATTTTGCTTCTGTGTCTATCTTGTCCACCCCCTACATTCTCCCCAACCCCTCATCGTTACCCACATCCCTTGTTGGTCCATATCCGTCTAGTTTGGCCCTCAGACCTGCTGTTGTCATTTCCCCCTTCTCCTCTTGCTGTTCCTTTTGTTCTGTTGCGTCCTGATCCATTCTATATTCTCGCTCTTCCATGAGCCTTGACTGTGTACACATAAAGTTAAACATTTTACCTGCGAGTTTCACTGATTCCTTCATTCCTCTTATCCTGTTCATTCATTATCTTGATGTTAGTACCACTGTCAGTTCCACCTTAACTGTTCCATGAGCCCCACTCCTGGAAAGAAATGAAGTTACAGTCTGTAAAAGACACGCCTTTCCACTGGTAAAAGCAATGTCTGCTGCGACACTGCCACCCGCAGTACGAGTTATCTGACATATCATTAGCAGCCATTTATTGGCAAATCACCAATCCACTGCTTTGGGAAAGTAATCACTCCACAGAAGTCTTTCGTAAACACTGCTCATCCTTTATATTGAAAGATTCATTTTTATATAAAAGGGTAAAAAAAAATCAAACATAAAGGTAAGGTTGCGTACTTCTGCCCAAGACAAAAGTACATGGTGAAACAAAGCTTGTCCAACTCATAAACCTGCACTTACCCTTCGCGCTAAAGCTCATGGTCATACAAAAACACATGCCCCCAAACCCATGATTCCCTATGTGTAAAAACAACGAGATATATATATATATATATATATATATATATATATATATATATATATATATATATATATATATATATATATATATATATATATATATATATATATATATATATATCGTACATATATGTATTTCTGTGTACATATGTTTTCACTTCATGGCCAAAAGTATGTGGACACCTGCTGATCCAACATCTCATTCCAAAATCATGGGCATTAATATGGAGTTGATCTGCTTTGCTGCAATAACAGCCTCCACTCTTCAGGGAAGGCTTTCCACGAGATGTTGGAACATTGCTGCGGGGATTTGCTTCCATTCCACCACAACAGCATTGGTGAGGTCAGGCACTTATGTTGGGCGATTATGTCTGACTCGCTGTCAGCGTTCCAATTCATCCCAAAGGTGTTCGATGGGGTTGAGGTCAGGGCTCTGTGCAGGCCGGTCAAGTTCTTCCACACCAATCTCGAGAAACCATTTCTGTTTGGACCTCAGTTTGCGCATGGGGGCATTGTAATGCTGAAACAGGAAAGGGCCTTCTCCAAACTGTTGCCACAAAGTTGGAAGCGCAGAATCATCGAGAATGTCATTGTATGGTGCAGCATTAAGATTTCCCTTCACTGGAAATACGGGGCCTCACTCGAACCATGAAAAATATCCCCAGACCATTATTCCTCCTTCACCAAACTTTACGGTTGGCAGTTTGCATTCGGGCAGGTAGTGATCACTCCAGAGAACGCGTTTCCACTGCTTCAGAGTCCAATGGTGGTGAGCTTTACACCACTCCAGCTGATGCTTGACATTGCACATGGGGATTTTAGGCTTGTGCACGCCTGCTCAGCCATGGAAACCCTTTTCATTTCAGGAAGCTCTCGATGAATAGTGCTTGTGCTGACGTTGCTTTCAGAGACAGTTTGGAACTCGGTAGTGAGTGTTGCAAACGACGACAGACGGTTTTTTTCGCGCCACGTGCATCAGCATTCGACGGTCCCATTCTGTGAGCTTGTGTGGCCTTACATTTCGCGGCTGAATTGTTGCTCCGAGACGTTTCCACTGTACAATAACAGCACTTGCAGTTAACAGGGGCAGCTTGACCAGGGCAGAAATTTGACAAACTGACTTGTTAGAAAGGTGGCATCCGATGATGATGCCATGTTGAAAGTCACTGAGCTCCTCAGTATGGCCCATTCCACTGCCAATGTTTGTCAATGGAGATTGCTTGGCTGTGTGCTTGATTTTATACATCTGTCAGCAATAGGTGTGGCTGAAATAGCCAAATCCACTCATTTGAAGTGGTGTTCGCATGCTTTTGGCCATGTGGTGTGTGTGTGTGTGTGTGTGTGTGTGTGTGTGTGTGTGTGTGTGTGTGTGTGTGTGTGTGTGTGTATATATATATATATATATATATATGTATATATATATATATATATATATATATATATATATATATTCATATTCTCATATATATATATATATATATATATATATATATATATATATATATATATATATATATATATATATATATATATATATATATATATATATATATATATATATATATATATATATATATATATATATATATATATATATATATATATATATATATATATATATATATATATATATATATATATATATATATATATATATATATATATATATATATATATATATATATATATATATATATATATATATATATATATATATATATATATATATATATATATATATATATATATATATATATATATATATATATATATATATATATATATATATATATATATATATATATATATATATATATATATATATATATCTGCATGTACATATATATATATATATATATATATATATATATATATATATATATATATATATATATATATTACGTATACATATATACGTATACATATGTATATATATATATATATATATATATATATATATATATATATATATATATATATCTGCATGTACATGTATATATATAACACATGTCTCATAACCATCCCTTCCAGTTCCAGTCGATGCATTGAAATCCCCAAGACGAGAAGTATCTCTCGCCTGGGGCACTGATCAACCACAGACTCAAGCGTGGCATAGAATGCATCCTTCACGGTGAGATCACTCGCCTCAGTCGGAGCAAATACAGAGACCAGGGAAATGACACCCAAGGAGTGTTGAATCCTTTGCCTGATAATACGCTCGTTTACCGGTGTTAACTCAATTATCATTGGAGTCCACTTATTGGACATAGCTGCAGCAACTCCTTGGGCATGGTCACCATCAGAGCGACCAGACAAATAGTAGGAGGAACCACCCGCCATGATCTCGCTGCAATACGGTCTCCGAACCTCAGAGAGTGCTGCAATGCCGATGTCCAAACGCTTGCACTCAGATGATAACAGATACAAGTGATCTTTCTCTCTTAAGGATAGGACATTCCAGGCACCCACCTGAATGAACCGCCTCAGGTTAACCCAAGGAGACCGCCGTCTGATGGACGACACCTCAGCACCACCCCAACAAACCCTCCCGCAATATGACCCGGGAATGCTACCCCATGGTTTCCCTCCTCTTATCAAAGATTGGGGGCCCTGAAGGCTTTGCCCAAATCCCATCATCCAGTGAGCTACCCTGCGAAGGGAAGCTGCACACGAGGTACTCCCACAGAGTGGATTTTCAGATTTTTTTATGCTTCGAGAATGTTATGTGGAATGAAGGGTTTTCCAGTGGCTGGAGTGCAAATCCTGCCACCAACCTCCTCATAATAAGTAACCCCAACTGCAGCAGGACGTCCTCAGACACAGTTGGGCACAAGATATGGATGGCCGTTGACTCATAAGGAGCTCCTCCGCCCTTTGACAGGTTTTGTTTTTAATCCTGCTGGGTGTAAATATCCAAACGCCCTCCACACCAGGAAACCTGGTGGGGGAGATGGTCCAGTTGCCGACAACCCGACCATGGAACAGGTTAGTACAGGTTTACATGTTACCTGCAGCAAGTCACAGATCTGATCTGGCCTGACCTGACGAGGAGATCGCCTGTAAGAAAAGGGTTTTTCAGCTGGTTTTCCTTCGGTGCATGAAGAAGATGGCACGGTTCTCGTATTTGTGCTGAGGCAAATTGGATTGTGTACTGAGCAAGACGCTGGCCATTGGCTCTTTGTTGGGTTGATGAGAAAAGGACCCCGGAGCCTCGTGTATGTCAAACAGCGGGTCGGTGCGGACGATCGACGTACGAAGCAGCTGCACAGGATCTCTGAGTCTTGGTGTTGAATAGCGCTCATGAATTGCGTGACGTATGTTTTTCCCGCTGTTTGAGAGCGCCTTGGCACCATTTTTTGGTGGCATCTGCACGTGCAGGATGAAGCACCTCGATTCCAAGTTTGACAAAGTCTATCTCTGGACCAAGCAAAGTGCCAGCATAAAGGAAGGATTTTCTTTTGTTTTGTTTTCCCCTTGTCCATATTTAAGTCTTTGTGTTGAGACACCTCAACTTTAGGAATTAGTTCTTTCATGTTATTATTATTATATTCTGAATTATTGTCCCTTGTAAATATTTGTCTATTTTCATTAAAACTCATGTTTATTTTAAGTTGATGTGGACTCAATCAATGTGTTCTCAATTCGAGGTAAAATGGAATTTTTTCAACACTTCAAGTACAATAGGTGATGGAAGAATTTACCTTCAATATTGATCATTATTTGAAGTGCGCGACCATGCATTTATTTTGGAGATAAAGACAACGTGATTTCGATCACACTGGCATTCTCCTTCCACCTCCCCTGGATGTGCTGTGAAGGCTGAAATCGAGATTTTATCTCTTCTTTCATTTAAAACTTTCTTTTAAATATCTTCTTTTCATTAAAAATAGTTTATTGCTTGCTTTTCGCTAAACTTTGTTCAATTAGAGTTCTGATGATTTTAGATATAACCATAAATTATATTTGGAGACATGGGCCAAGTAAAAACACTGCGCACAGAATACTTCCTCATTTCCATGGCGCGACTGTGCTCTTCAAGGCACTTCCAAATTTTACAGAATGGATGGAAGGATAGTGAGCTTCCCTTTCTGAAGAGATAAAGTGAATATACTGTGTTGGAAATACTGATGTCTTGTAAAACTTCCACAATAGGGACCCTGATGAGAGTTCAAACCAGAGAAAGACTTCCATGTACAGTGCTTCTCCGGACCCACATCCTTATCGGCTTACCCATGAGATGTGCTTTGTGCAAGAATAAGTTGAGCCACTTAATGTGCCTTGTTGCATGTGTCCTGCAAAACCTTGAGATGTGCCTTGCTCAAGAATACTTCTCTAAAATGAGTATAAATCCGGGGGTGACTGAAGATAGGCAGAGCGGATTGTTATATTCGCTCTCGCATTCTGTTTGACTTGTTTGATTGTCTGATTAATTGGTGGTTGTTTAATTGTTAGTTCAATTGCGTTTGATTATTTGGTTGTTTAACAAATTGTTGTTTCATCGATTATCTGTTTGTTTAATAGATTGATGATAAAAAGAAATTATAGACCTGCTCTTGACTCTTGTGCTGTGTGTGAAGATATATTATCTTTGCTGCTATTACGCCATTAAATTTGCTGATGATTGTGTCTCTCCAAGTCGAAGCATTGTAATTCAAGGTCCAGGGTTCGAACCCCGACAGTGCTTCATACATGCTCCTCTCATATTTCCCCCAAACACCTGAAGCACCCCCACCTGCTCCTCCTACACTCTCATCGCCTCTCTTCTATCTCATACCATCCTTTCTTCTCTTCCTTTTTCAGTTTTAAAATTTCAAAGTTATCTCTCCCTACACGTTCCACAGCCTTACATACATGGAACATAATGTATCGATTTTCCCAAAACAGGTGAGGCCATATTTTCAAATCTTTGCAAATCGCTGATGCCATTAAATTGTCACTGCTGAACATAAGAGTGAATCTCGTTCTTCATCAACACTTGTAGGCGATGAACACCTTCCAAGGATGTATGTGGTTTTGGTCTCTGAACATCAATATATTGATATATGTATATATTTACTGTATATATATTTACTGTATATATCTTATATATATATATATATATATATATATATATATATATATATATATATATATATATATATATATATATATATATATATATATATATATATATATATATATATATATGTATATATATATACATATATCAATATATTGATGTTCAGAGACCAAAACCACATACATCCTTGGAAGGTGTTCATCGCCTACAAGTGTTGATGAAGAACGAGATTCACTCTTATGTTCAGCAGTGACAATTTAATGGCATCAGCGATTGTATATATACTGTATATATATATATATATATATATATATATATATATATATATATATATATATATATATATATATATATATAAATATACTGTATATATCATATATATATATATATATATATATATATATATATATATATATATATATATATATATATATATATATATATATATATTGTTATGGATTTCAGAATCTGGTCTGATGAATGCATCCACACTTCCAGGTCCTCAGACAGTTATTTCCTGAAATGCATGTACAGATTAACCCCATCCCCATGTCTAATGGCATTTTAAATGTGATGCATTGAGAAGGGTAAAGAATAGATCCCCTCTCTTATGGGAAGCCTTTTTTTTCTTTACGACAGACACATTTATGCACACATTTCTTTCATGAGCGCCGACCCCCGTCCTTTTTCGAGCACAGGAGTTGTCATGGTAATGGTGCGCAAGTGGGACTCTGCTCCCGCCGAGACGGGTCGCAGATATTAAAAGAATTGGAGGTCCATACAGAGCGAGAAGAGAAGCGAGAAAGAAGTCGGCAAGCGAGCCAAAAAGAAAGCGAGAGTTGAAGCGCGCGAGGGAAGAAGCGAGCCAGAGAGGAAGCGCGTGAGCGTGCAAGCAAAGAAGTGAGCGAGTGAGCGTGTGTGTGTCTGACCAGCTCCAACAACGAGACAATTCGTCTTTCCCAGTGCTTGAGCAAGCGAGTGTATGGTGTGCGTGCGGATGTGAGGAGCACCAACAACGAGTGAGGCACGGATTGGTCACCAACGAGTGAGGCGCTGGTCATTCATCAAAAGACCGTGTGGGTCACTGGACGTCACCAGTTTCGTGAAGTGTGAGGAGCTGCCCGTGTTGCAGCACCAGGGTGTAAACCCACGACAAACTATCTCGGTGCCCCCACCCCCCCCCCCTCGACGTCGACTTGCATACAAGGCTGTTGGCGAGTGGGTGCACAGCAAGGCTGGGTGCTGGCGACGGACGGGACGCACACGCACACATTTCAGGACATTTTCACTTCATGGACGACTACTCTCTGGTGAGCGAGACGACTCTTCCCCCCCCCTCCCTGAATGATCTGCTGGGTACCCTTGTCTATGTTTACTTGTAAGTCAACTGTCGATAAGCATCTGCTCCCTGTCTCTTTCCTGTCATTGTGATTGATTTTGCCTGAGTAATTATTCATTTCGATTGCTTTGAAATTTATTCATTTATTTACCTCAAAAAATAAAAAGTTCGTTTTATTTATTTATTTTATTATTAATAAATCATTTGTCGACTTCCAACCTGTCTGTGTTTGTCCTTTCCTTCCATTGGTCTAGCATTGTCCGAACCGAGATTGACTGGGAGGTAATTACCACAGATTTGACCAAAAATCGTCGGCACACACCGGGGGTTAAAACGCTCAGCCGCCCTAATTAAAATATAATCGAGATAACATTGGTGTTTTGCTGAGGGTGTGCTCCCCGCTCAGGTAACCACATGACCTGTAATAATTAGATGGTGGACACTGGAACTCGTGGTTAAATGGGTGGCGTTTGTGGTTCTAAAAAACCCTCCGTACCACACCGTTAATTGTGAGCGGTGGCCCCATGTCCAGCTCTTCCGAGGACAACCGGGGATTAATCCCCCTGAGTGACAAGCTGGTGTCTCGTTACCTGTGGCGTCAACAATATATTTCTATATATATATATATATATATATATATATATATATATATATATATATATATATATATATATATATATATATATATATATATATATATATATATATATATAGATATATCCTTCAGGGTGTGTGGTTAAAACAACATCACAATGACGGACAGCAGTCGGGAACAAGCATGAAGGGAACATTTATTATTTTTATGTAATATATATTAACTTTTCGAGATTTTCACGAATAACGGTGAAAGATATATCCATTAATTAATTAATAATGTACATTTCTGAACGGGATTTTTAAACAGATTATTTTTAATCTCTAAGTTCCATTGTGGTTTGGTAAACTTCGACCTTTTTATTCTGCAGGAGCAGAGAATCTGGACACGGGTAACTGTGCTATTGAAGAAAAGGGACCGAGACGTTTGGAAGTTTGTGTGGAGCGGTCGGTGATCGGGGTTCGAGGAGGTTCTGTAACCATTCCCTGCTCGTTCACTTATCAAAACACCACCACGTGGAGGATTAAAGATCTTACTTTTGTTATTTTCAAACATTACTACAAGAAGAACCGGGAACTTATAACAGGTTATCAAAATGATGGGGGAATTGACAAGGTGAAGATGTTCCAAGGGAGAGTGGAAAGAACGGAAAAACCGGAACAAGAATTGTGGTCCATGAAGATCAATAATCTGAGGGTTCGGGATGAGGGCACGTATGTTTGTCGCTTCATGTATAACGAGAGTAATGATGGAAAAACTTGGAGAAGCTCTGGAATTGAGGTGAGGAAGGGAAAAAGAACTGAGCTTCGTGTCGATGGTGAGTAAATATTATATTATTTTATATACAAGATACTACATATATATATATATATATATATATATACTTATTTTTTTGTATTCACAGACTAGTCCAGTCACGGACTAAATAGTCCTCCTCATCGAGGCAGGCCTTAAATAAAGCTAATTAAAAGAGAGAATGTAAAGTGAGGAGTGAAAATGAGTGAGTAAGAAAAGTGTGTGATGTTTGATTGGAAGAAAGAGATGTTTAACCTCGCCCGGTAGTTATAGTTTGAGTGAGACAGAAAGTAAGACCAGAAATCCTGACAGGGAGAGTGTAAGATGGTTCCGAGCAACAGTTTAACGCACCTGTCAGATCGGTAGTACTACCTACCCTGAGCGGTGGCTGTCTACAACCGACTACCTAAAAAACCGGTCGAACCGGATGGGTGTCTTTTCGGAGACACCATCTCCTGACTGGATGGCCGTTGGCCCCCGAAAGGAGCTCATCCGACATTTAGCAGGTGTTGTTTTAAGTCCTGCAGAGTGTCACAGTCACCCTCTCCACTGGGGAACCATTGAGGGTCATCAGTTTAGTCGCCGACTACCCGACCATGCGGAAGGTTGTAGTTACATGGTACCAGTGGCAGGTTGTAGTTACTTGGTACCAGTGGCAGGTTGTAGTTGCATGGTACCAGTGGCACATTGTAGTTACATGGTACCAGTGGCAGGTTGTAGTTACTTGGTACCAGTGGCAGGTTGTAGTTGCATGGTACCAGTGGCAGGTTGTAGTTACATGGTACCAGTGGCACGTTGTAGTTACATGGTACCAGTGGCAGGTTGTAGTTACATGGTACCAGTGGCAGGTTGTAGTTACATGGTACCAGTGGCACATTGTAGTTACATGGTACCAGTGGCAGGTTGTAGTTACATGGTACCAGTGGCACGTTGTAGTTACATAGTACCAGTGGCAGGTTGTAGTTACATGTTACCAGTGGCAGGTTGTAGTTACAGGGTACCAGTGGCAGGTTGTAGTTACATGGTACCAGCGGCAGGTTGTAGTTACATGGTACCAGAGGCAGATTGTAGTTACATGGTACCAGTGGCACGTTGTAGTTGCATGGTACCAGTGGCACGTTGTAGTTACATGGTACCAGTGGCACGTTGTAGTTACATGGTACCAGCGGCAGGTTGTAGTTACATGGTGCCAGTGGCAGGTTGTAGTTACATGGTACCAGTGGCAGGTTGTAGTTACATGGTACCAGTGGCAGGTTGTAGTTACACGGTACCAGTGGCAGGTTGCAATTACATGGTACCAGTGGCACGTTGTAGTTACATGGTACCAGTGGCACGTTGTAGTTACATGGTACCAGTGGCACGTTGTAGTTACATGGTACCAGTGGCACGTTGTTGTTGCATGGTAGCAGTGGCAGGTTGTAGTTACATGGTACCAGTGGCAGGTTGTAGTTACATGGTACCAGTGGCAGGTTGTAGTTACATGGTACCAGTGGCAGGTTTCAATTACATGGTACCAGTGGCACGTTGTAGTTACATGGTACCAGTGGCACGTTGTAGTTACATGGTACCAGTGGCACGTTGTAGTTACATGGTACCAGTGGCACGTTGTAGTTACATGGTACCAGTGGCACGTTGTAGTTACATGGTACCAGTGGCACGTTGTTGTTGCATGGTAGCAGTGGCAGGTTGTAGTTACATGGTACCAGTGGCAGGTTGTAGTTACATGGTACCAGTGGCAGGTTGTAGTTACATGGTACCAGTGCCAGTGATGAAACCTGACTGACCTGAAAATAAAGTACTAAACATGGAGCATCATGTAACTTCTGATAGAAACTTTCAGTGGTTATTCATTCTGTACAGACGATGTAACCGTGTACACCACAGTGTGTGTAGATATATTAACCTCCCCCGTCCCCCACCCACTCCCCGACTCACTACACTCTATCAACTAAGGGTTCGACAGGATGAGGTTTTAGATCTTGTCGGGTTTGTTTCCCCAATTATAGCTCCAAATTTTAATGGTACCACAGAATTTATGAAACACCTTATCATTTCGTATGCAGCCTGAAACTGCGAGTAACTTCATTGCTGGGAACACGGCAGTAAGGCTGATGCAGTGCCCCCCCCCCCTGTTTCCAACAAGCTGGTACATATTTTGCCGACCTCGGAAGGATGACAGCTCGAGTCAACCCACCTGGTGTTAATTCAACAAAAAGACAGGGGCTCGAACTCAAGACCTTAAGATTATAAATCCACCACCTTAACCGTTAAACCAACGCCAGACTTAAAGGTGGAATATGAGGGAAGGAGCAGGGTAAGGAGACAGGGTAAAGAAAAATTCCGTCATTTTGATGTAAAAAATAAATGGATGAATGCAAAAGTGAAGGACAACGGGGCAGCAGAATGTCTTCGTGGGGACAGAAGGGATGGGAATATTGGGCGGACATGAAGGGAACAAAAGAGACAATTGCATGATATATATATATATATATATATATATATATATATATATATATATATATATATATATATATATATATATATATATATATATAAATATATATATATATATATATATAAATGAGTACCAGTATACTGGGCCGGTGTATACCCCGGTTAAAATAGGTGTACCTTATCCCTGTGTCGTAAGAGGCGACCAGGGTTGCGTCAGGAAGGGCATCCGGCGTAAAACATGTGCCAAATCACTATGCGGATCATACGGATGATCCGCTGTGGCGACCCCCAAACGGGAGCAGCCGAAAAAAGAAGAAGAAGAAGATATATCGTTGAGGGGGTGGGGATAGATGGGGGCGGGGGGGTTTCCCCGTGAAAACACCCCTCAAAATATTTCACTGGATGGTGACGTCATTGGCATCCAGATCGGTAAAAAGAGTGAAACAAATCAGAAAAAACATTTTATAACAACAAAAAATCATGTAGGGATGGAATCCCTAAAAAAACAACCAAACAAATTGAGGAAGGAATGACAAGGAATGAAAGACACCACGATACAACACCACAATCCTTGTACAGATTACCATCACGACATTTATGGACATTTTTCTGTCTCGATCCCACAACAAATAAAACACACAACAACACTAACCCATACTAAACATCTCCAACTACCTCTAACATTGACATCTTCATACAATTGTTACTCTTACCACCTCCAATAAAATAGTCAAAAGAGGTCGTGATGGTTATCCATAAAAGGATTGTGGTGTCGTGTTGTGGTGACATTCCTACTTTGTTATTTATTCCTTATCTTTCCTTCCTACCTTGTTTGATTATTCTTGGGGATTCTATCCCCACATATTTTTTCATTTTTTTCAATGTTTTTTTTTATTACTTTTGTCAATAAATGTCCTTTGGATGTCCTATTTCGTCTTCCATCATGTACGTTGAAGATTCTGCCATGGTTTCTTCGAAAAGGGTAGGCCATTGTGTGCCAACACCCCATCGGAATTTTTTCCTTTGGCATGAGTTGTGCATGAGTTCGGCCTTTACATAGAGGATATGGCATAGATATGAAGGGCCAAATTGCAATTTACCTGTACCATAATTATACCTTGTGATTGAGGGAAAAACAAGCCCAAATGAGCTAATGTCCTCCTCTTCTTGATGATGACGTCATAAAAACTAATATGACGTCATTGTGATGTATCAGGTTTGCGATAAATTATCTGTGCTAATGCCCGGCTTGATTCCCGCAAACAAAATTCAAACAGCTTGCCGAGTTTCGGAGATAATGGTATAGGCGATTTCCATTAGCGGCAATATTATGACGTCAACTTTTTTTCTGGGAAGAATTTACAAAATCGGAGAGATAGTTACTGCGTGCGCGTGGGATTTCTGCATATACATGGCAAGTTTCACGAAGATCCGATGAAAACTCTGGGTTGTGAAACAAAAAATGTCAAAAAATAGGAATGACGTCATAAGAATTGATATGACGTCATAATGATGTATCATATGTGCGGTAATTCATCTCTGCAAATGCTCTGTTCGATTCCCGCAAACAGAATTCAAAAAGCTTGCCGAGTTTTGGAGATAATTTTTGGGCGATTTCCATTAGCGGAGATATTTTGACGTCATAACTTTTTTTCTTGTACGAATTTTCAAAATCGGAGATGGTTACTGTCTGCGCAGGGTATTTTTACATATGTACGCCAAGTTTCAGGAAGTTTCGATGAAAACTGTAGGCTGTGAAACAAAAAAGTCCACAAGAAGAAGATGAAGAACAACAACTTGAGTCAGACTTCGAGATCCTCCACGAGGATCTAAAAAAGTTCATAAGAAGAAGAAGAAGAAGAAGAAGAATAAGAAGAAGAAGAAGAAGAAGAAGAAGAAGAAGAAGAAGAAGAAGAAGTAGAAGAAGAAGAAGAAGAAGAAGGAGAAGTAGAAGAAGAAGACGAAAAAGAAGAAGAACTACAACAACATGAGTTAGACTTCGAGATCCTCCACGAGGATCTAAAAAAGTACAGAAGAAGAAGAAGAAGAAGAAGTAGAAGAAGAAGAAGAAGAAGAAGAAGAAGAAGAACTACAACAACGTGAGTTTGACTTCGAGATCCTCCACGAGGATCTAAAAATTGAGTGGTTTTTCATTTTGAATATATTTTAACCCCTAAAACGATGAAAAATTGCTTATTTAGCTCAGGTAGAGTCGCAAAAGAAAGGTATGATCATTCTCGGACATTATTATCATCTTTGCCTTGTGCATCTGCTCTACACACAAGGAACAGGCTGAGTAGTTTTGCTCACTAACCCGAATTCGTATAGAACCAACCAAGCACCATAAAAAGGCTTTCGAGCCAGTCATGCCAGTACTGTGTCTCCGTACACAAACCACCACGAATACGAATATACACCAAACTAAATGTGTTAGTTATAGAATATACATCATGCAGTAAACAATAATTATGTGATACTTGATAAGCTTTTTTCTTTGGTTGTGATTCCGTACAGTGTGTCCAAAGATCCTCAACATCTCAAAGGAGTTTAATAACTCCAGTAATTCCTGGAGGGTGGTTTGTGAGGCCGAGGCCAAGCCGAAACCAAGCATCACCTGGTTGAACCCAAATGGACTCCCCATCAATGGAACCAAGATCACATCGAGTACAAATAGGCAAAGTGAATTTCCTCACAACATCAGTGTCTATAACATCATCAGTGTCTTTAACATCACAGAAGAAAACCCAGAAGGGAAATACACCTGCCTTGTGGAGAACAAGTACGACAAGGCACAGGACCATGTGATTCATTTGATCACTCCAGGCAATGGTAGTTCACAATGGATTGTGGTTGGATGTTCAATTGCCTTGATCTTGGTTCTTCTTCTACTCTTTGCTGTGGGTTTGCGAATTTACAGGAAAAAGCGAAACCACAGTGAAGGTAAGAACATCTCCACACGAACTGCACACCTCAACTCTTTTTTTTTTATTCCAGCTTCTCCCATCTATCTTACTGTCTTCAGAGGCTGTTTTGTCTGTCTATTCCCTCCAGGGCTTCAAGGAAGCAATGCACCACTATGTTGTGTCTTCACCCATCTTGACCCATGATCATTATTTCCTCCCACTGAACCTTCCGAACCCAACCCTCAATTACTTACTCGTTTCAGTGTTTCCTCCCCTCCTCCCTTTCTTCTTTTTCTGTTCATTCATTCCCTTGATGTTTGTCCCACTGTAAATTACACCTTTCTCTTCCACGAGGCTCGCTCCTGTAAAGAAAAATAATAACAAGAAAGATGTCGTGCACAGCACGATACTTGTGAAATCCAAACAAAAATAATACTTTCTATGGAAATTTGATAATTTGGAAAATTTGACCTTTCAAGTGTTTTACATGATTGAATGTTCTTACCAAATTTGGTTGATGCATTTTATAATCACCACCTAAGGGTGTTTTGAATGTTTCGGATGGCCTTGACCTTGACCTCCGAATAATTTTTACCAAAAATTTCTCATATACACCACACATGTGTACAAATGAGCTGGTAAGTTTCTGTGTAAGTGAGTAAGTGTGTAAGTTGAAAAATTATTTTGGTATGGTCATAATAAGTTAACAAAAACATCCTTTTTCTTATAATGGGTGAGATTTTTGTCATGGAAACGGGTGACATGTCAAAATTGCAAAATGTATCATTTTGATGTTGATTGAACCAATTCAGTGACCCAATATGCAAACCCTTTTCAAATTTCAAGTCAATTGGAAGAAAATGATGATTTCATGTGACGTTGTCCTTTGACCTTTTGACCTCAAAAATTAATTACTCGCTTTAGATTGGTGAATATTGTTCATTTTGTGTGATATAATAATTATTGTAATCATAATAAAATACATAATTTGGTGTCTGTCTGTCTGTCTGTCTGTGTGACCTCAATACATTCGGTTGTTAGAATAAACAATCTCAACCAAACTTAACAGGATGAATCAAGGTCCCACGATGGAGGTTGTAGCAACTTCACTTGCCATCCTACCAACGCCTAACTTTCTCCAACAGAAAATATGGGTTTCACAACGAATTATAATTTCACAAATATAGGATGCAACCAACATTTTATGATTGAAGAGATTGTCACGTTACTCAACACTGTGATTTCCTTTCTTCACCTGTACACATGATCAGGCACAGAATACAGACAGGCAAGTGAAGTAATATCACACCCACTCGCGACTATGACTACTCACCTCTTCCTTCCATGAATGTCTCCTCCTTCCTTGATGCGCTTGATACACTTTGGTACATTATGGGTGATGAAGGTTGTGGTCAATTTTCAGAGAAAGTGTTTCTGTAGTTTTAGAGAATAGAGTAAAGACATATTTTGGGGGGAGGAGTGAAAAACAAACAACCCTTCGACACGTTTGACGAGCGAAGATTTTGATGCGGTCAATAAACCTTTGTAAGACATCAGATATGAAGTTTCTGGTCAAGTTTCATCAAAATCGTGTGTTAGGTTCAAGCGATAATGACATGGTTATGGACAGACACACACACTCACTCACTCACTGACCGACGGATACTGCTCGATTGTTTAAGCTCACCAGACTCAAGTCCAGATGACCTAAAATTGATTTGTATTGTTGTGGGAATGATCTTGAAGGGTTAATAAAACTGTTTAGTTGAACAATAGTTATTTCTTCGTATTTGTTGCGATAAGCGTGACGTCCTGTTTGTGTAATAGATATGCGTTGTGAATGTACAGTGATGAGAGCTTTGCAGCTCAAACCATGACAATGTGCAAGTGCAGCGAATCTGCATTAAACATCCAGCCATAAGCCCGACCACAAGAGATTATATATATATATATATATATATATATATATATATATATATATATATATATATATATATATATATTCTTCTTCTTCTTTCGGCTGCTCCCGTGAGGGGTCGCCACAGCGGATCATCCGTATGATCCGCATAGTGATTTGGATGCCCTTGGATTTGGATTTGGACGCCGGATGCCCTTCCTGACGCAACCCTGGTCGCCTCTTACGACACAGGGATAAGGTACACCTATTTTAACCGGGGTATACACCGGCCCAGTATACTGGTACTCATTTCACCGACCTCGGAAGGATGACAGGCTGAGTCAACCCCCTGGTGTATTAATTCAGTGGTCCAACGGGGCTTGAACTCAGGACCTCTTGGATCCCAAGCCGCTGCCCTAACCACTGCGCCAACACCAGGCTCATATATATATATATATATATATATATATATATATATATATATATATATATATATATATATATATATATATATATATATATATATATATGTACAGTGTATATATAATATGTATATATGATGAATCTGCATTGAAGAAGTCTGCAGTGAGCGACACCATGAGAGAGCTCGTCTGGCATGGGGCATATCAGTTGACCTCACAAAAAGTTGATTAAGGGATGCTTGGTGATGCAGCTGATGTGGAGAGGCACAGTTGGGGACGCAGCTGATGTGGAGAGAAACAGTTGGGGACGCAGCTGATGTGGAGAGGCACAGTTGGGGATGCAGCTGATTTGGAGAGGCACAGTTGGGGACGCAGCTGATGTAGAGAGGCATAGTTGGGGACGCATCTGATGTGGAGAGGCACAGTTGGGGATGCAGCTGATGTGGAGAGGCACAGTTGTGGACGCAGCTGATGTAGAGAGGCACAGTTGGGGACGCAGCTGATGTGGAGAGGCACAGTTGGGGACGCAGCTGATGTGGAGAGGCACAGTTTGGGACGCAGCTGAGGTAGAGAGACACAGTTAGGAACGTAGCTTATGTGAAGAGGCACAGTTGGGGACGCAGCTGAGGTAGAGAGGGACAGTTGGGAACGTAGCTTATGTGGAGAGGCACAATTGGCGACGCAGCTTGTGTGGAGAGGCACAGTTGATGCAGCTTGTGTGGAGAGGCACAGTTGTTGATGTAGCTTGTGTGGAGAGGCACACTTGGTGATGCAGCTTTTGTGGAGAGGCACAGTAGGCGATGCAACTGCTTTTAAAGAGATAGATAGCCGTTTGGAGGACCAGCAGGAGGAAGGACGAGTCACCGTGTACCGGAGCTGTGAATAATATATCCCAAAAGCAACGATGGCTGTATACAAAAAAACAAACATTATTTATATAATTAAACAAACCAAACAAAAATTATTAATATAATTATACAAACCAAACAAAAATCATTAATAGAATTATACAAACCATAAAAAAATTATTAGTATAATTATACAAACCAACCAAAAATTATTTATATAATTATACAAACCAAACAAAAATTATTTATATAATTATACAAACCAAACAAAAATTATTTATATAATTATATAAACCAACCAAAAATTATTTATATAATTATACGAACCGAACAAAAATTATTTATATAATTATACAAACCGAACAAAAATTATTTATATAATTATACAAACCAAACAAAAATTATTTATGTAATTATACAAACCAAACAAAAATTATTTATGTAATTATACAAACCAAACAAAAATTAATTATATAATTATACAAACCAAACAAAAATTATCTATATAATTATATAAACCAAACAAAAATTATTTATATAATTATACAAACCAAACAAAAATTATTTATATAATTATACAAACCAAACAAAAATTATTTATATAATTATACAAACCAAACAAAAATTATTTATATAATTATACAAACCAAACAAAATTTTTTTATATAATTATACAAACCAAACAAAAATTATTTATATAATTATACAAACCAAACAAAAATTATTTATATAATTATATAAACCAAACAAAAATTATTTATGTAATTATACAAACCAAACAAAAATTATTGATATAATTATACAAACCAAACAAAAATTATTCTTTAATTATACAAACCAAACAAAAATTATTTATATAATTATACAAACCAAACAAAAATTATTTATATAATTATACAAACCAAACAAAAATTATTTACATTATTATACAAACCAAACAAAAATACACTAAATGTCTGTTTTTTCTTCCACAGGGAACTCGTCCCAACCGAATGTAGAACTTCATGAATCAGTGAGTCTGTTGAATTATTTAATTCAATTCCCCATTTATTCACTGATTTAATGATTCATTCACTGAACATAATTACGAGGACAGGTTGGTAATTTATAAAAATACAACTTTAAAGTAGGAGTACACACAATCATAAATAATTATCATCATTGATTGTTTATATTTTCTCCAACAGAGACAGAGAGAGGAGTCCTCGTACATGGCTCTGAAGAAGAAGAATCGTGATGAGGCCCAGACTCAGTTGTACGAGACCTTGTGATGTTGATCGGACATCACCACCTGTTCCCTTTCAATGAATACATCATAACTTGATGAATACATATTGTGTATCTTTATGAATTAACATTTCTTCAGAAGTAATTGGTTTGAATTTTTATAATCATTTGAAGATTTAGAGACATATCATTATATTACCGATGAGCAAATACCACCCCGTCGCTTCGCTGATCGGAACACTAGGTGACGGAGGGAGAGAGAAAGAGAGAGAGGAGGGTGAGGGAGCGAATAGGTAGGTAGGGATGAGGGCGTGAGGAGGGAGAGGTGGGGTGTGAGGAGGGAGAGGTGGGGTGTGAGGAGGGAGGTGTTGTGGAGCGAGGAGAGGGGAGGGGAGAGTGAGGACGATGGAGGGAAGGGGAGAATATGGAGGGAGAAGGAGGGAAGAGGGAGGAAGAAGGAGGCGAGGAAGTGGGGAGCTCGGAAAGGGGGGGGGAGAGAGAAACATTTTGCCACACGTCGTTATGAACTTCAGGAGGAAGGGGGTGTGAGCAAAGAGGATGGGGGATGAAGGAGGGGAAGGGGGAAAGGTAAGGGTGTTCTGGGCTTGCATTTGGTATTTGGACTTGAAGAGAAGGTAGGGATTTGACTTGCATTTGGGAGGTGGACTTGAGAGGAAATGGGGAGGATGGTGCTATCTGACGGAAATAGTACAGGACTGAATGAAATGGAGTACATTAAAACAGCATGTTTAAGAAGGACTGCGAAGCCATCTGTCACTTTCAAGCAGCACGTCCCATTTTTAAAGACATTATAACATGCGCTTCCCTTGACGTATGCGGACTCAAACTGCGGCTGCCACCCTGTTTAACCACTCTGGAACTGGATCTCCCAAAGGGGGTCACACACCGCCAAAGAACAAGCATACAAGACAAACAAACACCCCTCCTTCAGCCAGACCCACCGCCAAGCCCAATCCCATCGTCCAAACCTGAAACCTGGCTCAGGCCAAGAGACCCAGAGCCCATCACATCCCCGCTGCAATGCTTATAAACACCCGATAACTCCAGTGTTGTATGCCTTTATTCAATTTCAACACATGTTTTACAACCATAATGTGATAAGCCCCAGAAGCTCTCAACCCGAGCCAAATCCTAAAATTAAAACTGCAGAATCGAACTCAGCAGCAGCCCCGACTGCCAAAAACAGTGCCAAATCCATCCAACCTGCACACTCTCTGACAGTCTGCACACAAAACACAACACAAACACCTCAGCACAACATAACCACCTCCAAACCACAACACAACCATCTGTGGAATCTTATCACAACCACCCATTGTAAATCACTTCATGAAAGTTACAAGAGGGGTGAGAGTGGGAGGAGAGAAAGGAAGAGTGGTGGGGGAGCGAGGACAAATAAAGAAATGGGGGGGGAGATGGATTGATGGATGGAAGGGTGGATGGAAGGGATGGAGGGAAGGGGTGGGATGCAAAGTGGATTCACTGTGAGTTCCACAGTTCTTCGAGAACACAATGATACTCCAATCTCACAGAGTGAACACGAGCTTGAAGGAATGAATGAATGAGTTTCCACCTGCTGTTCCTTCATCTGCCATTACTTTCCCTGGAGCATCTGCAATGAGCTTTGGTTTAGGAAACAACTCTCCCCTAATTACCTCTAAGCTCCACCTGATAACCGAACCTATAACCGAATAACCTCCATCAGTGGGTGCATCTCCAAGCATCTTTGGGTGGTGCTCAGCATTACCATTCCGAGGTGAAGGTTACATTATAAAATATCAAATTCAATGAAGACAACGGAACACACGTTTATATATGTGCTTCATTTACATTATCACCTAGCATTGGCTTGAATGTCAGTTTGTAAATTATATTTTCAAAAATGACAATTGCTGTGATAAACAAGCTCAAATGAGCTCAGATCCTTGTCCTCTTAATGATGACGTCATAAAAAGAATACAACGTCATTGTCATGTATCAGGTTTGCGATATATCATCAGTGCTAATGCCCAGCTTGATTCCCGCAAACACAATTCAAAAAGCTTGCCTAGTTTCGGAGATAATGGTAGAGGCGATTTCCATTAGCGGTGATATTATGACGGCAACTTTTTTTCTAGGAAGAATTTCCAAAATCGGAGATGGTTACTGCCTGCGCGTTGGCTTTCTGCATATACGTGGCAAGTTTCACGAAGATCCGATTAAAACTCTGGGTTGTGAAACAAAAATTGTCAGAAAATAGGAATGACGTCATAAAAGTTGATATGACGTCATAGTGATGTATCATATGTGCGGTAATTTATCTCTGCTAATGCCCTGTTCGATTCCCTCAAACAGAATTCAAAAAGCTCGCCTAGTTTCGGAGATAATTTTTTAGGCGATTTCCATTAGTGGAGAAATTTTGACGTCATAACTTTTTTTCTCGGAGGAATTTTCAAAATCGGAGATGGTTACTGTCTGCGCAGCATATTTTTATATACATACGCCAAGTTTCAGGAAGTTTCGATGAAAACTGTAGGCTGTGAAACAAAAAAGTCCACAAGAAGAAGATGAAGAACAACAACGTGAGTAAGACTTAGAGATCCTCCAAGAGGATCTAAGAAAAAAGTAATTAACACCACCATCTACTGTCTTGGCATGGCTTACAAACACCGGTATGGTCCATCAATCCATCTATCCCTTCCATCAATCCATCCATTCCTTCCCTCCATCCCTCCCTCCCTACATCCATCCCTTCCAACCATCTTTCCCTCCACCCATTCTTCCTCCACCAATCCTTCCCTCCATCCATCCGTTCATAAGGAATGGCAGTCTTGGCAATGCATGATGCCACGGGACACAACACAGGCTGGTGGGACCTGAACTTTGTACATCGATCTATGTATTTTTGATTGTGTTTAGCAGAGGGACGTGAAGAATGCGGGTACTTTTGCCGCGTATCGCCATGACTTGCGAACGAACATCAAAGCAACTTGCAGAGCACTTGCCAAATTGCTTAAATACTCAAGCAAGCATTCCAAAGAAATGGTTGATAAGGAGCGGCTTGCTTGGGAAGTGATTAGCGATCGCCGATCTGTCATATTGAACACCATCCGAAGACACCCGGAGTGTCAAACAATGTTTGAATTGGGCAAATGAACACTTTTCTCAGTCAGAACTGTTGCTAAGGTCAAGACACATACACTGGGACCTTCAGGCGTTTATAAACATTGTGATCTTTCCATTGATTCTTAGGGTGAAGATCAGGCATTCAGTGGCATGATTGAGGAAAGTGGAAAAAAAATGACCGATGTATCATTAAGACACAGTTGTGGCTGTTCCACATCAAGGCATTGTTGAGCAGGCCGAAATAAAAATGGCGAATTAAGATCCCAGCGAGGGAGAGCAGGTTGATAAAGGGGTTGACCAAGCATAAAGCCTTGACAAAGGATATAATTAAATAAGGCCGTTAATTATCTTCAAATGGGTTGTTTTAATTATCCCAAACACCCAATTCCATTCAGGTACGGCCTTGGAGTTCCCCAATTATGCATGCAAAGATTCAGGCTGTTAGGTTTCATGGTTTTGGAGTTATGGAGGAGACGCACTGATACTGACACATACTGACATTTATTGTGATAGATTGATTTCCCTGGTTCCTTTCGTGAAGGTTATGTTGAAGGGAAAATTACAGAGGCCATGACAATTGCAGATTGACTTGATAACTCAGTCGGTGAGCATCTGGAGGAGCGATGGCTCTTCTTGGAGGCATCACTTTTTATTATCTCTTTAACCAGAATAAAATTTACTGTTTTCATCAAGAGCTGATTTTGAAGATCCATTTTCAATTTGTCCCTCTTTTTTCTTTACACTTCACACGAACATCATCTTGATTTAGATCTGAGGTGATAGGAAAGACGTTTATTGAGGTATGCTAACCACCATGGGTATGCCAACTCTTCCTCAGAGCTAAAATCTTTCTTCACAAGGAAGACGAAGGGGGAACGTCTGAAACGTCAGCTTCTTCTTACAAACCACAGTGTTTATTGTACCTCGATCAACATCCTGTTCATTTCAATCATTGCTCTACCTGTGTACTGATGCAGATCGACACGACCCTTCACAAGCTGCCAGACCTCGTGACCGATGATGTCATAGTGAATATTTCAACATCCTACATGAGTATACGCACCAATGCTGAAAATTTTGTCTTAATCCGATAAGGGGTTGCAGAGAAAAACACGAAAGTTCAGTGTGGACAAGCAAACAGACAAACAAACATACAAATGATAAATCACTCATCTAGCAACACTTGACAAAACAGCGTCAAATAGAACGGCATTCGGTGGAGTGCCTACCTCGACCAAGTGGAACAGTTCATGTTTTGTACGCCACTGATGGGCTAGATCTGAAACAAAAATATTTTGGCCTATTTTGACATTTTGGCCTATGTTCACCACAAAATTTAAAGGTGGTTGAACGCATTGACCTGATAAGTAAATCCTTTTCAAGCTTCACATCAATCAAATGAAAATTGAGGATTTTAGAAAAATTGGCTCAAATTTGCCTTTTGACCGGTGTGGAGCTTTTTGGTCGAACAAATTTTACGAAACTTCAATGCGGAACCATCGGAGGGGCGGTGACATTAATCTCCGAAAATTTCAGAATGGTCGGTTGAACAGTTTGGGCTGGAGGCGAGCAGATAGACAAACAAACAAATATACCGAGCCGTGCCGAGCCGTGCCGAGCCGAGCCATCCCATGCCGTGCCGAGCCGAGCCATCCCATGCCGTGCCGAGCCGAGCCATCCCATGCCATGCCGAGCCGAGCTGAGCCATCCCATGTCGTGCTGAGCCGATCCGAGCCATGCCGTGCCGAGCCGAAAAAAACGGAGGTGATCAACATACTTGGAAAAAAAAAATGTTTTTTTTGCCAAGAAACAAACAGACAGAAAGGGGTGAAAACATAACGTCCTTCACCTTCGGTGTTAGAGGTAATTAGCTCAGTTGTAACCAATCACCTTCAATATCGCACACAAAGTTAATTGGCCTCCACCTGTGTTAAATTGTAGTAATTCTGATTATGACCTCCGCCACCGAACGTGAAGCCTGTTATGTTTCTACCCCTTTCTGTCTTTGTTTTTGTCTGTTTGTTTATTTGTCTGTGTGCAGGATATCTCAAAAAGGATAATCTGTGTGCAGGATAACCTCATTCTCAACTCCAGTCCAAACGTCCTTGAATAGCCTAGTCTGAGTCCCAATCTAAATCCAAACGAAAATCTGTGCCATGACTTGAAGATTCCTGTCCATCAATGCTCCACACGCAGCTTGACTGAGCTTGAGAAGTTTTGGCCAGAAGAATGGGCAAATATTGTCCAATCAAGGTGTGCTAAGTTGGGAGAGACCTATCCCAACAGACTCACAGAAGTAATTGCTGTCACAGGTGCTTCAACCAAGTAGTAACTCAGAGGGGTGGAAACTTATCCAACCAGGATAATCTTGTTTTGTATTTTTAATTAATTTAATGAAATTTGAAGAATTTGTTTTTCATTTGGAAGTTGTGGGTTACGATGTATAAATAAAGGTGGAAAAAGTCTGATTTAACGCAATTCAATTCCAGGCTATGAGGCAACAAAAGGTGAAAATTTTGAAAGAGGGGTGAACACTTTCTATAGGCATTGTACGTGAAGGACTCTCAACCTTTACCTCCTGAAAATTCTCTTGAAAGTGGCTCTCACGAGTTTACGTATTTCCGCCTTGCTCTCCTGTATTGAACACCGTATCTCTTCTTCATGCATCACTCGCCTTCCTTTCCCTCTTGTGTCATGCTTGATGTGATTTCAGACAGCATTGACAGGGCTATTTTACTCCACCCTTCTGCACACATCATGGTATTTGGTGACTTCAACGTTCACCACAAGGAATGTCTGGTGCACTCTCACAATACTGACGTGCCTGGGATCGATACCGACAGTATAATTTCTCAATATCTCAAAATCTCACCCAAGTTGTTTCCTCTCCCACTCATATTCCTGACCGTGCCTCTGACGGAAGATACTTGCTTGGTTTATTTTTGTGTTCCAACCATGGTGACTGCGTTGCTGATGTCCTGCCTCAAATTCGTACCGCGGATCATTCCGCTGTTAAAGTTTGTGACTCTTACTCCTCATTTCAACTCCAGTCAATTCTTTACACCGCACTGTGTTTCAGTTAGTGTAGTAGATAGTAGAAAAATCGTGCAAATTATGATACAAGCATCAAATTTGGCATTTCTGTTCTGCAGGGCTTTCTGATCAAATCTGCCAGATTGGGCATTTTAAAATCCAAATTTTGAAAAATTTGAAAAAAAAAAAAATCTGAAGTCACAGCTGGCTGAAATTCTTGAAGCGCAAGTGAACATCCCAGACAGAGACCCAAGGGGAGATGCAGTCATCATTGATGGCTCAGCACTTATCAATGCCCTACCTCCACGCACTTCAAAGATATTTGATGACTATGCTAAAGAAGACATCATCCCAAAGGTGGAATCCTATGGTGCCAGGTACGAGAGGGTGGACGTAGTGTTTGATGTGTATAAGAAGTCAAGTCTGAAGTCCGAGGCAATGTCGAAAGGGGGCAAGGAATCAGAAGAAGAGTGACAGGAACCAGTAAGACCCCAAGTAACTGGAGAAGCTTTCTTCGAGATGACAGCAACAAGACTAAACTGTTTCACTTCCTTGCGGAAAAGATGTGTGAAGCACAGACGACAAGCACAGTCATTGTCACAAAAGGAGAAGATGCCATTAGCAACACAAGGAAGACACTGGATTCTGTGTCTCCATGTTGTCACGAAAAAGCTGACACTCGAATATTTGTACACGCCAGGGATGCAACGACGGATGGCAGCAAGTCCATTATCATTAAGCTAATGACACGGACGTACTAGTCATAGCAATATCTGTACTGCCATCCTTACAGGAACTAGGTCTTGAGAACATATGGATTGCCTTTGGCCAAGGAGCCAAGGCGCGATGGATTCCAGTCCATGAGTTAGTTTCTGCAATAAGGCCTGAGAAAGCTAGAGGGATCCCATACTTCCATGCATTCACTGGATGTAACGTCGTATCTGCC
Source organism: Eptatretus burgeri (assembly GCF_056783735.1). Lineage (NCBI taxonomy): Eukaryota > Metazoa > Chordata > Myxini > Myxiniformes > Myxinidae > Eptatretus > Eptatretus burgeri. The sequence goes on along the minus strand of NC_140975.1, from coordinate 13,645,419 downwards.
TTCCGCGGTAAAGGGAAGAAAACTGCATGGCAGACTTGGAGCGTCTTTGATCATGTTTCTGAAACATTCACCAATCTCAGCCAGCATCCAACATTGATTCGTGAACTTGACTTTTTTGAATTTTTTTTTTTTTTAATTATTCAAAATTTGGATTTTCAAATGGCCAATCAGGCAAATTTGATTAGAATCCCCTGGAGAACAAATGTGCCAAATTTGATGCTTTTATCATCATTTGCACGATTCCTCTCAAAAATTGCTGTTATCTGCCCCACTAAGTTCAGGAAAGCTGATTGCGATTGGTTTCTTTAATTTCTTGGTGATGTACCATGGACCTCAGCTTTTACTCTTGGGCCTGATATGGCTGCTGAGGAAATATCCCAATGTATTCGCACAGGTATAGACATTTATATTCCCTCACGTATCTATCAAGTGATGGTTCATTCCCAACCACGGTTCACTCCAGCTTGTCAATCAGCAATTCATCATCGTAACCATTATTTCAAGCAGTACCATGTGCCATTGTCTCTGGAGTCCAAATGTCTGTTAATCAAAGTTAGTAACCTCTGTAAAAGAGTTATTGAGGATGCCAAGCAGCAATATGCAGCTTCAGTAGCCGATTCCATTGTGATTCAGCGGCTTTGCTTTCGGGGCTTTTGTGGGATTGCCAACAGTGTACTCAACCACAATCAATTTTCTATATCTCTCTGGTGCAACCAAGTTTGAATGTAAAATGTGTATTATGTTTCATGCATGTCTTGCGTCATGCAGATTTATGGACCGCCCATGTGTCACATCATCTCTGCTGCAACTGGCAAGAGTGACTCTTGCCCGCTCTGGCAGGACGGGTGTGCGCATTTATGTGAAAAAGGCACGGTTTATTAAAAAAAAAAAAAGCTGTTGGAGTATTTTAAATCAAAGAAAAGGTGATTTGAAATTCTGCAAGTGTTGGTTAAACTTCCTGGGGCATTCTTATTCAAGAATTGGGACACATAGGCCATTCTGTGGGTGTAAAAAAAAACCCATTTCACGCTTGTTTCACCGCCAGGAGAAAGAAACACTGCAATGTCGAGGAACTCGCTTCATACATGTTCTGTTGCTGGCTCCCATAGTTGGTTGACAGCCACCATGTAGAGGTCACTTCACACACAGTCTGTTGCTGGTTCGTCTCACTCTTTATGGTCTTCACTCTTGTTGAAGGCCAAAGCAGCAGACAAGCAGCCTGAAAGCAAAAGAGCAATCTCGAGCAGCAACAGGTGCAGCAACAATTGAAAGCTTTGCCACAGCAAATATATATTGAACAGATGAAGTGGGAGGAAGATGATGCTGTGGCTCAGGCCCATTTGGAGAGGATGTCTGACATTTTGTGTTGGCACGGATTCGACAACATTTCGGCAGCTGGATTGCCAACATGTGCGGTGAAGGTGAGAATGCTCTTGTCCAGGGATGCCAAGTCTTCGCCAACAACCATTCTATCTGAAGACGACACTGAAGGTGTTCCACCAGATACACGGGTACATGCTGACTCAGCCACATCTCTTGGGCCAGTATCAATTCAGACAGACACCCTTTCACCAGCCATCAACGCTGCAGCACCAGCATCCAAGGAGAACTCGTCGACATTAAACGTGTCCAACAGGCAAGTTCTGTATGCTCAGGATAACACAATGGTCCATCATACTCATCTCACCAGACACTAACAAATGCCCTACACACAACCTTGGTGTTGTCATCCTTTTCCAATGTGACGTGTTGCATCGACTCCCATTGTGTTAACGTGCCCCGTTATGAGCTTGTGAGTCACAGACCCGGCTCCTTTTATGATTGCTCGGTGTATACTGGTGTATACTATATATACGGTGCATACTATCCATCCAACGCAATCCAGTGGGATTACAACTGACAACCTTGACCTTATGTGCTGACGCACTACCTGTTCAGCGATCACTTGGAGTGTCATCCGATATGGAAAGAGATACCAACATCTTCACTATTCCCAACTTGAACAATACCTTCAAGAAGCGAGGAGTTCTTTCTGTAGTCAACAGCATTTACCACTTCTTCGGTATCTCAGAACCTGTCATTGTTAAGGGAAAGATGTTGCTGTGTCAGATGACCTGACCCTACAATGCTGGAGCTGCACTTGGACGGGATGAATCACTCCTGAAATATTTCAAGAAACAATGGGACAATTGGTGTAGCTCTTTCACAGCACTCACCACTGTGAGTATTCCACGCACTTATTATCCTAATCCAATGTCTGAAAACTCATGCCATGAGTTGTACGTTTACTCAGATACATTGACTGAGGAAATTGGTGTTTGCAGTTTTTTGCAGCTTGTCCACGGCAATGGTGAAGTCATTCTAACTTTTGTTTTGGTCTTGTATTTGTTTCACATAGGAACCATTGCCCCAAGCTTGACACATGACTTGCACAAGTTGTATTTTGTTGTCGTTATTCATCAAGAACGATTTTCAGTTCTGAACTAGTCATCTGGTTTCTTGGTGGTTTTGTCTTGTACAAATAACTAATCTGCACACCCTCTGCACTTCCTTAAAGGCCCGGTCACACCTTGACGTTTTAGCCAACGTATGCCGATTTTTGAATTTTTTTTCTAAAACGCTGGCAAACGTTGAATACGTTATGGGTAAGTTTTGATAACATTAAGAGCACGCTGGCATACGTCGTAGTACGTTGCCATAAGTCGTTGTACGTTGGCTTTAAACGTTGTACTTTTCGGTTGTCCTCAATTTTTTTCATGCTTGAAATTTCACGACGTATGCCGGCGTATGACTCAGACGTTCCGCTACGCTGGCCACAAGTTGTAGGCACGGTCTGCGATCGTTGACAGACGTCAACACATGCTACTTGTAAGTTAATCATAAGTTGAGACACGTCGAGGTAATGTTTAGCGTACCCGAAACTTATTTCTAACCTATGATTAACGTGTTGTTGGCACGTTACGCGATCGTTGACACACATCGACAGACGTTACTTTTAAGTTACTCATAGGCTGAAAGACGTCGGTATAATGGATCGTCCTTGCGTCAGCGTCCACGGCCACGGCCAGGACACTTATTTGCAGCATTCTTCAAACTTTTCTTCGGCATGACGAGGATGTTCACACTTCGATGTCTAGCTTGGCTATGATTCCAATTGTCTATCGGCAGCGTCTATTTAAAATAGTCGAGTTTGAGCGTTTTAACACGTTCAGAAGAAACGCTTCAAATTTCCAAACCACAGCTTCAAAAAAAAATAAAATAAAATAAAAAACAAACAAAGGCGAGTGACAGCAATTTAAATCGTTCATTGTAAACAATGAAACTAGCTGAGTGGTACCATTTCAAAGTCGTTGAGTGTAAAAAAAATCCAATTGTTGAGCGCAAGCGTCTACTTTCAATAGTGGAGATGCAGCCATTTAAATCGTTGAGTGGCAGCTTATGAACCTACCTGTGGACACGCGGACGCAAGGACGATCCATCATAACCCACACCCTCCCGCTCACACCCACCTACTACTGCCAACATGAACAAACTACTACTAATACTAATACTAATACTAATACTGATACTGATACTGATACTGTTACTGCTGACATGGACATCAACTCAAAAAGGAACTCGAAAACACTGTTGGGTTCCCCTTTTATGAACACCATTTTTATATACCAATTCCCAAAACCGCTGGGAACACGTCTTTATATGGCAGTTGTAAGCGAGAAACACATTCATTTTTTTTTTTTGTCGACCGGAAGACGTCATTGGAATACGTCTACATACGTCGATGTGTGTTGGGACTACGTAAAGAATTGGTTCAAAGCACGTCAAACATAAGTTAGAAATAAGTTTCGCGTAAAAAAGACATTACCGCGACGTGTTTCGACTTATGAGTAGCTTATAAGTAGCCTTTGTGGACGTGTGTAAGCGTCCACATATCGTGTGTAAAACTTATCCCCATCACATGCGAACGTGTGTCATACGCCGAGTACGTCGTAAAATTTTGAACATGTTCAAAATTTCTTGACGTACTCTACTTACTACGACTTATGATAGCGTATTTAGCGTTCTACTCACGTATACCAAACTTACCCATGCCGTATTCGACGTGCCCCCAACGTTTTAGACACATTTTTCTTAGGTCGGCATACGCTGGCAAGATCGCCAAGGTGTGACCGCGATTTTGACCCTTCCATTTCTACGGCAGTTATGATTTGAATCGTTGTGCGTCAGCCTTTTAATAGGCTACGTCACGACATCGTCGGCGATGCGTGCAACGCGCTATGCCTGAGTTAGACTATCGTTGGGCATCGGTTGTGTAGGCCGACAACAGGTTCAGCATTCGTTGGTATAAGTTATCTATAACACAACGAAACGTTCTGTGTCCATTACCAATGCGTTATACATAAGACCAAGTCGCGATGAATACGTCCGAATCTTAAAAAAAAAACATCAAAAGTTCAACGTAAGCCAGCGTTTTACATACATTTTAACACGTTGCCATCGCTGGCTAAAACGTCAAGGTGTGACCGGGCCTTTACATTGCTTTCGCTGAATCCTCCTTGTACATATCTGTGCTGAAAATGACAACAATAGAGTGAAGCATCAAGTTGAAGCATTTTTCGTATATCTCTCAGAAATTCTTTGGAACGTCTTTCATGCAGTAAAACTGTGCGTTTCCATCCTCTGACAAGTGCTGTGATGTCGTGTGATTGTTGACTGGCAGTGTCTGTCTCCTTCACCAACTACTTGAAACCTTTCGATGTGTCAGTCTTTGCGAAGTCACCATCGGCTGTGCTGATGCTGCATGGAGCTTGAGTCTGAGGATGATTCAGCAGATCCACCAGATCCACCAGATCTACCTGTGGCTCTTGGTTATATGATTTGGGACTAACAATTGATACAATGTTCTCTTGCTGCCTGAACTCCACTACTCTATTCTTTGTGGTTTTGATTTTCCCTGTTTCCAACGTGTCTTCCATCGACTTCAGCTTTATTCTGTTTATTGGGAAAAAAATAAGTTTTCATGTTTTTCCAACCTATCTTTAAAAAATGTTTCCTAAGCTTCCTTTCCTTGGGCCTCTGCAATTAGAATATCACTGTCATTGTCAGCAGGTATATGAGCACTCGAGGAAATACAACATCCTCTTTATCTCTGGGAAATCCTCTTTATATCTTTGCCGATGACTCCACCCTCTGCCGAACCATCTGTCATCCCTCAGACCGGCAAGCAGCAGCTTCTTCGCTCAGTGCAGATCTGGATAAAATCACAAACTGGTCCAACATGTGGAACATGTCCTTCAATCCTGACAAATCTCACACACTCACTATGTCTCTCCGAACGCACCACCTAGAACCCCCGCCCCACCCCTCCCCCTCCAATCTGCTTTCTCAACAATCCTCTTTAAGAAGTCCTTTCATTCAAACTTCTGGATCGCACTATCTGCCATGATCTTTCCTGGGAAAACCGCATTTCCAAACTGACGTCCACAGCCAGTTGCCGACTGGGAATCCTCCGTCGTACAAAGTCCTTCAACAGCCCACCAGAGCTCCTGACCATGTGCAAAGCTTTCCTCCGCAGCCTGATGGTGTACTGCTCTCCCCTCTGGGCTGGTGATCCCGCCTCTCACCTTTCTCGGTTCACGCTGTGGAAACCAAGGCATTGACGATCATTGGTATCTCCCGTGGTGAGGCTGAGTCTTTGGGCCTCTCACTCTCTCACGACAGGCAGGTCGGTGGTCTTTCTGTCTTCTACAGTCTCCTCTCTGGTCTTGCCCCCCCTGCTCTGTCTGCAATATGTCCCCCCCCCACATATTTCCGCAGGGTGCTCAAGGTCTTCCAGCAACTTCCTTCTGGTAAAAGTACCAAAATCACGAATCACTGCTTACCTTCACTCTTCCATTCCTCTTTTTTCCCTCCTTTGGAACAAACTCCCACACTCTCTTCAATCCCACTCTTCTCTCCAGGTCTTCAAAACAGCTGTTCACCACCATCTCTTATCGTCACCCATCCAAAACCACGATCTTTTCTACCCCCATTCATCCACCCCAAACTCACCTCCTTTAAATTCCATGCTTTCCTTCCTGAAAGTCCATGTCGTGTCCATCTTGTATGCCCCGTGTTCCCCGCCCCATCCCTCTCCCTTCCACAGATCTCATAATGTCTCTGTTCCCCACTGTTTTTTCCGTCCCTCTCCCGCCCCTCTTGTCTCCTGCCTCCCTTGTTGTGCGTTGCATGTTAGCTCTCATACGAGCCTCGACAATATATGCAAAAAAAATAAAAACATGGAGGAGGCTTCTCATCAATGGTGATCGTTTGTGCAGAGGTTTCTTTAACTTTGCCTGCTGTAACATATTTCAGAAAATTGCTCAACAATGATGGAATGATACATCCTGTGTCGTCATGATGGCCAGCAGTTGTCATAAAGTCATAAAGATCTTGCAACTTCTGCCAAATTATCTTTAGTTCCCAGCAGAAATGTCTGCTCCACTGCTCGTTTCAACTTCATATCTGAGCTTTAAACCAAGTGTGAGGAAAACTTGCCCGTGATATTTAGGGGGGGAAGAGACTATCTCCTCTCCAAATGTGTGCTCCGATTTCTCCCTTTGATAAGTGGGGTTGGGAAAGGATGTGTTTTCTGAATTCAAAATTTCTGTTTCAAAACAGCTTGCTTGGGTTCCTTCTAATTACTACAATGCACAACTGTACCTATTTTGTCTTTGTCGGTGATATATGCACCTTGGGGTTTCCTTCCCTTTGGTGTACACATGTTGTTTATGGTGCCGAATCCAGCCCATTCTCTAACAACTGCAATCCATGGTTTGCTTTTCGCACATCTGAAGGACCATACTGGTTGGCTACCTCTCGAATGGATCTTTGTCAGTTGGGATCTGTGACTTTTGTGTGACGTTACAATGACCAGGTCAACAATGTAACATTTTTGAAACTTGCATTTCAAATAAACTGACAATGTCAAATGAAGAAGTTCACCATTACATACAAGGAAATGTCCAACAACGATTTCCGTGTTGAGTTGTTTCCACCGACCAGTCTCCCAGTCCTGCCGGCACGACTCACACATGTTCACCTCGTCCACCAGGGTTATTGAATGATTGAGTCTTGTCACGGTGTTCTCCCTCGTGTGCTTGCCTGTTCAGGATGATTAAAGAGCTCAAATGAATTATTTCCTGATAGACAATCTTCATGAGTTTTAATCAACCTGATGATAATCAGCCACACACATTAACAACCGCTCTGGACATCAACACCTCATTCACTTATCGGAGTTAAATCGAGCATGGGGACAATCAAACACACATCTCGTCACATGTCACCCGTCTCCCTACACCCCCCTCTCTTGGGTTTAAATAGTATCACAGAACAATTTCATGCCTTCCAGTAACTGTGATTCTCGTCCAAACTGGAAATTTAATGTGAGAATGTTCCAACATATTCACAAATCTCACCAGGCAGTTTGCAGTACAACACTGCCATCTACATTCGAAATTAGCTCATTACATCAAGCAATTTCTCTTAAAATTTACCGATCCCTGCTAAACGAAACTTTAAAAAAATGTAACTGTGAATTTTAATCGTTCATTTACAGGCATATACTAATGCTTACAAATAACACAAAATCTAGGTTTTGATGGACAGTCTTCCATTTGAATTGAATTGAATTGAATTTATTTAATCCCATTCTAAATTCAATTGAATAATAATAATAAAAAATGTCAAGGGTCACGGTCAGATGGCTGATCAAAGCGAAGTTGCATCAAAGCAGTATGTCTTGCTACCCGATCATCAGTGCCGGGAGTTGTAGTGTGGCAGTTAAAGTTATGTCTCTAATTTCGGAACACACCAGAACACAAACACAACACAAAATACACCTACAAAAATACACGCACAAAACTACACAAACACCACACAAAATACACCGCGCAAAACTACACAAACACCACACAAAATAAGTCCTGGCGAGAGTCTGCAATCTCTGATTGCTCTTTTTCTTGTTCTTCTTGATGTAGCTTTGATTTACTATCTTCTCTCATGAAGATTTACTATCCTCTCTCATGACACTTCTCTCATGAAGCCTTGTACATATTTTTTTCCGACAGCTTGCATGAAAATGCACTTATGATGCAAACAGGTCAGAGCCTCGTCGTCTTGTCAACAGCTTTTCATCGTTTTTCATTTCTGCACATTCAAGAACTGTTATGAACTTTGAAGTTAACTCCGTTGCCCAAGATCCCAACCTTTTTATGACAGTTTTCGGATCACTTAATCACCTTCGGTCGGTCTAAGCGTGATTCATTTGAGCAACCTTCTCTTGGTTCAGACCATTGCAGTCGATCAAGATTCATTGTGAAGTGCCAAGATCAGTTTGGATGATATACATGTTCTTCGCTGAATTAATCAGTATCAGCTAACAAGCAGTCTCCATTCAAGTCTGAGAACCAACTGATTCTGAGTCTCAGATGATGTACAGTACATCTTGGAGGTTCCGCATCTCATGGCCAGATCTTTCACGTAAAATAAAAAGGTAAAAGGTGTCATATTTTTACTAGTTTTCCTCTTCTGTTCCTGCTCTATAATGTCATCACGATTGTTTACTTGCAAAAAAAAAATCAAACAGAATCATTTGAAAAATCACTTGCTTTTGGAAGTTTAAAATTTCTGGTTACATTCGAAAATGGATACATGATCTGAAAATTTGTACAGCTTACAATGGACGAAAATTATTTTTGTTCTGATATATCTTACTTTTTCGGATCCACAAAGTCACAAACCTGATGAAAAAAATTGGAAATCAGAAAATACATTTCATCTGGAAGTGATGACAGCCTCAAAAGAAGAGGACAGCTTTCTGAGAGCCATCTTCGCATCCATAGGTTTCTTTTTTGCAAATTGGCCCAACTTATTCATATTCCAGAGAAAACTAGATGGGAACTCGGTGGAGCGCATCACTCGGCCACGTAATGCCTGATCCACGAGAACATATCGGGCCCATTTTTGAAAATATATTTTTGATAATATACATTTTTGAAACATCACGCTATCTGTCGTTTTTGGCCCTTTCTCTCAATGGTGAAGAATGACCTTAAATATGTATATATATATATATATATATATATATATATATATATATATATATATATATATATATATATATATATATATATATATATATATATATATATATATATATATATATATATATATATATATATATATATATATATATAATTCTCGTATCCAGATCCTGATACGGATTTTCACCAAAATCGAAGCAATTCGTCCGTGCGACACACCTAACCTGTCGACCAAGTTTCGTCCAAATCCGTCCACAACTTTTTGATATATTGTGCGATATATCATTTTTAGCCCAATCTCTCAATGGTGAAGAATCACTGAAAACCACATTCTCGTGGTCGGATCCGGGGATCTTCACCAAAATCTAAATCAATTCGTTCTTGTCACACACCGAACCTGTCCACAAAAATTTATGCGGATTCATCCACAACTTCTTGAGATATTCTGTACAAAAACAGACAGACAAACAGAGAGAAAGGGGTGAAAACATGACCTCCTTCACCTTTGGTGTCAGAGGTAAATATTGGGTATCACTGTAATTGTCTTAGATTTGGAAATGCAATGGTGCAGACTTTGATGTGAATAAACCTCTCCGATAATTTCTGAGAAGTGTTGCAGTTGACTGTATTTGAATTTTATGCAACATTTCGAATTATAATAAATATTCATGATTAATCAAATGAGCTAATCCATATTTATAAAAGGAGCTGTGTCTGGATGTCTGTCTGTATGTTGCTTGGCAAAACAAAAATTTTTGACTAGTATGTTGATCGCCTCCGTTTGTTTGTCTGTCTGATCACCTCCAACCCAAACCGCTCAACCGATCGTTTTGAAATTTTCAGAGATTAATAGCACCGACCCTGCGACGGCCCCACCTTGAAGCTTTTTAAAAATTTGATCGGCCGAAAAGGTCTACATAGGGCAATAGGCCAACTTGAGCCGAATTTTCTAAAATCCTCAAATTTCATCCGATTCACTTGAAATTTGAGCAGGATTTGAATATCAGGTCAATGAATTGAAGTATTTATTTTGAGGTTAGCCTCGGCCATAAGGTCATCCCAAAATAGTAGTCCAGCAGCCAACTATCTTAACCTGGAAGTGGAGTATATACAATGTTTTTGGGTTGATTTGGATCACTGAGTCGATAAATAATAAGAACCCGCTTAATGACACCCTGTCACCTTTGGGCATTTTTCTAATTTGCATAAAACCAAGATGGCCACCATTGTTCTATTGAATATACTATAATTAAGATATCTCGGCTTCTAGAAGGGATTTTAAAACAATCTAAAATGTTTCAACGGGGCTTTAAGACATTAGGAACCCAATGGAATAACTTTTATTATGATTTGACAACTCCTTCATTTTGTCAACATCGATGTTCAACGACTCGGGTGACATGAGAACGGGAAAGGCTAAGGCACAGTTGAAGAAGCAACTACAAGTTGAGATGTCATCAAGAATCGTATTACCCAAAGTCAAATGTAGGGTGCTAGATGGTTCAGCTGTCCTCTGGGTGATACACAGGCCAGCGAATGGGACAGTCCGCGACTTTTTGTGAACTTCAAACAGTACATCCAACATAAACTTACTTCTAGCGATGTCTATCTCGTGTTCGACAGGTACCAGGATTTCAGTACCAAGAGTACGACCAGATGCAATAGAACAACAGAAGCAAGCAGAGTACATCGACTGGATCTAGATACACCTCTACCCCCACAGAAAGTTGTTCTGACAGTGTCAGAAAATAAATCACAGCTGATGGAAATTATCTGTGAAAAGCTGACCAGAGACACTACCTTCCATCGAGACAACACAATGACCCACAAACTTGTCATCACTAGCAGTAATAACACACCTGTTGAAATAAGTTATGGGGGAATGGTGATCCACCGGGAAGACATGTCTACATCTCATGAAGAGGCAGACTGCCTCATTGTTCAACAAGCAGTAACAGTTGCGACTGAATGCCAAGTAGGCGTGTCAGTGATTGCAGATGACACCGACGTCTTCATCCTTCTGCTTCAGCACTACTTTGAGCGACAGTTAACCAGTCACATGATCATGGAATCGCCGATTCATGGTAGAACCGTTATTGACATAAAAGCTTCTGTTAAACAACAGCAGAGCATAGTAGATGGACTGTTGTCTATGCACGCCCTATCGGGTTGTGATACATGTGCATGCTATTTCGGTTTTGGTAAAGTCACGGTACTGAAAGTACTGCGAGAAGGCAACTCCTTGTCACTTTTGGGTGATATTCATGCATTGTTACCAGATATAACAAGACAGGCATCCAAGTTTGTGGCCGCATGCTATGGACACAAGGACTGTAGCAGTATGTCTGAGGCAAGGAAGAAGTCTTTGGCCACAAAGGTTGGAGAGGGCACCACAGCCATACCAAAGCTGAAGTCTCTACCTCCCACAAGAGAAGCATTTCTGGAAAATGTCAAACGGGCACACCTGCAGGCAGCTGTGTGAAAACACGCTTTGGATCTACACCCTCCCTCGCCAGATCCAACAGAACATGGATACGTTCGTGACGACAGTTCCAAGACTATGTTGCCTAAATCGATACATGAAGATGTGTCCCTTGCTCCACAAGAGATTCTGAAACTGATTCGCTGCTCTTGTGAAAGTGAAAGACCTTGCAAATCAGGAAGATGTGGATGTGTGAGCGGTAAACTATCGTGCACTGTATTTTGCGGATGTCATGCTGAGGACTGTCATGACGAACTGACTAAATATGATGTAGCCTCTGATGCAGATGACGACGATGACAATTAGACATAAAGGTATTAATGCCAACACAGACAAATGAGAGGAACATCATGTTGATAACTGTGTACAATGTCATGTACTATAAACTGTAATATTGCAGTAGTTAAAGGAGAAGAAATGTGAACGATTTCTTTATGCGCCATGGCTTGCCCAGCATAGACACTACTCGAACATTATGACTTTTCAGTCACTTTATTCTATATAATGGATATCTGAAATTAGTTTACTTTATGACCCTGGTGTCTGTCAGCTTATATATATTCTAACGTATACATCAATGACAAACTACTAATATTATATTGAAGGTGTTCAATGACATTGTCACCATTTAGATCAATCAAGCGTGTCATTCAAAAGTACATCAAAATGTTAACAGATTGACAATGGCCACATTGGAATATGCAAATGAAGCTAATATATTTAAATTTTAATATAAGATGTATAATATGGGACCTCTATTTTTTCAAAACACTAAAACAAATCATTTAAAATGTTTCCAAAATTGTATCCAGTCTCCCTAACATAAAACCGGTCTCCCAAGAGGTTTGACGGCGGCCATCTTGGATTTATGCAAATGAAGGAGTTGTCAAATCATATTAAAAGTTATTCCATTGGGTTCCTAATGTCTTAAAGCCCCGTTAAAAACATTTTAGATTGTTTTAAAATCCCTTCTGGAAGCCGAGATATCTTAATTGTAGTATATTCAATAGAACACTTATATATACTATATATTCAATTATAGTATATTCAATATCCACTGGTGGCCATCTTGGTTTTATGCAAATTAGAAGAAATGCCCAACGGTGACAAGTTGTCATCAAGCGGATTGTTAATATTTATGGTCTCAGTGACCCAAATCAATCAAAAAACATTGTATATACTCTACTTCCAGGTATACCCCTGAAATCCCATTTGGCTGCCAGATAGGCTAAAACTTAAATTGTTTCTAAAATTGTCAATTTTCATCCGATTGAATTGAAATTTGAAGAACATTTGCATATCACTTCACCGAATTCAACCACCTATTAATTTTGGGGTAAGTATTGACCAAAAGGTCAACATAAAACAAAAGGTCAAAATGGGCCAAATTTCTAAAATACACAATTTTAATCCAATTAACTTGACATTTAAAGAGCATTTGCACATAAGGTCATTGAATTCAACCACCGATTTATGTTGAGGTAAACATAGGACAAAAGGTCAAAATAGGCCAAAAAGGCCAATTTGGGTCAAATATTCTTAAATCCTCAATTTTCATCCGATTGACTTGAAATTTGAAAAGCATTTTCATGTCAGGTCGCTGAATTCAACTACCAATTAATTCTAATGTCAAAAGGTCAACACAGGCCTAATTTCTAAAATTGATAGATGGGGACAAAAACTAAATATATCACTATATCTCAAAAAGTTGTGGACGAGTTATGACAAAACAAGGTGGATGAGTTGAATAAGTGACAAGAACAAGCGGAATGGATTTTGGTTCGGATCCAGCCCATCATTGGGATACAAAACATGAACTGTTCCACCTGACAGAGGTATGCGCTTTACCGAGTGCCATTCTACTTTGAGCTGTTTTACCAAGTTGTCACTCTCTGTGTGAGTGATTTTTCATTTGTTTATTTGTAATATTATAACTTGAAAACGGATTAACAGATTTCAATATATCGAATTACGGTGGATTCAGGGAATTCCCGGGAATGTTTGTGATGAAAAAAAAGGTTTCTTTAAAATTTTTGTTTCGGGTACATGGGTACACGTGGCAAAACTGCAAATGCCAACTTGTGATGCTGGTTATCCCCGCACTCCCTGGAATTCTTTTTCTTATTGCCCTATTGATTGGAGCCATCACAGCAAAGATTGGTATTTCCATCAGCAAAGCGACGGGTCTTATATTCTAGTCGATAGTATAAAGGAGCCGTGTCTGTCTGTCTGTTTGTTTGTCGTGCCATAACTTGAGAATGGATTAATGGATTTTAATGAATCCTACGACAGTGGATTCAGGGAACTCCTGGGAAGGATTTTAATGTAAAAAAAGAGAAAGGACGGTTTGTGCATGGGTACATAGGCACACGTGGTGAAACTGTGAATGCCAACTTGCAATGCTGGTTATCTCCGCACAGAGGGCAGTATCTCCAAGGAATCCTGTTTTTTTTTTGCCCCATAAATTAGCCATTGTAACAAAGATTAGTATTCCCGTCAGCAAAGTGGCGGGTGTTAAATTCTCGTGAATATAACAACACTTGATATTAAAGAGTAAATGCATAACCTTTATGTTGGCACCAGTTTTGTTATTCTATCTTTAAAAAATTAACGAGATTTGCTGGATTTACTGATCTAGGTTCAATGGTTGAATTTTTGATTTGCCATGGAAATGGCTCAATTTGATATCGTGCAAATGAGTTATTTTATACATTGATGCATTGAATATGCATTGAGGTATAGTTTTGCTTTGTAATACTTTCCATGGAATCCTTTCAAGTTATGAAAAATTGGAGTAGTCATGGACATTCCCTCTATAAAATGTACTCAATTCGTTCTCAAACCAAGTCCTGAGCTGCTGTGGTTCAAATAATTTTGAGTTTGCTTCACGAAAGAATAAGAATAATTACAAAACGGCTGTTTTGGGGTGGTTATTTATGGATTTTAACAATGTTGTCCAAAAGTGTAATTCACATTACATTACAATAATCATTACTCCTCATGGCCATGAATTAGTTACTTTACCTGTGCTCTCACTTGCCCTTCACAAACAGGTGACGGAACTATTTACATATTACGGAGGGAAACATCATTCGTCTTCCCTCCTTATATCCGACATATTTATTTATCTCTCCTTTTTTAAATTTCGATGTGTATTTCAGTTAAAATGTAACCTCTGGCTTACTTTTTATCCCCAATTTGTCGACCTCATCTCTTGTCATCCCCAGTTCTGTCCCATGATCTTCATTACCCCATTAACCTTTCCTCAGTCAAAAAAGGGTTCTGTCTTCAATCTCTTTCTTCCCTCCAGGTCTTCAAGGCAGCTGTTCACCACCATCTCAGATCATCCCCAATCCAAAACGATGATTGTTCTTCATCTGTTAAACCCCTCTCCCCCCCCCCCCAATCCCCTCCCTCACCCCTACAATTTTGCTTCTGTGTCTATCTTGTCCACCCCCTGCATTCTCCCCTACCCCTCATCGTTACCCACATCCCTTGTTGGTCCATATCCGTCTATTTTGGCCCTCAGACCTGCTGTTGTCATTTCCCCCTTCTCCTCTTGCTGTTCCTTTTGTTCTGTTGCGTCCTGATCCATTCTATGTTCTCGCTCTTCCATGAGCCTTGACTGTGTACACAAGCAAGTGAAACATTTTACCTGCGAGTTTCAGTGATTCCTTCACACCTCTTATCCTGTTCATTCATTATCTTGATGTTAGTACCACTGTCAGTTCCACCTAAACTGTTCCATGAGCCCCACTCCTGGAAAGAAATGAAGTTATAGTCTGTAAAAGACACGCCTTTCCACTGGTAAAAGCAATGTCTGCTGCGACACTGCCACCCGCAGTGCGAGTCATCTGACATATCATTAGCAGCCATTTATTGGCAATCACCAATCCACTGTTTGGGAAAGTAATCAATCCACAGAAGTCTTTCGTAAACACTGCTCATCCTTTATATTGAAAGATTCATTTTTATATAAAAGGGTAAAAAAAAATCAAACATAAAGGTAAGGTTGCGTACTTCTGCCCAAGA